>NW_027185385.1:0-52500 GCF_022577435.1 Embiotoca jacksoni | reverse complement strand
GGAGGTTAATTTAAGAAAATAAATGCAACCTATGTCTAAATGAAAGAGCCCAGCAAGTGTGATCCCTTCCATCCATCCACAAGTCACCATTTATGGAAATGGAGGTTAAATTAAGAAAATAAACGCAATTTATGTCTGCATGAAAGAGCCCAGCAGGTGTGAACTCTTCCATCCATTCACAAGTCACCATTTATAGAAATGGAGGTTAATTTAAGAAAACAAACGCAACCTATGTCTAAATGAAAGAGCCCAGCAAGTGTGATCCCTTTCATCCATCCACAAGTCACCATTTATGGAAATGGAGGTTAAATTAAGAAAATAAGCGCAACTTATGTCTGCATGAAAGAGCCCAGCAGGTGTGAACTCTTCCATCCATTCACAAGTCACTATCTATAGAAATGGAGGTTAATTTAAGAAAATAAATGCAACTTATGTCTAAATGAAAGAGCCCAGCAAGTGTGATCCCTTCCATCCATCCACAAGTCACCATTTATGGAAATGGAGGTTAAATTAAGAAAATAAACGCAACTTATGTCTGCATGAAAGAGCCCAGCAGGTGTGAACTCTTCCATCCATTCACAAGTCACCATTTATAGAAATGGAGGTTAATTTAAGAAAATAAACGCAACCTATGTCTAAATGAAAGAGCCCAGCAAGTGTGATCCCTTCCATCCATCCACAAGTCACCATTTATGGAAATGGAGGTTAAATTAAGAAAATAAGCGCAACTTATGTCTGCATGAAAGAGCCCAGCAGGTGTGAACTCTTCCACCCATTCACAAGTCACCATTTATAGAAATGGAGGTTAATTTAAGAAAATAAACGCAACTTATGTCTAGATGAAAGAGCCCAGCAAGTGTGATCTCTTCCATCCATCCACAAGTCACCATTTATGGAAATGGAGGTTAAATTAAGAAAATAAATGCAACTTATGTCTGCATGAAAGAGCCCAGCAGGTGTGAACTCTTCCATCCATTCACAAGTCACCGTTTATAGAAATGGAGGTTAATTTAAGAAAATAAATGCAACTTATGTCTAAATGAAAGAGCCCAGCAGGTGTGAACTCTTCCATCCATTCACAAGTCACTATCTATAGAAATGGAGGTTAATTTAAGAAAATAAATGCAACTTATGTCTAAATGAAAGAGCCCAGCAAGTGTGATCTCTTCCATCCATCCACAAGTCACCATTTATGGAAATGGAGGTTAAATTAAGAAAATAAACGCAACTTATGTCTGCATGAAAGAGCCCAGCAGGTGTGAACTCTTCCACCCATTCACAAGTCACCATTTATAGAAATGGAGGTTAATTTAAGAAAATAAACGCAACCTATGTCTAAATGAAAGAGCCCAGCAAGTGTGATCCCTTCCATCCATCCACAAGTCACCATTTATGGAAATGGAGGTTAAATTAAGAAAATAAACGCAACTTATGTCTGCATGAAAGAGCCCAGCAGGTGTGAACCCTTCCATCCATTCACAAGTCACCATTTATAGAAATAGAGGTTAAATTAAGAAAATAAACGCAACCTATGTCTGTATGAAAGAGACTCCCTTCCATCCATCCACAAGTCACCATTTATGGAAACGGACTCCTCTGGAAGATTTTTGGCAGCGAGGCGTTGTTAAATTAAAAAGCGGACTCCTCCGGAAGATTTTTGGCAGCGAGGCGAAGCGCTTGTGTTAGGGTTAGGGTTAGGGTCAGGGTTAGGTTTAGGGTTCTAAATTAGGGGAGTTGGGATAAGGTGGTTAGGGTTAGGGAAGAGGGGTGGGTTAGGGTTAGGGTCATGGTTGGGGTTAGGGTCAGGGTTTAGGGGTTAGGGTAAGGGTTAGGGTCAGGGTTCTAAATTAGGGGGGTTAGGGTTAGGGTTAGGGAAGAGGGGTGGGTTAGGGTTCTAAATTAGGGGAGTTGGGATAGGGTGGTTAGGGTTAGGGAAGAGGGGTGGGTTAGGGTTAGGGAAGAGGGGTGGGTTAGGGTTAGGGTTAGGGTCAGGGTTCTAAATTAGGGGGGTTGGGGTTAGGGAAGAGGGGTGGGTTAGGGTTAGGTTAGGGTAAGGGCTCGGGCTAGGATTAGGGTTAGGATAAGATTTTTGTCCAGGGTCAAGGTAAGTCGCTATAACATACCGTCATTACTAATTGTATTTTTCATTTAGACCCAGTGGTTCTTTGGTGTTCATCAAACCGATCCATGTCCTTTCACATTTTTTTCTACAGGTGTCCGTCCAAGATGAGTTGGTTTGGATCCCCGAGACTCGAACCGCCGGCCAACCGTGGGACCTGAAGTGGCGGACCAACGGGGTGTGAGCCGGCCTCAGGTTTGTGATGTTATATTTATGCTGCGACATTCTGGTGGAGATGGAGTTTTTGGTCTCACCAATATATTGTTTTCCACACTTGTTGCAGGAAATCATGTAGACGCAGTTGGACGTGGACGGACCGAGGCGTTGCGGAACCTTGAAAATGGTTTTGTTGGATTTGTTTTTGATGAATTTGAGTGGTTGGAAATATGGTGGTACCGGTTTGGTTCTTATTTTTTGTAAAGGTTTTAGTTTTGCCGTGACGAGGATGTCTTTAAGGCTAGGGTTCCTCCTGTAGGCGGATATGATTTTATGTTTTTTCAATAATCCTGCCTCCTCTATTAAGGTCCTATAATTGGTTTTAAGTTGGCTATTCACTAATGTGCTATTAGATGAATAATAAGTTATTAGAGGGATTACGTCCCTGTCCTCTCTAATTTTAGTCAGCCGAAAAGTTTTGAGGCCTTGCCTCAGAAATGACCTTGAATATCCCCTGTCCTTCAATGCTTTAAATAAAGTTTTGGTTGCTATCCAGAAGTCCTCCTCCCGTGTGCATATTCTTTGGAATCTGAGAAGTTGTGATTTAATCAATCCTCTGAATGTATGTTTGGGATGGAAGCTAGATTTGAATAGCAGTGCGTGTGTGTCCGTGTCCTTGAAGTAGACTTTCACGTCCAATTTATGGTTCTGTGTGAATAATGGTCCTTTGAAGACGGTGGTGTCTAAAAAGTCCACTGTTTGTGCATTTGTTGTTGTTTTAATTTTTATCGAGTCATCCTGTGAATTTAGGATCTCAATAAACTGTTGTAGCTCCTCCTCTGAGTGGGTCCACACTCCCCAGATGTCATCCAGGTACCTCAGGAAGTGTAGAGGCCTCTTGTGACACCTGGCCAGTGCTTCCTCCTCCCAGTTGGCCATGAATATATTTGCATAGGCTGGAGCAAATTTCTTGCCCATGGCTGTCCCTTTAATTTGTAGGTAAAATTCCCCATCAAATTCAAAATCGTTCTTCGTCAGGTTGATTTCCAGTAGTAGCAGGAGTTCTCTGTCCGGTCTTCTAATATCTGGATATTTTTTAAATATTTTTTCCACTGCCTTTAAGCCCGCCTGTGTGTCAATATTGGTGTACAGGCTATCCACATCCATGGTAAAGAGCAGAGAACCGGGAGGAACTGTCATGCTCTTGATCAAATCGAGGAAATGGTAAGTGTCCTTGATGTAGGATGGATGTCTGGTAGACAGGGGGTTCAGGTGGTGGTCCAGGTATGCGGCCGTCAGGTAAGTTTCGCTGCTGCAATCTGAAACTATGGGACGTCCTGGGGGCATCTCAAACGGTACCGTCCACTGCTCCGGGTCCTTATGCACCTTGGGAAGGAGATAAAACCGCCGAGCCCTGGGTTCGGTATCGCCTAGCAAATAGATTTTTTGTTTAGCATTGATGAATTTTTTGTCCCTCAGAGTGTTAATAATTTGGTGTACTTTTGGAATAGTCTGGGGATATATTGGCCGGTCTAATTTTTTGTAATAAGTTGAGTTGTTTAATTGCCTTAATGCTTCCCTGGTGTATTGTCCTCGGTCCATGATAACAGCGGCGCTGCCTTTGTCCGCAGGTTTGATGACAATTCTGTTATTGTGTTTCAGGTCCCTGAGTGCTACGACCTCCCCCTGTAAGAGATTGTGTTCCTCTATACGAGGTTTAAAATGCTTCTTAAAACATTCATTGTCACGTTTAATCAATGCGTTAATCTCCGCCGGTAGCATGTTTGGTGTTGGCGTCCATGTGCTACGTGGCATGAAAGGGAGTGGGACTCTGTTTTGGTTTGGAATAAAGTATGCTGTTAGTGCTAATCTGCGGTGGTAATTTTGTAGGTCAAATTGGAGTTGTTTCTTTTGGTTTTTGTCAAGGTCAAGTGTGGGGACAAAGGTCAGGCCCTTGTTGAGGAGCTGTCGTTGAGCCGCAGAAGGGGTGAAGTGTTGTGACAGATTTATGATGTTCTGTCCCAATTGCAGGGGTGGTCTGTTGTGCCCCTCCTCCATGAGGCTTATGGGGCTTGGAAGTTTAAAAAGGCGATCCAGTGGTCCAGCATGGCCGTGGCCGTTGGTTCGGTCCAGTGGATTAGATCCCCTTCGGTGTCAAAATCCTCCTCGTCTAACTTGGGGATGCAGGGCATATGTTGCTGTAGGTGGTCGTTCAGCTCCCGCAAGTTGTCCTGCTCCGTCATAGGCAGCTTGGTGGAGTAGTTGATGAGAGGGATCCATATTTCCGAATAGGGGAATCTGGCCTTGGTACTCTTGAACGCTGCCTGCACACTCTTGGAGGACGTCTTCTTTGCGCTCTGTTGTTTGCAGTTGATGCCGAGCGAGAGGATGACTATTTCCACAGGTGTGTCAGCGAGTGTGGAGGCGTGGTCCAAAATGTTCCCCACATGCCGGAAGCCGGCTCCCGGGTAGCTCTCAATCTGCAGGTCCGGGACACCATGGCCCGGGATTCTTGAAAGATTGGAGTCTCCGATGATCAACCACTTCTTCCGGACACTCAAACCCCATTCCGTCATTTTACGGAAGGTGCTGATATGTCTGTGGACCCTAAATGGTGGTGCTGTGGTAGTGTTCTGGGGGGTTGATGTTATCCTCGGTGTCGTGTGTGTAATTGTGTGTGGGGGGCTTACCTGTTCCGCTAAGTCCTCCCGTCCGTGGCTGGGTAGATGGTGAACCTGGACCAACGCGTGTTCCGGCACCTGGGACCTCCGTTCGGTGCTGCGGGAGAGACTCAAGGGTGCCAATCGTACTGCTGTGAGCTGACGCCTACTTACCTTTGTTGGTTGTGGCACGATCGGCTGGTCTTCGATACTGAGGCCATCGGCCCCCTCCTCCACTACGCAGTTGTTCCAAACCGTGCCCCTGTCTTGGGTTCTTGGTGGTTTGGGTGGCCAGGTTCGTGGGGGTGGGGGAGTCCGGGTTTGGTCCCTGTCTTCTCCTCCTACTGGTTCGGGTGACCAGTCCCAGGTCTGGGCCGTCATGGTGGCCACTGATGGTCTAGCGTTGCCAAGGGGGGGTGGCGGTGGGGATGGTGGTGACGTGGTCGGTCCTGGTGATCCCCTCGACCCCTCCGAAACTTCGTGGACTGTCAGATCCGCAAAGTCCTCCGTCAGGTCCAGTCTGATCCTGGGAGCGGGTCGTGGGTCCTGGGGGTCATCCTGCACCTCAAAACACGAGGCGAGGAGGGCCTCCACATGGTCCGTGACGTCCTTGTGGAGTCGTGGGAGTTTCTTGTTGGCCCATCTTTTCGCCACTTCAAAAGGCCCCCTCCAATCCTGGGTCAAAAGGGTCTTCATGTCCCCCAACATGCTCTCCAGATTCTCCTGGTAGTGGTCCTTGAGGATTAACAGGGTCGTGTAACCCCAGTTTTGGGCATTTCCCCGGATCAGGTCCCTGGTCCTTGCTGTGGGTCCTGCTGGCTTGATCATGGAGCTCAAGTTGTTCACCATCCGAGTGATCATCTTCGGTTCCGCCCGGTCCTCTCTAGGAGCTACATTTTGGAGGTGGTGTACCGTCTTGATGATGTCGTGGATCTTCCGAATCATGAGTCCAAATTTGGGGTCGGTGGCTGTTGTGTGCTGTCGTGGTGGTGACTTTATCCGGCCAGTAGAGGGAGCCCGACGTCCTCTGCTGGTCACTGAAGCATACGTCCGGCTCTTCCCGCCTTCGTATCTTCTCTGTGGTCTGGGGTAAGTAGGGAAGTGGGGGTGCCTGTGGGAAACACATCCCGGAGGCGGCACAGGCATGTTAGGGTTAACAAACTGATCCCCCCCTCCGAATGAACGGTGGGAAGGTGGAGCACGGGCCTTCCTCCAGGTAGGTCTCCCAGTCCAACCCCATTTCTTCCTGTCTTGCATTTCGCGGCCTGAATCGGTATGAGGCCTGGCCTGGGGACGGTCCCGTCCTCTCCGGTGGCTGACCAGGGTCCAACCGCGTTGATCTGCGCTCATACTTTTTCAGGTAAGAGGGTTAAAAATCAAATAAAAACAAAGTTCCGAAAAGAAAAGAAAACAAAGCAAAAGAAAAGTATTGTGCCTGTCGCGACGTTTCGACTGCTGTGAGTCTTCTTCAGGCAAAGGCACAGTAAAACAAAAAATAAAGAAATCAAAAAGTATACTTACCTGTTGGCTGTGAGGTCTGTTACCATGCTCAGCTCAACGGAGAAGATGTTTTGAATCCTGTGAGTCTTCAGGCAGAGGCACAGTAAAACAAAAAAATCAAAAAATCAAAAATCTAAGAAGTAAAAGTCTTAAAAATCTTTCTAGTTGGCTGTGAGGTCTGTTCCTGTGCTCAGCTCAATGGAGATTTTTGGAGAGAAGGGGCAGATTCTGCTCCTTTGCATGTCTTCCACTGTCTGCAGGGGCGGGCCCAGACATATTGGCAAGGAGCCCTGTCTGTGTAGCGGGCTCTCAAGTGCCCTCCCCCCTAGCAAGGCATCCAATTTTTTGGAGAGAAATTGGTTGTGTGTTTTTTGGATTTGGTTTTGGTTTTGGTTTTTGGTTTTTTTGCCTTTTCAAATCCAAATTGTTATAATTATTTGACCACTATTAATCTCATGCTAAGTCCTAATTATTCTATTTTCCCAAAACCCTTTGGTGTCTTCTAAATTAGGGGGGTTAGGATGGGGTGGTTAGAGTTAGGGAAGAGGGGTGGGTTAGGGTTAGGTTAAGTTTAAGAAAATAAATGCAACTTATGTCTGCATGAAAGAGCCCAGCAGGTGTGAATTCTTCCATCCATCCACAAATCACCATTTATAGAAATGGAGGTTAAATTAAGAACATAAACGCAACTTATGTCTGCATGAAGGAGACTCCCTTCCATCCATCCACAAGTCACTATTTATGGAAAGGAACTCCTTTGGGAGTAGGTTAAATTATGGTAGGTTAAGTTCAGAAAATAAACGCAACTTATGTCTACATGAAAGAGCCCAGCAGGTGTGAACTCTTCCATCCATTCACAAGTCACCATTTATAGAAATGGAGGTTAAATTAAGAAAATAAATGCAACTTATGTCTGCATGAAAGAGCCCAGCAGGTGTGAACTCTTCCATCCATTCACAAGTCACCGTTTATAGAAATGGAGGTTAATTTAAGAAAATAAATGCAACTTATGTCTAAATGAAAGAGCCCAGCAAGTGTGATCTCTTCCATCCATCCACAAGTCACCATTTATGGAAATGGAGGTTAAATTAAGAAAATAAACGCAACTTATGTCTGCATGAAAGAGCCCAGCAGGTGTGAACTCTTCCATCCATTCACAAGTCACTATCTATAGAAATTGAGGGTTAGGGTTAGGGTTAGGGTTAGGGTGTGGAAACTGATCCCCCCATCCGAACGAACGGATGAAGGGTGGAGCACGGGCCTTCCTCCAGGTGGGTCTCCCAGTCCAATCCCACTCCCCCCTGTTGTGTGTTTCGTGCCCGTAATTTGTCTGTGGCCTGGCCGGAGGACGGTTTCGTCCCCTCCGGTGGCTGACAAGGGTCCAATCGTGGTGAGCTGTGCTCATGGTGGTTGGGGAGGGAGAAAAGGGGTTTTATTCCAAAGGAATAAAGGGAAAGAAAATAAAATCAGGTAAGTGGGGTGAAATAAACGTAGGGAAAGTAGGGTAAGGTAAGTATAAGGTAAGTATATATGTTGTTATTTTAAGAAAAGAAAAGAAAAAATAAATTCTAGATTTTTTGAAAAATTAATATCGTGCCTATCGCGACGTTTCGACTCCTTAGAGTCTTCTTCAGGCTAAGGCACAATGAAATCTAAAAAGTGGTCTTGTTGGCTGTATGAGGTCTGTGCATGTGTTCAGCTCAACAGATAATGGAAAGAGGGGACAGACGCTTCTGCAGCTGCTCTTATATATGCCTCCCTCTGTCTGCAGGGGTGGGCCTAGCGGAGCTTTTTGCTCATTGGCCGAGAGCCCTGTCTATCTAGGAGGCTCCTAATTTCATGCCTTTTTGGAAGGCACCTAACTTTTGGAGAAAAGAATTGCTTTTCTCCTTAGTTTTTTTGCCTTTTTAATTCTAATTATTCTAATTATTTGACCACTATTAATATTATTTTAATCCCTAATTATTATATTTTCTAAAATCCCTTGATTTCTAATATTTAAAAGAAAAAAAGAAAAAGAAAAAAAAGGGGGGGGTTTTAATTTTTTAATTTTAGGTTTATGGGTTGGGAGGGTTAGGGTAGGTTGGTTAGGGTTAGGGAAGAGGGATGGGTTAAGGTTAGGGTTAGGGAAGAGGGGTGGGTTAGGGTTAGGGGTTAGGGTTAGGGAAGAGGGGTGGGTTAGGATTAGGGTTAGAGTTAGGATTAGGGTTTAGGGTTAGGGAAGAGGGGTGGGTTAGGGTTAGGGTTAGGGGTTAGGGTTAGGGAAGAGGGGTGGGTTAGGATTAGGGTTAAGGTTAGGGTTAGGGTTTAGGGAAGAGGGGTGGGTTAGGGTTAGGGAAGAGGGGTGGGTTAGGGTTAGGGGTTAGGGTTAGGGAAGAGGGGTGGGTTAGGATTAGGGTTAAGGTTAGGGTTAGGGTTTAGGGAAGAGGGGTGGGTTAGGGTTAGGGTTAGGGAAGAGGGTGGGTTAGGATTAGGGTTAGGGGTTAGGGTTAGGAAAAAGGGGGGTTAGGGTTAGGGTTAGGAAAGAGGGATGGGTTAGGTTTAGGGCCAGGGAAGAGGGTTAAGGTTAGGGTTAGGGGAAAAGGGGGAAGGGATAGTTTTAGGGAGGATAGATGGGTTAGGGAAGAGGGCTGGGTTAGATTAGGGATTCAAATTTGGTTAAAATTGGGGGTTTCGAATTAGGGTTGGGTTCTTTAATTATTGTGTGTCCGGGATCAAAGGTAAGTTACTTTTTCATATTGTATTCACTAATTGTATTTTTCATTTAAACCCAATGGTTCTTTGGTGTTCAATAGATAGATCCATTTCCTTTCACATGTTTTTCTACAGGTGTCCGTCCAGGATGAGTTGGCCTGTATCACTGAGACTCGAACCGCTAGCCAGTTGTGGGATCTGAAATGCTGGACCAGCGGAGTGTGAACCGATTTTGAATTTTTTATAGTATATTTATGTTGAGTCATTCTGGTAGAGATGGAATTTTTAGTCTCACCAATGTATTGTTTTCCACATTTTTTGCAGGAAATCATGTAAACGCAGTTGGACGTTGATGGACCGAGGTGTTGCGGAAGCTTGAATATGGTTTTGTTCAATTTGTTTTTTACGAATTTGAGTGGTTGGAAAAATGTTGGTATCGGTTTGGGTCTCTTTTTTATCATGGGTTTTAATTTTGCTGTAATAAGGATGTCCTTGAGGCTAGGGTTTCTCCTGTAGGCGGATATGATTTTATATGTTTTTAATAATCCTGCCTCCTCTACTAAGGATCTGTAATTTGTTTTAATTTTTTTATTTATTAATGTACTGATGGATGAGTAATGAGTTATTAGAGGGATTGTGTCTCTGTCCTCTATTATTTTTCTCCGCCGGAAGGTTTTGAGGCCTTGTCTCAGAAATGATCTTGAGTATCCCCTGTCTTTCAATGCCTTGAATAAAATTTTGCTTGCTGTCCAGAAATCCTCCTCTTGTGTGCATATTCTATGAAATCTGAGTAATTGTGATTTGATTAATCCTCTGAATGTATGTTTTGGATGAAAGCTGGATTTAAATAATAGTGCGTGTGTGTCCGTGTCTTTGAAGTAGACCTTCACATCCAATTTGTGGTTTTGTGTAAATAATGGTCCTTTAAAGACTGTGGTGTCTAAAAAGTCCACTGATTGTGTATTTGTTGTTGTTTTTATCTTTATTGATGCATCTTGTGAGTTTAGGATCTCAATGAATTGCTTTAGCTCCTCCTCTGAGTGGGTCCAAACTCCCCAGATGTCATCTAGGTATCTCAGGAAGTATAGAGGCCTTTTGTGACATTTGGCCAATGCTTCCTCCTCCCAGTTTGCCATGAATATGTTAGCATACGCCGGAGCAAATTTCTTACCCATGGCTGTCCCCTTAATTTGTAGATAGAATTCCCCATCAAATTCAAAATCATTTTTAGTCAGATTGA
The DNA here is from genome assembly GCF_022577435.1 of Embiotoca jacksoni. NCBI lineage: Eukaryota > Metazoa > Chordata > Actinopteri > Embiotocidae > Embiotoca > Embiotoca jacksoni. Next base: position 42,131 of record NW_027185385.1, on the reverse strand, counting down.
TTTCCAGTAGAAGCAGGAGTTCTCTGTCTGGTCTTTTAATGTCCGGATATTTTTGGAATGTTTTTTTCACTGCTTTCAGGCCTGCATGTGTATCAATATTGGTGTATAGGCTATCTACGTCCATGGTGAAGAGCAGAGAGCCGGGAGGGACTGTCATGCTCTTGATTATGTCTATGAAATGGTAAGTGTCCTTGATGTATGATGGATGTCTGGTAGACAGGGGGTTCAGGTAGTAGTCCAGGTATGCGGCCGACAGGTAAGTTTCGCTGCTGCAATCTGACACTATGGGACGTCCTGGGGGCATCACAAACGGCACTGTCCACTGTTCCGGGTTCTTATGCACCTTGGGTAGGAGATAGAATCGCCGAGCCCTGGGTTCAGTGTCACCCTGCAAGTAGAGTTTTTGTTTGGTATTGATAAATTTTTTGTCCCTCAGAGTGTTGATAATTTTGTGTACTTTTGAAATTGTTTGGGGATATATTGGTTGGTCTAATTTTTTATAATAAATTGTGTTGCTTAGTTGCCGTAGTGCTTCCTTGGTGTATTGTCCTCGGTCCATAATTACTGTAGCGCTGCCTTTGTCTGCGGGTTTGATGACAATCCTATTATTGTGTTTCAGGTCTCTAAGTGCTTTGATCTCCTCCTGTGAGAGATTATGTTCCTCTTTATGTGGTTTATAGTGTTTTTTAAAGGTCTCCCTGTCTTGTTTAATCAATTCGTTGATCTCCGCCGGTAGCATGTTGTGTGTTGGTGTCCATGTGTTTTGTGGCATGAAAGGGAGTGGGACTCTTTTTTTGTTTTGGATGAAGTATGCTGTTAGCGATACTTTGCGGTGGTAATTTTGTATGTCCAATTGGAGTTGTTTCTTTTGATTTTTATTCAGATCAATTGTAGGGACAAAGGTCAGGCCCTTGTTGAGGAGCTGTCGTTGAGCCGCAGAAGGGGTGAAATTTTGTGACAAATTGATGATGTTCTGCCCCAATTGCAGGGGTGGTCTGTTGTGCCCCTCCTCCTTGAGGCTTATGGGGCTTATAAGTTTAAAAAGTTGATCCAGTGGTCCAGCATGGCCTTGGCCGTTGGTCTGGTCCAGTGGATCAGATCTCCTTCTGTGTCGAAGTCTTCATTTTTCAACTTGGGGATGTATGGTGTATGTTTTTGGATGTGGTTATTTAGTTCCCGCAAGTTGGCTTGTTCACTCTTCGTCAGTTCGGTGGAATAGTTGAGAAGAGGGATCCATATTTCCGAATGTGGGAACTTTGCTTTGGCTGCCTTGAATGCTGCCTGCACTTGTTTGGTTGCCGTCTTTTTTGCGTCCTGTTGTCTGCAGTTGATTCCGAAAGATAGGATGATTTTTTCCACTAGTATGTCGGTGCGTGTGTCGGCTTTGCCCATAATGGCCCATGCGTGACGGAAGGTGGCTCCCGGATAGCTCTCAATCTGCAGGTCCGGGACACTATGGCACGGGAGCCTGGAGAGATTGGAGTCACCGATGAGAAGCCACTTCTTCCGAACACTTAAGCTCCATTCCACCATTTTGCGCGTGGTCTGAATATGTCTAGTGACTTTAAATAGTGGTTTTGTTGTAGTTTTTGGGGGGGATGTTGTTTTCTCTGGTGTTGTGTGTGTGTCTATTTGTGGGGGGCTTTCTTGCCCCTCTAGGTTCTCCTGTCCGTGGCTGGGTGGGTGGTGAATCTGGGCCACTGTGTTCTCTGACCCCTGGGACCCCTGTTTTGTGTTGCGGGAGAGTCTCCAGGGTGTCATTCTCATCGATGTGACCAGTTTCCTGGTTGTTTTAGTTGGTTCTGCCCTTATATGGTCCTCTATATCGAGCCAGTCGGTCTCCTCCTCGATTACGCAGTTGTTACTGCTCGTCCCCCTGTTCTGGATTCTTTGGGGCTTGGGTGACAGAGTTTGTGGGGGCGGGGGAGTCTGGTTTTGGTCCCTGTTTTCCCCTCCTAGAGGTTCGGGTGACCAGTCCCGGGTCTGGTCTGTCATGGTGGCCACTGACGTTTTATTTTTGTTGATGGGTGGTGGTGATAAGGCCTGTTCTGGTGTTCCCCTTGATTCGTCAGAGTCTTCGTGGACTGTGAGATCGGCAAAGTCATCCGTCAGGTCAAGTCTGATTCTTGGAGTGGGTTTTGGGTCCGTGAATTTTGTTTTGGGCTTTTTTCTCCTGGGTGCTGGTATTGGTGGGATGGTCTCGTTCTCATCCTCACTGCTCTGAGGGTCATTTTGTTCCTCGAGACATGAGACGAGGAGGGCCTCGACCTGGTCTGTGACATCCCTTCGGAGTCGTGGGAGATTGTTTTTGGCCCGTTTTTTGGCGAAATCGAAGGCCTCCACCCAATCCGGAGTCAAATCGGTCTTTATTTCCTCCATCATACTATCCAGGCTCTCCTGGTAGTGATTCTGTAGGATCAATAGGGTTGTGTAACCCCAGTTCTTAGCATTTCCCTGGATCAGGTCCCTGGTCCTTGCTGTGGGTCCTGCTGGTTTGATCATGGAGCTCAGGTTTTGTACCATTCGGGTGATCATTTTTGGTTCTGATTGGTTCTCATTAGGAGTCACTTTTTGGAGGTGGTGTACCATTTTTATAATCTTGTGAATTTTCCAAATTAATTGTTCAAATTTGAGGTCGGCGGCTGTTTTGTGCTGCCGTGGTAGTGATTTTTGTCGACCAGTAGAGGGAGCCAGATATCCTCTGCTGTTGTGCTGCCGTGGTAGTGATTTTTGTCGACCAGCAGAGGGAGCCAGATATCCTCTGCTGGTCACTGAGGCATATGACTGTGAATTTTTGCCTTCATATCTCCTCTGTGGTCTGGAGTAAGGAGGGAAGTGGGGATATGGGTGGAAAACATATCCCGGAGGCGGCACAGGCCGGTTAGGATGTGGAAACTGATCCCCCCATCCGAACGAACGGATGAAGGGTGGAGCACGGGCCTTCCTCCAGGTGGGTCTCCCAGTCCAATCCCACTCCCCCCTGTTGTGTGTTTCGTGCCCGTAATTTGTCTGTGGCCTGGCCGGAGGACGGTTTCGTCCCCTCCGGTGGCTGACAAGGGTCCAATCGTGGTGAGCTGTGCTCATGGTGGTTGGGGAGGGAGAAAAGGGGTTTTATTCCAAAGGAATAAAGGGAAAGAAAATAAAATCAGGTAAGTGGGGTGAAATAAACGTAGGGAAAGTAGGGTAAGGTAAGTATAAGGTAAGTATATATGTTGTTATTTTAAGAAAAGAAAAGAAAAAATAAATTCTAGATTTTTTGAAAAATTAATATCGTGCCTATCGCGACGTTTCGACTCCTTAGAGTCTTCTTCAGGCTAAGGCACAATGAAATCTAAAAAGTGGTCTTGTTGGCTGTATGAGGTCTGTGCATGTGTTCAGCTCAACAGATAATGGAAAGAGGGGACAGACGCTTCTGCAGCTGCTCTTATATATGCCTCCCTCTGTCTGCAGGGGTGGGCCTAGCGGAGCTTTTTGCTCATTGGCCGAGAGCCCTGTCTATCTAGGAGGCTCCTAATTTCATGCCTTTTTGGAAGGCACCTAACTTTTGGAGAAAAGAATTGCTTTTCTCCTTAGTTTTTTTGCCTTTTTAATTCTAATTATTCTAATTATTTGACCACTATTAATATTATTTTAATCCCTAATTATTATATTTTCTAAAATCCCTTGATTTCTAATATTTAAAAGAAAAAAAGAAAAAGAAAAAAAAGGGGGGGGTTTTAATTTTTTAATTTTAGGTTTATGGGTTGGGAGGGTTAGGGTAGGTTGGTTAGGGTTAGGGAAGAGGGATGGGTTAAGGTTAGGGTTAGGGAAGAGGGGTGGGTTAGGGTTAGGGGTTAGGGTTAGGGAAGAGGGGTGGGTTAGGATTAGGGTTAGAGTTAGGATTAGGGTTTAGGGTTAGGGAAGAGGGGTGGGTTAGGGTTAGGGTTAGGGGTTAGGGTTAGGGAAGAGGGGTGGGTTAGGATTAGGGTTAAGGTTAGGGTTAGGGTTTAGGGAAGAGGGGTGGGTTAGGGTTAGGGAAGAGGGGTGGGTTAGGGTTAGGGGTTAGGGTTAGGGAAGAGGGGTGGGTTAGGATTAGGGTTAAGGTTAGGGTTAGGGTTTAGGGAAGAGGGGTGGGTTAGGGTTAGGGTTAGGGAAGAGGGTGGGTTAGGATTAGGGTTAGGGGTTAGGGTTAGGAAAAAGGGGGGTTAGGGTTAGGGTTAGGAAAGAGGGATGGGTTAGGTTTAGGGCCAGGGAAGAGGGTTAAGGTTAGGGTTAGGGGAAAAGGGGGAAGGGATAGTTTTAGGGAGGATAGATGGGTTAGGGAAGAGGGCTGGGTTAGATTAGGGATTCAAATTTGGTTAAAATTGGGGGTTTCGAATTAGGGTTGGGTTCTTTAATTATTGTGTGTCCGGGATCAAAGGTAAGTTACTTTTTCATATTGTATTCACTAATTGTATTTTTCATTTAAACCCAATGGTTCTTTGGTGTTCAATAGATAGATCCATTTCCTTTCACATGTTTTTCTACAGGTGTCCGTCCAGGATGAGTTGGCCTGTATCACTGAGACTCGAACCGCTAGCCAGTTGTGGGATCTGAAATGCTGGACCAGCGGAGTGTGAACCGATTTTGAATTTTTTATAGTATATTTATGTTGAGTCATTCTGGTAGAGATGGAATTTTTAGTCTCACCAATGTATTGTTTTCCACATTTTTTGCAGGAAATCATGTAAACGCAGTTGGACGTTGATGGACCGAGGTGTTGCGGAAGCTTGAATATGGTTTTGTTCAATTTGTTTTTTACGAATTTGAGTGGTTGGAAAAATGTTGGTATCGGTTTGGGTCTCTTTTTTATCATGGGTTTTAATTTTGCTGTAATAAGGATGTCCTTGAGGCTAGGGTTTCTCCTGTAGGCGGATATGATTTTATATGTTTTTAATAATCCTGCCTCCTCTACTAAGGATCTGTAATTTGTTTTAATTTTTTTATTTATTAATGTACTGATGGATGAGTAATGAGTTATTAGAGGGATTGTGTCTCTGTCCTCTATTATTTTTCTCCGCCGGAAGGTTTTGAGGCCTTGTCTCAGAAATGATCTTGAGTATCCCCTGTCTTTCAATGCCTTGAATAAAATTTTGCTTGCTGTCCAGAAATCCTCCTCTTGTGTGCATATTCTATGAAATCTGAGTAATTGTGATTTGATTAATCCTCTGAATGTATGTTTTGGATGAAAGCTGGATTTAAATAATAGTGCGTGTGTGTCCGTGTCTTTGAAGTAGACCTTCACATCCAATTTGTGGTTTTGTGTAAATAATGGTCCTTTAAAGACTGTGGTGTCTAAAAAGTCCACTGATTGTGTATTTGTTGTTGTTTTTATCTTTATTGATGCATCTTGTGAGTTTAGGATCTCAATGAATTGCTTTAGCTCCTCCTCTGAGTGGGTCCAAACTCCCCAGATGTCATCTAGGTATCTCAGGAAGTATAGAGGCCTTTTGTGACATTTGGCCAATGCTTCCTCCTCCCAGTTTGCCATGAATATGTTAGCATACGCCGGAGCAAATTTCTTACCCATGGCTGTCCCCTTAATTTGTAGATAGAATTCCCCATCAAATTCAAAATCATTTTTAGTCAGATTGATTTCCAGTAGAAGCAGGAGTTCTCTGTCTGGTCTTTTAATGTCCGGATATTTTTGGAATGTTTTTTTCACTGCTTTCAGGCCTGCATGTGTATCAATATTGGTGTATAGGCTATCTACGTCCATGGTGAAGAGCAGAGAGCCGGGAGGGACTGTCATGCTCTTGATTATGTCTATGAAATGGTAAGTGTCCTTGATGTATGATGGATGTCTGGTAGACAGGGGGTTCAGGTAGTAGTCCAGGTATGCGGCCGACAGGTAAGTTTCGCTGCTGCAATCTGACACTATGGGACGTCCTGGGGGCATCACAAACGGCACTGTCCACTGTTCCGGGTTCTTATGCACCTTGGGTAGGAGATAGAATCGCCGAGCCCTGGGTTCAGTGTCACCCTGCAAGTAGAGTTTTTGTTTGGTATTGATAAATTTTTTGTCCCTCAGAGTGTTGATAATTTTGTGTACTTTTGAAATTGTTTGGGGATATATTGGTTGGTCTAATTTTTTATAATAAATTGTGTTGCTTAGTTGCCGTAGTGCTTCCTTGGTGTATTGTCCTCGGTCCATAATTACTGTAGCGCTGCCTTTGTCTGCGGGTTTGATGACAATCCTATTATTGTGTTTCAGGTCTCTAAGTGCTTTGATCTCCTCCTGTGAGAGATTATGTTCCTCTTTATGTGGTTTATAGTGTTTTTTAAAGGTCTCCCTGTCTTGTTTAATCAATTCGTTGATCTCCGCCGGTAGCATGTTGTGTGTTGGTGTCCATGTGTTTTGTGGCATGAAAGGGAGTGGGACTCTTTTTTTGTTTTGGATGAAGTATGCTGTTAGCGATACTTTGCGGTGGTAATTTTGTATGTCCAATTGGAGTTGTTTCTTTTGATTTTTATTCAGATCAATTGTAGGGACAAAGGTCAGGCCCTTGTTGAGGAGCTGTCGTTGAGCCGCAGAAGGGGTGAAATTTTGTGACAAATTGATGATGTTCTGCCCCAATTGCAGGGGTGGTCTGTTGTGCCCCTCCTCCTTGAGGCTTATGGGGCTTATAAGTTTAAAAAGTTGATCCAGTGGTCCAGCATGGCCTTGGCCGTTGGTCTGGTCCAGTGGATCAGATCTCCTTCTGTGTCGAAGTCTTCATTTTTCAACTTGGGGATGTATGGTGTATGTTTTTGGATGTGGTTATTTAGTTCCCGCAAGTTGGCTTGTTCACTCTTCGTCAGTTCGGTGGAATAGTTGAGAAGAGGGATCCATATTTCCGAATGTGGGAACTTTGCTTTGGCTGCCTTGAATGCTGCCTGCACTTGTTTGGTTGCCGTCTTTTTTGCGTCCTGTTGTCTGCAGTTGATTCCGAAAGATAGGATGATTTTTTCCACTAGTATGTCGGTGCGTGTGTCGGCTTTGCCCATAATGGCCCATGCGTGACGGAAGGTGGCTCCCGGATAGCTCTCAATCTGCAGGTCCGGGACACTATGGCACGGGAGCCTGGAGAGATTGGAGTCACCGATGAGAAGCCACTTCTTCCGAACACTTAAGCTCCATTCCACCATTTTGCGCGTGGTCTGAATATGTCTAGTGACTTTAAATAGTGGTTTTGTTGTAGTTTTTGGGGGGGATGTTGTTTTCTCTGGTGTTGTGTGTGTGTCTATTTGTGGGGGGCTTTCTTGCCCCTCTAGGTTCTCCTGTCCGTGGCTGGGTGGGTGGTGAATCTGGGCCACTGTGTTCTCTGACCCCTGGGACCCCTGTTTTGTGTTGCGGGAGAGTCTCCAGGGTGTCATTCTCATCGATGTGACCAGTTTCCTGGTTGTTTTAGTTGGTTCTGCCCTTATATGGTCCTCTATATCGAGCCAGTCGGTCTCCTCCTCGATTACGCAGTTGTTACTGCTCGTCCCCCTGTTCTGGATTCTTTGGGGCTTGGGTGACAGAGTTTGTGGGGGCGGGGGAGTCTGGTTTTGGTCCCTGTTTTCCCCTCCTAGAGGTTCGGGTGACCAGTCCCGGGTCTGGTCTGTCATGGTGGCCACTGACGTTTTATTTTTGTTGATGGGTGGTGGTGATAAGGCCTGTTCTGGTGTTCCCCTTGATTCGTCAGAGTCTTCGTGGACTGTGAGATCGGCAAAGTCATCCGTCAGGTCAAGTCTGATTCTTGGAGTGGGTTTTGGGTCCGTGAATTTTGTTTTGGGCTTTTTTCTCCTGGGTGCTGGTATTGGTGGGATGGTCTCGTTCTCATCCTCACTGCTCTGAGGGTCATTTTGTTCCTCGAGACATGAGACGAGGAGGGCCTCGACCTGGTCTGTGACATCCCTTCGGAGTCGTGGGAGATTGTTTTTGGCCCGTTTTTTGGCGAAATCGAAGGCCTCCACCCAATCCGGAGTCAAATCGGTCTTTATTTCCTCCATCATACTATCCAGGCTCTCCTGGTAGTGATTCTGTAGGATCAATAGGGTTGTGTAACCCCAGTTCTTAGCATTTCCCTGGATCAGGTCCCTGGTCCTTGCTGTGGGTCCTGCTGGTTTGATCATGGAGCTCAGGTTTTGTACCATTCGGGTGATCATTTTTGGTTCTGATTGGTTCTCATTAGGAGTCACTTTTTGGAGGTGGTGTACCATTTTTATAATCTTGTGAATTTTCCAAATTAATTGTTCAAATTTGAGGTCGGCGGCTGTTTTGTGCTGCCGTGGTAGTGATTTTTGTCGACCAGTAGAGGGAGCCAGATATCCTCTGCTGTTGTGCTGCCGTGGTAGTGATTTTTGTCGACCAGCAGAGGGAGCCAGATATCCTCTGCTGGTCACTGAGGCATATGACTGTGAATTTTTGCCTTCATATCTCCTCTGTGGTCTGGAGTAAGGAGGGAAGTGGGGATATGGGTGGAAAACATATCCCGGAGGCGGCACAGGCCGGTTAGGATGTGGAAACTGATCCCCCCATCCGAACGAACGGATGAAGGGTGGAGCACGGGCCTTCCTCCAGGTGGGTCTCCCAGTCCAATCCCACTCCCCCCTGTTGTGTGTTTCGTGCCCGTAATTTGTCTGTGGCCTGGCCGGAGGACGGTTTCGTCCCCTCCGGTGGCTGACAAGGGTCCAATCGTGGTGAGCTGTGCTCATGGTGGTTGGGGAGGGAGAAAAGGGGTTTTATTCCAAAGGAATAAAGGGAAAGAAAATAAAATCAGGTAAGTGGGGTGAAATAAACGTAGGGAAAGTAGGGTAAGGTAAGTATAAGGTAAGTATATATGTTGTTATTTTAAGAAAAGAAAAGAAAAAATAAATTCTAGATTTTTTGAAAAATTAATATCGTGCCTATCGCGACGTTTCGACTCCTTAGAGTCTTCTTCAGGCTAAGGCACAATGAAATCTAAAAAGTGGTCTTGTTGGCTGTATGAGGTCTGTGCATGTGTTCAGCTCAACAGATAATGGAAAGAGGGGACAGACGCTTCTGCAGCTGCTCTTATATATGCCTCCCTCTGTCTGCAGGGGTGGGCCTAGCGGAGCTTTTTGCTCATTGGCCGAGAGCCCTGTCTATCTAGGAGGCTCCTAATTTCATGCCTTTTTGGAAGGCACCTAACTTTTGGAGAAAAGAATTGCTTTTCTCCTTAGTTTTTTTGCCTTTTTAATTCTAATTATTCTAATTATTTGACCACTATTAATATTATTTTAATCCCTAATTATTATATTTTCTAAAATCCCTTGATTTCTAATATTTAAAAGAAAAAAAGAAAAAGAAAAAAAAGGGGGGGGTTTTAATTTTTTAATTTTAGGTTTATGGGTTGGGAGGGTTAGGGTAGGTTGGTTAGGGTTAGGGAAGAGGGATGGGTTAAGGTTAGGGTTAGGGAAGAGGGGTGGGTTAGGGTTAGGGGTTAGGGTTAGGGAAGAGGGGTGGGTTAGGATTAGGGTTAGAGTTAGGATTAGGGTTTAGGGTTAGGGAAGAGGGGTGGGTTAGGGTTAGGGTTAGGGGTTAGGGTTAGGGAAGAGGGGTGGGTTAGGATTAGGGTTAAGGTTAGGGTTAGGGTTTAGGGAAGAGGGGTGGGTTAGGGTTAGGGAAGAGGGGTGGGTTAGGGTTAGGGGTTAGGGTTAGGGAAGAGGGGTGGGTTAGGATTAGGGTTAAGGTTAGGGTTAGGGTTTAGGGAAGAGGGGTGGGTTAGGGTTAGGGTTAGGGAAGAGGGTGGGTTAGGATTAGGGTTAGGGGTTAGGGTTAGGAAAAAGGGGGGTTAGGGTTAGGGTTAGGAAAGAGGGATGGGTTAGGTTTAGGGCCAGGGAAGAGGGTTAAGGTTAGGGTTAGGGGAAAAGGGGGAAGGGATAGTTTTAGGGAGGATAGATGGGTTAGGGAAGAGGGCTGGGTTAGATTAGGGATTCAAATTTGGTTAAAATTGGGGGTTTCGAATTAGGGTTGGGTTCTTTAATTATTGTGTGTCCGGGATCAAAGGTAAGTTACTTTTTCATATTGTATTCACTAATTGTATTTTTCATTTAAACCCAATGGTTCTTTGGTGTTCAATAGATAGATCCATTTCCTTTCACATGTTTTTCTACAGGTGTCCGTCCAGGATGAGTTGGCCTGTATCACTGAGACTCGAACCGCTAGCCAGTTGTGGGATCTGAAATGCTGGACCAGCGGAGTGTGAACCGATTTTGAATTTTTTATAGTATATTTATGTTGAGTCATTCTGGTAGAGATGGAATTTTTAGTCTCACCAATGTATTGTTTTCCACATTTTTTGCAGGAAATCATGTAAACGCAGTTGGACGTTGATGGACCGAGGTGTTGCGGAAGCTTGAATATGGTTTTGTTCAATTTGTTTTTTACGAATTTGAGTGGTTGGAAAAATGTTGGTATCGGTTTGGGTCTCTTTTTTATCATGGGTTTTAATTTTGCTGTAATAAGGATGTCCTTGAGGCTAGGGTTTCTCCTGTAGGCGGATATGATTTTATATGTTTTTAATAATCCTGCCTCCTCTACTAAGGATCTGTAATTTGTTTTAATTTTTTTATTTATTAATGTACTGATGGATGAGTAATGAGTTATTAGAGGGATTGTGTCTCTGTCCTCTATTATTTTTCTCCGCCGGAAGGTTTTGAGGCCTTGTCTCAGAAATGATCTTGAGTATCCCCTGTCTTTCAATGCCTTGAATAAAATTTTGCTTGCTGTCCAGAAATCCTCCTCTTGTGTGCATATTCTATGAAATCTGAGTAATTGTGATTTGATTAATCCTCTGAATGTATGTTTTGGATGAAAGCTGGATTTAAATAATAGTGCGTGTGTGTCCGTGTCTTTGAAGTAGACCTTCACATCCAATTTGTGGTTTTGTGTAAATAATGGTCCTTTAAAGACTGTGGTGTCTAAAAAGTCCACTGATTGTGTATTTGTTGTTGTTTTTATCTTTATTGATGCATCTTGTGAGTTTAGGATCTCAATGAATTGCTTTAGCTCCTCCTCTGAGTGGGTCCAAACTCCCCAGATGTCATCTAGGTATCTCAGGAAGTATAGAGGCCTTTTGTGACATTTGGCCAATGCTTCCTCCTCCCAGTTTGCCATGAATATGTTAGCATACGCCGGAGCAAATTTCTTACCCATGGCTGTCCCCTTAATTTGTAGATAGAATTCCCCATCAAATTCAAAATCATTTTTAGTCAGATTGATTTCCAGTAGAAGCAGGAGTTCTCTGTCTGGTCTTTTAATGTCCGGATATTTTTGGAATGTTTTTTTCACTGCTTTCAGGCCTGCATGTGTATCAATATTGGTGTATAGGCTATCTACGTCCATGGTGAAGAGCAGAGAGCCGGGAGGGACTGTCATGCTCTTGATTATGTCTATGAAATGGTAAGTGTCCTTGATGTATGATGGATGTCTGGTAGACAGGGGGTTCAGGTAGTAGTCCAGGTATGCGGCCGACAGGTAAGTTTCGCTGCTGCAATCTGACACTATGGGACGTCCTGGGGGCATCACAAACGGCACTGTCCACTGTTCCGGGTTCTTATGCACCTTGGGTAGGAGATAGAATCGCCGAGCCCTGGGTTCAGTGTCACCCTGCAAGTAGAGTTTTTGTTTGGTATTGATAAATTTTTTGTCCCTCAGAGTGTTGATAATTTTGTGTACTTTTGAAATTGTTTGGGGATATATTGGTTGGTCTAATTTTTTATAATAAATTGTGTTGCTTAGTTGCCGTAGTGCTTCCTTGGTGTATTGTCCTCGGTCCATAATTACTGTAGCGCTGCCTTTGTCTGCGGGTTTGATGACAATCCTATTATTGTGTTTCAGGTCTCTAAGTGCTTTGATCTCCTCCTGTGAGAGATTATGTTCCTCTTTATGTGGTTTATAGTGTTTTTTAAAGGTCTCCCTGTCTTGTTTAATCAATTCGTTGATCTCCGCCGGTAGCATGTTGTGTGTTGGTGTCCATGTGTTTTGTGGCATGAAAGGGAGTGGGACTCTTTTTTTGTTTTGGATGAAGTATGCTGTTAGCGATACTTTGCGGTGGTAATTTTGTATGTCCAATTGGAGTTGTTTCTTTTGATTTTTATTCAGATCAATTGTAGGGACAAAGGTCAGGCCCTTGTTGAGGAGCTGTCGTTGAGCCGCAGAAGGGGTGAAATTTTGTGACAAATTGATGATGTTCTGCCCCAATTGCAGGGGTGGTCTGTTGTGCCCCTCCTCCTTGAGGCTTATGGGGCTTATAAGTTTAAAAAGTTGATCCAGTGGTCCAGCATGGCCTTGGCCGTTGGTCTGGTCCAGTGGATCAGATCTCCTTCTGTGTCGAAGTCTTCATTTTTCAACTTGGGGATGTATGGTGTATGTTTTTGGATGTGGTTATTTAGTTCCCGCAAGTTGGCTTGTTCACTCTTCGTCAGTTCGGTGGAATAGTTGAGAAGAGGGATCCATATTTCCGAATGTGGGAACTTTGCTTTGGCTGCCTTGAATGCTGCCTGCACTTGTTTGGTTGCCGTCTTTTTTGCGTCCTGTTGTCTGCAGTTGATTCCGAAAGATAGGATGATTTTTTCCACTAGTATGTCGGTGCGTGTGTCGGCTTTGCCCATAATGGCCCATGCGTGACGGAAGGTGGCTCCCGGATAGCTCTCAATCTGCAGGTCCGGGACACTATGGCACGGGAGCCTGGAGAGATTGGAGTCACCGATGAGAAGCCACTTCTTCCGAACACTTAAGCTCCATTCCACCATTTTGCGCGTGGTCTGAATATGTCTAGTGACTTTAAATAGTGGTTTTGTTGTAGTTTTTGGGGGGGATGTTGTTTTCTCTGGTGTTGTGTGTGTGTCTATTTGTGGGGGGCTTTCTTGCCCCTCTAGGTTCTCCTGTCCGTGGCTGGGTGGGTGGTGAATCTGGGCCACTGTGTTCTCTGACCCCTGGGACCCCTGTTTTGTGTTGCGGGAGAGTCTCCAGGGTGTCATTCTCATCGATGTGACCAGTTTCCTGGTTGTTTTAGTTGGTTCTGCCCTTATATGGTCCTCTATATCGAGCCAGTCGGTCTCCTCCTCGATTACGCAGTTGTTACTGCTCGTCCCCCTGTTCTGGATTCTTTGGGGCTTGGGTGACAGAGTTTGTGGGGGCGGGGGAGTCTGGTTTTGGTCCCTGTTTTCCCCTCCTAGAGGTTCGGGTGACCAGTCCCGGGTCTGGTCTGTCATGGTGGCCACTGACGTTTTATTTTTGTTGATGGGTGGTGGTGATAAGGCCTGTTCTGGTGTTCCCCTTGATTCGTCAGAGTCTTCGTGGACTGTGAGATCGGCAAAGTCATCCGTCAGGTCAAGTCTGATTCTTGGAGTGGGTTTTGGGTCCGTGAATTTTGTTTTGGGCTTTTTTCTCCTGGGTGCTGGTATTGGTGGGATGGTCTCGTTCTCATCCTCACTGCTCTGAGGGTCATTTTGTTCCTCGAGACATGAGACGAGGAGGGCCTCGACCTGGTCTGTGACATCCCTTCGGAGTCGTGGGAGATTGTTTTTGGCCCGTTTTTTGGCGAAATCGAAGGCCTCCACCCAATCCGGAGTCAAATCGGTCTTTATTTCCTCCATCATACTATCCAGGCTCTCCTGGTAGTGATTCTGTAGGATCAATAGGGTTGTGTAACCCCAGTTCTTAGCATTTCCCTGGATCAGGTCCCTGGTCCTTGCTGTGGGTCCTGCTGGTTTGATCATGGAGCTCAGGTTTTGTACCATTCGGGTGATCATTTTTGGTTCTGATTGGTTCTCATTAGGAGTCACTTTTTGGAGGTGGTGTACCATTTTTATAATCTTGTGAATTTTCCAAATTAATTGTTCAAATTTGAGGTCGGCGGCTGTTTTGTGCTGCCGTGGTAGTGATTTTTGTCGACCAGTAGAGGGAGCCAGATATCCTCTGCTGTTGTGCTGCCGTGGTAGTGATTTTTGTCGACCAGCAGAGGGAGCCAGATATCCTCTGCTGGTCACTGAGGCATATGACTGTGAATTTTTGCCTTCATATCTCCTCTGTGGTCTGGAGTAAGGAGGGAAGTGGGGATATGGGTGGAAAACATATCCCGGAGGCGGCACAGGCCGGTTAGGATGTGGAAACTGATCCCCCCATCCGAACGAACGGATGAAGGGTGGAGCACGGGCCTTCCTCCAGGTGGGTCTCCCAGTCCAATCCCACTCCCCCCTGTTGTGTGTTTCGTGCCCGTAATTTGTCTGTGGCCTGGCCGGAGGACGGTTTCGTCCCCTCCGGTGGCTGACAAGGGTCCAATCGTGGTGAGCTGTGCTCATGGTGGTTGGGGAGGGAGAAAAGGGGTTTTATTCCAAAGGAATAAAGGGAAAGAAAATAAAATCAGGTAAGTGGGGTGAAATAAACGTAGGGAAAGTAGGGTAAGGTAAGTATAAGGTAAGTATATATGTTGTTATTTTAAGAAAAGAAAAGAAAAAATAAATTCTAGATTTTTTGAAAAATTAATCTCGTGCCTATCGCGACGTTTCGACTCCTTAGAGTCTTCTTCAGGCTAAGGCACAATGAAATCTAAATAGTGGTCTTGTTGGCTGTATGAGGTCTGTGCATGTGTTCAGCTCAACAGATAATGGAAAGAGGGGACAGACGCTTCTGCAGCTGCTCTTATATATGCCTCCCTCTGTCTGCAGGGGTGGGCCTAGCGGAGCTTTTTGCTCATTGGCCGAGAGCCCTGTCTATCTAGGAGGCTCCTAATTTCATGCCTTTTTGGAAGGCACCTAACTTTTGGAGAAAAGAATTGCTTTTCTCCTTAGTTTTTTTGCCTTTTTAATTCTAATTATTCTAATTATTTGACCACTATTAATATTATTTTAATCCCTAATTATTATATTTTCTAAAATCCCTTGATTTCTAATATTTAAAAGAAAAAAAGAAAAAGAAAAAAAAGGGGGGGGTTTTAATTTTTTAATTTTAGGTTTATGGGTTGGGAGGGTTAGGGTAGGTTGGTTAGGGTTAGGGAAGAGGGATGGGTTAAGGTTAGGGTTAGGGAAGAGGGGTGGGTTAGGGTTAGGGGTTAGGGTTAGGGAAGAGGGGTGGGTTAGGATTAGGGTTAGAGTTAGGATTAGGGTTTAGGGTTAGGGAAGAGGGGTGGGTTAGGGTTAGGGTTAGGGGTTAGGGTTAGGGAAGAGGGTTAGGGTTAGGGTTAGGGTTAGGGTTAGGGTTAGGGTGCAGGGAACTGATCCCCCCCTCCGAATGAACGGTGGGAAGGTGAAGCACGGGCCCTCAACCAGGTAGGTCTCCCAGTCCAAAATCACTCCCCGCTGTCTTGTACTTCACAGCTGGTAAGGAGGGTCCAAACTAAAAATAAAAAAATAAAAAACGAAAAAACAAAACAAAAGAAAAGAAAAAAGCAAAAAGCAAAAACTCTAAATGTTTTTGCAAGCTAATGTGCCTGTCGCGACGTTTCGACTTTTTTAAGTCTTCTTCAGGCAATTGGCACATAAAAATAAAAAGACTAAACTAAAAAAGATATCAAAAAGATAAAAAACTCATACTTACCTGTTGGCCGTGAGGTCTGTTCCCTTGTTCAGCTCAACGGAGTATGGAGAGAAGGGGCCAGTCTCCCACAGCTTGCAGTGGCGGGCCCAGACATTTTGGCTCAGCGCCCAGGCTGTTGAGAGGGCTCTTCTGGCTGCTTCTCCCTCTGTCTGCAGGGGCGGGGGCCCAGACAGTTTGGCCAAGTGCCCAGGCTGGTAAGAGGGCACTTCTTTTCCTTTTACCAGGCACAAGCATGGAAGAAGAATAAAAAGAATTAAAAAAATAAAAAGTGGCTCCTGAGTGGTTATTTAAAAAAAATTAAAAAAAATTAAACCAAATGTGGACAGGGGTGGCGTCCGCCTCTGCTCCAGCCCATGGAGTCTCCCTGTCCTGTGGGCGCGTGGCTTCTGGGGTGTCCCTCCCAGTGGCTGTCCACCCTGCGCAGCGGTTTGTCCCCAGGAACTTCCAAGTCCATGGCTTTGCTGGTCTTTTGGGTACCTTTATCCATCCATCGGCCCGGGTTCGCCCCCTCCTTTTGGGGGGTCTTATTCCTCTGCGGCCCTGTGGATCTTCCTGTCCCTTTGACCTTGCTTTTGCCTATTGGACTGATCACCACCACCTGACCGAACCTTACTGCGCGGGGGCTTGGCTTTTGGGGCTTCTTTTCCATAGGCCATGCTTCCCCTTCAAAATTTAGGTTTAGGGCCTTTCAAGGTGACCCCGGTTAGGGTTAGGGTTAAAATATCCTGGGATAGGGATAAGGCCAGAGAGTCCAAATTTTAGGCTTAGGGCCAGGGTCTCCCTGGTTAGGGTTAGGGCCAAAAAAATCCTGGTTTAGGATTAGGGCCAAATTATCCTGAGTTAGGGTTAGGGCCAAGAAAACCAGTGTTAGGTTTAGTGTCAAAATATCCCAGGATAGGGACAGGTCCACTCTTTACTTTGGTCTTCTTGTTGTCCATGTCTTTGTGTCTCCAAGGTGGTCTGGAGGAAGTAGGGAAGTGGGGATGGGTGTGGGAAACCTATCCCAGAGGCGGCACTGGCGAGTTAGGGTGCAGGGAACTGATCCCCCCCTCCGAATGAACGGTGGGAAGGTGAAGCACGGGCCCTCAACCAGGTAGGTCTCCCAGTCCAAAATCACTCCCCGCTGTCTTGTACTTCACAGCTGGTAAGGAGGGTCCAAACTAAAAATAAAAAAATAAAAAACGAAAAAACAAAACAAAAGAAAAGAAAAAAGCAAAAAGCAAAAACTCTAAATGTTTTTGCAAGCTAATGTGCCTGTCGCGACGTTTCGACTTTTTTAAGTCTTCTTCAGGCAATTGGCACATAAAAATAAAAAGACTAAACTAAAAAAGATATCAAAAAGATAAAAAACTCATACTTACCTGTTGGCCGTGAGGTCTGTTCCCTTGTTCAGCTCAACGGAGTATGGAGAGAAGGGGCCAGTCTCCCACAGCTTGCAGTGGCGGGCCCAGACATTTTGGCTCAGCGCCCAGGCTGTTGAGAGGGCTCTTCTGGCTGCTTCTCCCTCTGTCTGCAGGGGCGGGGGCCCAGACAGTTTGGCCAAGTGCCCAGGCTGGTAAGAGGGCACTTCTTTTCCTTTTACCAGGCACAAGCATGGAAGAAGAATAAAAAGAATTAAAAAAATAAAAAGTGGCTCCTGAGTGGTTATTTAAAAAAAATTAAAAAAAATTAAACCAAATGTGGACAGGGGTGGCATCCGCCTCTGCTCCAGCCCATGGAGTCTCCCTGTCCTGTGGGCGCGTGGCTTCTGGGGTGTCCCTCCCAGTGGCTGTCCACCCTGCGCAGCGGTTTGTCCCCAGGAACTTCCAAGTCCATGGCTTTGCTGGTCTTTTGGGTACCTTTATCCATCCATCGGCCCGGGTTCGCCCCCTCCTTTTGGGGGGTCTTATTCCTCTGCGGCCCTGTGGATCTTCCTGTCCCTTTGACCTTGCTTTTGCCTATTGGACTGATCACCACCACCTGACCGAACCTTACTGCGCGGGGGCTTGGCTTTTGGGGCTTCTTTTCCATAGGCCATGCTTCCCCTTCAAAATTTAGGTTTAGGGCCTTTCAAGGTGACCCCGGTTAGGGTTAGGGTTAAAATATCCTGGGATAGGGATAAGGCCAGAGAGTCCAAATTTTAGGCTTAGGGCCAGGGTCTCCCTGGTTAGGGTTAGGGCCAAAAAAATCCTGGTTTAGGATTAGGGCCAAATTATCCTGAGTTAGGGTTAGGGCCAAGAAAACCAGTGTTAGGTTTAGTGTCAAAATATCCCAGGATAGGGACAGGTCCACTCTTTACTTTGGTCTTCTTGTTGTCCATGTCTTTGTGTCTCCAAGGTGGTCTGGAGGAAGTAGGGAAGTGGGGATGGGTGTGGGAAACCTATCCCAGAGGCGGCACTGGCGAGTTAGGGTGCAGGGAACTGATCCCCCCCTCCGAATGAACGGTGGGAAGGTGAAGCACGGGCCCTCAACCAGGTAGGTCTCCCAGTCCAAAATCACTCCCCGCTGTCTTGTACTTCACAGCTGGTAAGGAGGGTCCAAACTAAAAATAAAAAAATAAAAAACGAAAAAACAAAACAAAAGAAAAGAAAAAAGCAAAAAGCAAAAACTCTAAATGTTTTTGCAAGCTAATGTGCCTGTCGCGACGTTTCGACTTTTTTAAGTCTTCTTCAGGCAATTGGCACATAAAAATAAAAAGACTAAACTAAAAAAGATATCAAAAAGATAAAAAACTCATACTTACCTGTTGGCCGTGAGGTCTGTTCCCTTGTTCAGCTCAACGGAGTATGGAGAGAAGGGGCCAGTCTCCCACAGCTTGCAGTGGCGGGCCCAGACATTTTGGCTCAGCGCCCAGGCTGTTGAGAGGGCTCTTCTGGCTGCTTCTCCCTCTGTCTGCAGGGGCGGGGGCCCAGACAGTTTGGCCAAGTGCCCAGGCTGGTAAGAGGGCACTTCTTTTCCTTTTACCAGGCACAAGCATGGAAGAAGAATAAAAAGAATTAAAAAAATAAAAAGTGGCTCCTGAGTGGTTATTTAAAAAAAATTAAAAAAAATTAAACCAAATGTGGACAGGGGTGGCGTCCGCCTCTGCTCCAGCCCATGGAGTCTCCCTGTCCTGTGGGCGCGTGGCTTCTGGGGTGTCCCTCCCAGTGGCTGTCCACCCTGCGCAGCGGTTTGTCCCCAGGAACTTCCAAGTCCATGGCTTTGCTGGTCTTTTGGGTACCTTTATCCATCCATCGGCCCGGGTTCGCCCCCTCCTTTTGGGGGGTCTTATTCCTCTGCGGCCCTGTGGATCTTCCTGTCCCTTTGACCTTGCTTTTGCCTATTGGACTGATCACCACCACCTGACCGAACCTTACTGCGCGGGGGCTTGGCTTTTGGGGCTTCTTTTCCATAGGCCATGCTTCCCCTTCAAAATTTAGGTTTAGGGCCTTTCAAGGTGACCCCGGTTAGGGTTAGGGTTAAAATATCCTGGGATAGGGATAAGGCCAGAGAGTCCAAATTTTAGGCTTAGGGCCAGGGTCTCCCTGGTTAGGGTTAGGGCCAAAAAAATCCTGGTTTAGGATTAGGGCCAAATTATCCTGAGTTAGGGTTAGGGCCAAGAAAACCAGTGTTAGGTTTAGTGTCAAAATATCCCAGGATAGGGACAGGTCCACTCTTTACTTTGGTCTTCTTGTTGTCCATGTCTTTGTGTCTCCAAGGTGGTCTGGAGGAAGTAGGGAAGTGGGGATGGGTGTGGGAAACCTATCCCAGAGGCGGCACTGGCGAGTTAGGGTGCAGGGAACTGATCCCCCCCTCCGAATGAACGGTGGGAAGGTGAAGCACGGGCCCTCAACCAGGTAGGTCTCCCAGTCCAAAATCACTCCCCGCTGTCTTGTACTTCACAGCTGGTAAGGAGGGTCCAAACTAAAAATAAAAAAATAAAAAACGAAAAAACAAAACAAAAGAAAAGAAAAAAGCAAAAAGCAAAAACTCTAAATGTTTTTGCAAGCTAATGTGCCTGTCGCGACGTTTCGACTTTTTTAAGTCTTCTTCAGGCAATTGGCACATAAAAATAAAAAGACTAAACTAAAAAAGATATCAAAAAGATAAAAAACTCATACTTACCTGTTGGCCGTGAGGTCTGTTCCCTTGTTCAGCTCAACGGAGTATGGAGAGAAGGGGCCAGTCTCCCACAGCTTGCAGTGGCGGGCCCAGACATTTTGGCTCAGCGCCCAGGCTGTTGAGAGGGCTCTTCTGGCTGCTTCTCCCTCTGTCTGCAGGGGCGGGGGCCCAGACAGTTTGGCCAAGTGCCCAGGCTGGTAAGAGGGCACTTCTTTTCCTTTTACCAGGCACAAGCATGGAAGAAGAATAAAAAGAATTAAAAAAATAAAAAGTGGCTCCTGAGTGGTTATTTAAAAAAAATTAAAAAAAATTAAACCAAATGTGGACAGGGGTGGCGTCCGCCTCTGCTCCAGCCCATGGAGTCTCCCTGTCCTGTGGGCGCGTGGCTTCTGGGGTGTCCCTCCCAGTGGCTGTCCACCCTGCGCAGCGGTTTGTCCCCAGGAACTTCCAAGTCCATGGCTTTGCTGGTCTTTTGGGTACCTTTATCCATCCATCGGCCCGGGTTCGCCCCCTCCTTTTGGGGGGTCTTATTCCTCTGCGGCCCTGTGGATCTTCCTGTCCCTTTGACCTTGCTTTTGCCTATTGGACTGATCACCACCACCTGACCGAACCTTACTGCGCGGGGGCTTGGCTTTTGGGGCTTCTTTTCCATAGGCCATGCTTCCCCTTCAAAATTTAGGTTTAGGGCCTTTCAAGGTGACCCCGGTTAGGGTTAGGGTTAAAATATCCTGGGATAGGGATAAGGCCAGAGAGTCCAAATTTTAGGCTTAGGGCCAGGGTCTCCCTGGTTAGGGTTAGGGCCAAAAAAATCCTGGTTTAGGATTAGGGCCAAATTATCCTGAGTTAGGGTTAGGGCCAAGAAAACCAGTGTTAGGTTTAGTGTCAAAATATCCCAGGATAGGGACAGGTCCACTCTTTACTTTGGTCTTCTTGTTGTCCATGTCTTTGTGTCTCCAAGGTGGTCTGGAGGAAGTAGGGAAGTGGGGATGGGTGTGGGAAACCTATCCCAGAGGCGGCACTGGCGAGTTAGGGTGCAGGGAACTGATCCCCCCCTCCGAATGAACGGTGGGAAGGTGAAGCACGGGCCCTCAACCAGGTAGGTCTCCCAGTCCAAAATCACTCCCCGCTGTCTTGTACTTCACAGCTGGTAAGGAGGGTCCAAACTAAAAATAAAAAAATAAAAAACGAAAAAACAAAACAAAAGAAAAGAAAAAAGCAAAAAGCAAAAACTCTAAATGTTTTTGCAAGCTAATGTGCCTGTCGCGACGTTTCGACTTTTTTAAGTCTTCTTCAGGCAATTGGCACATAAAAATAAAAAGACTAAACTAAAAAAGATATCAAAAAGATAAAAAACTCATACTTACCTGTTGGCCGTGAGGTCTGTTCCCTTGTTCAGCTCAACGGAGTATGGAGAGAAGGGGCCAGTCTCCCACAGCTTGCAGTGGCGGGCCCAGACATTTTGGCTCAGCGCCCAGGCTGTTGAGAGGGCTCTTCTGGCTGCTTCTCCCTCTGTCTGCAGGGGCGGGGGCCCAGACAGTTTGGCCAAGTGCCCAGGCTGGTAAGAGGGCACTTCTTTTCCTTTTACCAGGCACAAGCATGGAAGAAGAATAAAAAGAATTAAAAAAATAAAAAGTGGCTCCTGAGTGGTTATTTAAAAAAAATTAAAAAAAATTAAACCAAATGTGGACAGGGGTGGCATCCGCCTCTGCTCCAGCCCATGGAGTCTCCCTGTCCTGTGGGCGCGTGGCTTCTGGGGTGTCCCTCCCAGTGGCTGTCCACCCTGCGCAGCGGTTTGTCCCCAGGAACTTCCAAGTCCATGGCTTTGCTGGTCTTTTGGGTACCTTTATCCATCCATCGGCCCGGGTTCGCCCCCTCCTTTTGGGGGGTCTTATTCCTCTGCGGCCCTGTGGATCTTCCTGTCCCTTTGACCTTGCTTTTGCCTATTGGACTGATCACCACCACCTGACCGAACCTTACTGCGCGGGGGCTTGGCTTTTGGGGCTTCTTTTCCATAGGCCATGCTTCCCCTTCAAAATTTAGGTTTAGGGCCTTTCAAGGTGACCCCGGTTAGGGTTAGGGTTAAAATATCCTGGGATAGGGATAAGGCCAGAGAGTCCAAATTTTAGGCTTAGGGCCAGGGTCTCCCTGGTTAGGGTTAGGGCCAAAAAAATCCTGGTTTAGGATTAGGGCCAAATTATCCTGAGTTAGGGTTAGGGCCAAGAAAACCAGTGTTAGGTTTAGTGTCAAAATATCCCAGGATAGGGACAGGTCCACTCTTTACTTTGGTCTTCTTGTTGTCCATGTCTTTGTGTCTCCAAGGTGGTCTGGAGGAAGTAGGGAAGTGGGGATGGGTGTGGGAAACCTATCCCAGAGGCGGCACTGGCGAGTTAGGGTGCAGGGAACTGATCCCCCCCTCCGAATGAACGGTGGGAAGGTGAAGCACGGGCCCTCAACCAGGTAGGTCTCCCAGTCCAAAATCACTCCCCGCTGTCTTGTACTTCACAGCTGGTAAGGAGGGTCCAAACTAAAAATAAAAAAATAAAAAACGAAAAAACAAAACAAAAGAAAAGAAAAAAGCAAAAAGCAAAAACTCTAAATGTTTTTGCAAGCTAATGTGCCTGTCGCGACGTTTCGACTTTTTTAAGTCTTCTTCAGGCAATTGGCACATAAAAATAAAAAGACTAAACTAAAAAAGATATCAAAAAGATAAAAAACTCATACTTACCTGTTGGCCGTGAGGTCTGTTCCCTTGTTCAGCTCAACGGAGTATGGAGAGAAGGGGCCAGTCTCCCACAGCTTGCAGTGGCGGGCCCAGACATTTTGGCTCAGCGCCCAGGCTGTTGAGAGGGCTCTTCTGGCTGCTTCTCCCTCTGTCTGCAGGGGCGGGGGCCCAGACAGTTTGGCCAAGTGCCCAGGCTGGTAAGAGGGCACTTCTTTTCCTTTTACCAGGCACAAGCATGGAAGAAGAATAAAAAGAATTAAAAAAATAAAAAGTGGCTCCTGAGTGGTTATTTAAAAAAAATTAAAAAAAATTAAACCAAATGTGGACAGGGGTGGCGTCCGCCTCTGCTCCAGCCCATGGAGTCTCCCTGTCCTGTGGGCGCGTGGCTTCTGGGGTGTCCCTCCCAGTGGCTGTCCACCCTGCGCAGCGGTTTGTCCCCAGGAACTTCCAAGTCCATGGCTTTGCTGGTCTTTTGGGTACCTTTATCCATCCATCGGCCCGGGTTCGCCCCCTCCTTTTGGGGGGTCTTATTCCTCTGCGGCCCTGTGGATCTTCCTGTCCCTTTGACCTTGCTTTTGCCTATTGGACTGATCACCACCACCTGACCGAACCTTACTGCGCGGGGGCTTGGCTTTTGGGGCTTCTTTTCCATAGGCCATGCTTCCCCTTCAAAATTTAGGTTTAGGGCCTTTCAAGGTGACCCCGGTTAGGGTTAGGGTTAAAATATCCTGGGATAGGGATAAGGCCAGAGAGTCCAAATTTTAGGCTTAGGGCCAGGGTCTCCCTGGTTAGGGTTAGGGCCAAAAAAATCCTGGTTTAGGATTAGGGCCAAATTATCCTGAGTTAGGGTTAGGGCCAAGAAAACCAGTGTTAGGTTTAGTGTCAAAATATCCCAGGATAGGGACAGGTCCACTCTTTACTTTGGTCTTCTTGTTGTCCATGTCTTTGTGTCTCCAAGGTGGTCTGGAGGAAGTAGGGAAGTGGGGATGGGTGTGGGAAACCTATCCCAGAGGCGGCACTGGCGAGTTAGGGTGCAGGGAACTGATCCCCCCCTCCGAATGAACGGTGGGAAGGTGAAGCACGGGCCCTCAACCAGGTAGGTCTCCCAGTCCAAAATCACTCCCCGCTGTCTTGTACTTCACAGCTGGTAAGGAGGGTCCAAACTAAAAATAAAAAAATAAAAAACGAAAAAACAAAACAAAAGAAAAGAAAAAAGCAAAAAGCAAAAACTCTAAATGTTTTTGCAAGCTAATGTGCCTGTCGCGACGTTTCGACTTTTTTAAGTCTTCTTCAGGCAATTGGCACATAAAAATAAAAAGACTAAACTAAAAAAGATATCAAAAAGATAAAAAACTCATACTTACCTGTTGGCCGTGAGGTCTGTTCCCTTGTTCAGCTCAACGGAGTATGGAGAGAAGGGGCCAGTCTCCCACAGCTTGCAGTGGCGGGCCCAGACATTTTGGCTCAGCGCCCAGGCTGTTGAGAGGGCTCTTCTGGCTGCTTCTCCCTCTGTCTGCAGGGGCGGGGGCCCAGACAGTTTGGCCAAGTGCCCAGGCTGGTAAGAGGGCACTTCTTTTCCTTTTACCAGGCACAAGCATGGAAGAAGAATAAAAAGAATTAAAAAAATAAAAAGTGGCTCCTGAGTGGTTATTTAAAAAAAATTAAAAAAAATTAAACCAAATGTGGACAGGGGTGGCGTCCGCCTCTGCTCCAGCCCATGGAGTCTCCCTGTCCTGTGGGCGCGTGGCTTCTGGGGTGTCCCTCCCAGTGGCTGTCCACCCTGCGCAGCGGTTTGTCCCCAGGAACTTCCAAGTCCATGGCTTTGCTGGTCTTTTGGGTACCTTTATCCATCCATCGGCCCGGGTTCGCCCCCTCCTTTTGGGGGGTCTTATTCCTCTGCGGCCCTGTGGATCTTCCTGTCCCTTTGACCTTGCTTTTGCCTATTGGACTGATCACCACCACCTGACCGAACCTTACTGCGCGGGGGCTTGGCTTTTGGGGCTTCTTTTCCATAGGCCATGCTTCCCCTTCAAAATTTAGGTTTAGGGCCTTTCAAGGTGACCCCGGTTAGGGTTAGGGTTAAAATATCCTGGGATAGGGATAAGGCCAGAGAGTCCAAATTTTAGGCTTAGGGCCAGGGTCTCCCTGGTTAGGGTTAGGGCCAAAAAAATCCTGGTTTAGGATTAGGGCCAAATTATCCTGAGTTAGGGTTAGGGCCAAGAAAACCAGTGTTAGGTTTAGTGTCAAAATATCCCAGGATAGGGACAGGTCCACTCTTTACTTTGGTCTTCTTGTTGTCCATGTCTTTGTGTCTCCAAGGTGGTCTGGAGGAAGTAGGGAAGTGGGGATGGGTGTGGGAAACCTATCCCAGAGGCGGCACTGGCGAGTTAGGGTGCAGGGAACTGATCCCCCCCTCCGAATGAACGGTGGGAAGGTGAAGCACGGGCCCTCAACCAGGTAGGTCTCCCAGTCCAAAATCACTCCCCGCTGTCTTGTACTTCACAGCTGGTAAGGAGGGTCCAAACTAAAAATAAAAAAATAAAAAACGAAAAAACAAAACAAAAGAAAAGAAAAAAGCAAAAAGCAAAAACTCTAAATGTTTTTGCAAGCTAATGTGCCTGTCGCGACGTTTCGACTTTTTTAAGTCTTCTTCAGGCAATTGGCACATAAAAATAAAAAGACTAAACTAAAAAAGATATCAAAAAGATAAAAAACTCATACTTACCTGTTGGCCGTGAGGTCTGTTCCCTTGTTCAGCTCAACGGAGTATGGAGAGAAGGGGCCAGTCTCCCACAGCTTGCAGTGGCGGGCCCAGACATTTTGGCTCAGCGCCCAGGCTGTTGAGAGGGCTCTTCTGGCTGCTTCTCCCTCTGTCTGCAGGGGCGGGGGCCCAGACAGTTTGGCCAAGTGCCCAGGCTGGTAAGAGGGCACTTCTTTTCCTTTTACCAGGCACAAGCATGGAAGAAGAATAAAAAGAATTAAAAAAATAAAAAGTGGCTCCTGAGTGGTTATTTAAAAAAAATTAAAAAAAATTAAACCAAATGTGGACAGGGGTGGCGTCCGCCTCTGCTCCAGCCCATGGAGTCTCCCTGTCCTGTGGGCGCGTGGCTTCTGGGGTGTCCCTCCCAGTGGCTGTCCACCCTGCGCAGCGGTTTGTCCCCAGGAACTTCCAAGTCCATGGCTTTGCTGGTCTTTTGGGTACCTTTATCCATCCATCGGCCCGGGTTCGCCCCCTCCTTTTGGGGGGTCTTATTCCTCTGCGGCCCTGTGGATCTTCCTGTCCCTTTGACCTTGCTTTTGCCTATTGGACTGATCACCACCACCTGACCGAACCTTACTGCGCGGGGGCTTGGCTTTTGGGGCTTCTTTTCCATAGGCCATGCTTCCCCTTCAAAATTTAGGTTTAGGGCCTTTCAAGGTGACCCCGGTTAGGGTTAGGGTTAAAATATCCTGGGATAGGGATAAGGCCAGAGAGTCCAAATTTTAGGCTTAGGGCCAGGGTCTCCCTGGTTAGGGTTAGGGCCAAAAAAATCCTGGTTTAGGATTAGGGCCAAATTATCCTGAGTTAGGGTTAGGGCCAAGAAAACCAGTGTTAGGTTTAGTGTCAAAATATCCCAGGATAGGGACAGGTCCACTCTTTACTTTGGTCTTCTTGTTGTCCATGTCTTTGTGTCTCCAAGGTGGTCTGGAGGAAGTAGGGAAGTGGGGATGGGTGTGGGAAACCTATCCCAGAGGCGGCACTGGCGAGTTAGGGTGCAGGGAACTGATCCCCCCCTCCGAATGAACGGTGGGAAGGTGAAGCACGGGCCCTCAACCAGGTAGGTCTCCCAGTCCAAAATCACTCCCCGCTGTCTTGTACTTCACAGCTGGTAAGGAGGGTCCAAACTAAAAATAAAAAAATAAAAAACGAAAAAACAAAACAAAAGAAAAGAAAAAAGCAAAAAGCAAAAACTCTAAATG
This sequence comes from Embiotoca jacksoni, assembly GCF_022577435.1. Lineage (NCBI taxonomy): Eukaryota > Metazoa > Chordata > Actinopteri > Embiotocidae > Embiotoca > Embiotoca jacksoni. The sequence goes on along the minus strand of NW_027185385.1, from coordinate 15,825 downwards.
TTTTTGCAAGCTAATGTGCCTGTCGCGACGTTTCGACTTTTTTAAGTCTTCTTCAGGCAATTGGCACATAAAAATAAAAAGACTAAACTAAAAAAGATATCAAAAAGATAAAAAACTCATACTTACCTGTTGGCCGTGAGGTCTGTTCCCTTGTTCAGCTCAACGGAGTATGGAGAGAAGGGGCCAGTCTCCCACAGCTTGCAGTGGCGGGCCCAGACATTTTGGCTCAGCGCCCAGGCTGTTGAGAGGGCTCTTCTGGCTGCTTCTCCCTCTGTCTGCAGGGGCGGGGGCCCAGACAGTTTGGCCAAGTGCCCAGGCTGGTAAGAGGGCACTTCTTTTCCTTTTACCAGGCACAAGCATGGAAGAAGAATAAAAAGAATTAAAAAAATAAAAAGTGGCTCCTGAGTGGTTATTTAAAAAAAATTAAAAAAAATTAAACCAAATGTGGACAGGGGTGGCGTCCGCCTCTGCTCCAGCCCATGGAGTCTCCCTGTCCTGTGGGCGCGTGGCTTCTGGGGTGTCCCTCCCAGTGGCTGTCCACCCTGCGCAGCGGTTTGTCCCCAGGAACTTCCAAGTCCATGGCTTTGCTGGTCTTTTGGGTACCTTTATCCATCCATCGGCCCGGGTTCGCCCCCTCCTTTTGGGGGGTCTTATTCCTCTGCGGCCCTGTGGATCTTCCTGTCCCTTTGACCTTGCTTTTGCCTATTGGACTGATCACCACCACCTGACCGAACCTTACTGCGCGGGGGCTTGGCTTTTGGGGCTTCTTTTCCATAGGCCATGCTTCCCCTTCAAAATTTAGGTTTAGGGCCTTTCAAGGTGACCCCGGTTAGGGTTAGGGTTAAAATATCCTGGGATAGGGATAAGGCCAGAGAGTCCAAATTTTAGGCTTAGGGCCAGGGTCTCCCTGGTTAGGGTTAGGGCCAAAAAAATCCTGGTTTAGGATTAGGGCCAAATTATCCTGAGTTAGGGTTAGGGCCAAGAAAACCAGTGTTAGGTTTAGTGTCAAAATATCCCAGGATAGGGACAGGTCCACTCTTTACTTTGGTCTTCTTGTTGTCCATGTCTTTGTGTCTCCAAGGTGGTCTGGAGGAAGTAGGGAAGTGGGGATGGGTGTGGGAAACCTATCCCAGAGGCGGCACTGGCGAGTTAGGGTGCAGGGAACTGATCCCCCCCTCCGAATGAACGGTGGGAAGGTGAAGCACGGGCCCTCAACCAGGTAGGTCTCCCAGTCCAAAATCACTCCCCGCTGTCTTGTACTTCACAGCTGGTAAGGAGGGTCCAAACTAAAAATAAAAAAATAAAAAACGAAAAAACAAAACAAAAGAAAAGAAAAAAGCAAAAAGCAAAAACTCTAAATGTTTTTGCAAGCTAATGTGCCTGTCGCGACGTTTCGACTTTTTTAAGTCTTCTTCAGGCAATTGGCACATAAAAATAAAAAGACTAAACTAAAAAAGATATCAAAAAGATAAAAAACTCATACTTACCTGTTGGCCGTGAGGTCTGTTCCCTTGTTCAGCTCAACGGAGTATGGAGAGAAGGGGCCAGTCTCCCACAGCTTGCAGTGGCGGGCCCAGACATTTTGGCTCAGCGCCCAGGCTGTTGAGAGGGCTCTTCTGGCTGCTTCTCCCTCTGTCTGCAGGGGCGGGGGCCCAGACAGTTTGGCCAAGTGCCCAGGCTGGTAAGAGGGCACTTCTTTTCCTTTTACCAGGCACAAGCATGGAAGAAGAATAAAAAGAATTAAAAAAATAAAAAGTGGCTCCTGAGTGGTTATTTAAAAAAAATTAAAAAAAATTAAACCAAATGTGGACAGGGGTGGCGTCCGCCTCTGCTCCAGCCCATGGAGTCTCCCTGTCCTGTGGGCGCGTGGCTTCTGGGGTGTCCCTCCCAGTGGCTGTCCACCCTGCGCAGCGGTTTGTCCCCAGGAACTTCCAAGTCCATGGCTTTGCTGGTCTTTTGGGTACCTTTATCCATCCATCGGCCCGGGTTCGCCCCCTCCTTTTGGGGGGTCTTATTCCTCTGCGGCCCTGTGGATCTTCCTGTCCCTTTGACCTTGCTTTTGCCTATTGGACTGATCACCACCACCTGACAGAACCTTACTGCGCGGGGGCTTGGCTTTTGGGGCTTCTTTTCCATAGGCCATGCTTCCCCTTCAAAATTTAGGTTTAGGGCCTTTCAAGGTGACCCCGGTTAGGGTTAAAATATCCTGGGATAGGGATAAGGCCAGAGAGTCCAAATTTTAGGCTTAGGGCCAGGGTCTCCCTGGTTAGGGTTAGGGCCAAAAAAATCCTGGTTTAGGATTAGGGCCAAATTATCCTGAGTTAGGGTTAGGGCCAAAAAAACCAGTGTTAGGTTTAGTGTCAAAATATCCCAGGATAGGGACAGGTCCACTCTTTACTTTGGTCTTCTTGTTGTCCATGTCTTTGTGTCTCCAAGGTGGTCTGGAGGAAGTAGGGAAGTGGGGATGGGTGTGGGAAACCTATCCCAGAGGCGGCACTGGCGAGTTAGGGTGCAGGGAACTGATCCCCCCCTCCGAATGAACGGTGGGAAGGTGAAGCACGGGCCCTCAACCAGGTAGGTCTCCCAGTCCAAAATCACTCCCCGCTGTCTTGTACTTCACAGCTGGTAAGGAGGGTCCAAACTAAAAATAAAAAAATAAAAAACGAAAAAACAAAACAAAAGAAAAGAAAAAAGCAAAAAGCAAAAACTCTAAATGTTTTTGCAAGCTAATGTGCCTGTCGCGACGTTTCGACTTTTTTAAGTCTTCTTCAGGCAATTGGCACATAAAAATAAAAAGACTAAACTAAAAAAGATATCAAAAAGATAAAAAACTCATACTTACCTGTTGGCCGTGAGGTCTGTTCCCTTGTTCAGCTCAACGGAGTATGGAGAGAAGGGGCCAGTCTCCCACAGCTTGCAGTGGCGGGCCCAGACATTTTGGCTCAGCGCCCAGGCTGTTGAGAGGGCTCTTCTGGCTGCTTCTCCCTCTGTCTGCAGGGGCGGGGGCCCAGACAGTTTGGCCAAGTGCCCAGGCTGGTAAGAGGGCACTTCTTTTCCTTTTACCAGGCACAAGCATGGAAGAAGAATAAAAAGAATTAAAAAAATAAAAAGTGGCTCCTGAGTGGTTATTTAAAAAAAATTAAAAAAAATTAAACCAAATGTGGACAGGGGTGGCGTCCGCCTCTGCTCCAGCCCATGGAGTCTCCCTGTCCTGTGGGCGCGTGGCTTCTGGGGTGTCCCTCCCAGTGGCTGTCCACCCTGCGCAGCGGTTTGTCCCCAGGAACTTCCAAGTCCATGGCTTTGCTGGTCTTTTGGGTACCTTTATCCATCCATCGGCCCGGGTTCGCCCCCTCCTTTTGGGGGGTCTTATTCCTCTGCGGCCCTGTGGATCTTCCTGTCCCTTTGACCTTGCTTTTGCCTATTGGACTGATCACCACCACCTGACCGAACCTTACTGCGCGGGGGCTTGGCTTTTGGGGCTTCTTTTCCATAGGCCATGCTTCCCCTTCAAAATTTAGGTTTAGGGCCTTTCAAGGTGACCCCGGTTAGGGTTAGGGTTAAAATATCCTGGGATAGGGATAAGGCCAGAGAGTCCAAATTTTAGGCTTAGGGCCAGGGTCTCCCTGGTTAGGGTTAGGGCCAAAAAAATCCTGGTTTAGGATTAGGGCCAAATTATCCTGAGTTAGGGTTAGGGCCAAGAAAACCAGTGTTAGGTTTAGTGTCAAAATATCCCAGGATAGGGACAGGTCCACTCTTTACTTTGGTCTTCTTGTTGTCCATGTCTTTGTGTCTCCAAGGTGGTCTGGAGGAAGTAGGGAAGTGGGGATGGGTGTGGGAAACCTATCCCAGAGGCGGCACTGGCGAGTTAGGGTGCAGGGAACTGATCCCCCCCTCCGAATGAACGGTGGGAAGGTGAAGCACGGGCCCTCAACCAGGTAGGTCTCCCAGTCCAAAATCACTCCCCGCTGTCTTGTACTTCACAGCTGGTAAGGAGGGTCCAAACTAAAAATAAAAAAATAAAAAACGAAAAAACAAAACAAAAGAAAAGAAAAAAGCAAAAAGCAAAAACTCTAAATGTTTTTGCAAGCTAATGTGCCTGTCGCGACGTTTCGACTTTTTTAAGTCTTCTTCAGGCAATTGGCACATAAAAATAAAAAGACTAAACTAAAAAAGATATCAAAAAGATAAAAAACTCATACTTACCTGTTGGCCGTGAGGTCTGTTCCCTTGTTCAGCTCAACGGAGTATGGAGAGAAGGGGCCAGTCTCCCACAGCTTGCAGTGGCGGGCCCAGACATTTTGGCTCAGCGCCCAGGCTGTTGAGAGGGCTCTTCTGGCTGCTTCTCCCTCTGTCTGCAGGGGCGGGGGCCCAGACAGTTTGGCCAAGTGCCCAGGCTGGTAAGAGGGCACTTCTTTTCCTTTTACCAGGCACAAGCATGGAAGAAGAATAAAAAGAATTAAAAAAATAAAAAGTGGCTCCTGAGTGGTTATTTAAAAAAAATTAAAAAAAATTAAACCAAATGTGGACAGGGGTGGCGTCCGCCTCTGCTCCAGCCCATGGAGTCTCCCTGTCCTGTGGGCGCGTGGCTTCTGGGGTGTCCCTCCCAGTGGCTGTCCACCCTGCGCAGCGGTTTGTCCCCAGGAACTTCCAAGTCCATGGCTTTGCTGGTCTTTTGGGTACCTTTATCCATCCATCGGCCCGGGTTCGCCCCCTCCTTTTGGGGGGTCTTATTCCTCTGCGGCCCTGTGGATCTTCCTGTCCCTTTGACCTTGCTTTTGCCTATTGGACTGATCACCACCACCTGACCGAACCTTACTGCGCGGGGGCTTGGCTTTTGGGGCTTCTTTTCCATAGGCCATGCTTCCCCTTCAAAATTTAGGTTTAGGGCCTTTCAAGGTGACCCCGGTTAGGGTTAGGGTTAAAATATCCTGGGATAGGGATAAGGCCAGAGAGTCCAAATTTTAGGCTTAGGGCCAGGGTCTCCCTGGTTAGGGTTAGGGCCAAAAAAATCCTGGTTTAGGATTAGGGCCAAATTATCCTGAGTTAGGGTTAGGGCCAAGAAAACCAGTGTTAGGTTTAGTGTCAAAATATCCCAGGATAGGGACAGGTCCACTCTTTACTTTGGTCTTCTTGTTGTCCATGTCTTTGTGTCTCCAAGGTGGTCTGGAGGAAGTAGGGAAGTGGGGATGGGTGTGGGAAACCTATCCCAGAGGCGGCACTGGCGAGTTAGGGTGCAGGGAACTGATCCCCCCCTCCGAATGAACGGTGGGAAGGTGAAGCACGGGCCCTCAACCAGGTAGGTCTCCCAGTCCAAAATCACTCCCCGCTGTCTTGTACTTCACAGCTGGTAAGGAGGGTCCAAACTAAAAATAAAAAAATAAAAAACGAAAAAACAAAACAAAAGAAAAGAAAAAAGCAAAAAGCAAAAACTCTAAATGTTTTTGCAAGCTAATGTGCCTGTCGCGACGTTTCGACTTTTTTAAGTCTTCTTCAGGCAATTGGCACATAAAAATAAAAAGACTAAACTAAAAAAGATATCAAAAAGATAAAAAACTCATACTTACCTGTTGGCCGTGAGGTCTGTTCCCTTGTTCAGCTCAACGGAGTATGGAGAGAAGGGGCCAGTCTCCCACAGCTTGCAGTGGCGGGCCCAGACATTTTGGCTCAGCGCCCAGGCTGTTGAGAGGGCTCTTCTGGCTGCTTCTCCCTCTGTCTGCAGGGGCGGGGGCCCAGACAGTTTGGCCAAGTGCCCAGGCTGGTAAGAGGGCACTTCTTTTCCTTTTACCAGGCACAAGCATGGAAGAAGAATAAAAAGAATTAAAAAAATAAAAAGTGGCTCCTGAGTGGTTATTTAAAAAAAATTAAAAAAAATTAAACCAAATGTGGACAGGGGTGGCGTCCGCCTCTGCTCCAGCCCATGGAGTCTCCCTGTCCTGTGGGCGCGTGGCTTCTGGGGTGTCCCTCCCAGTGGCTGTCCACCCTGCGCAGCGGTTTGTCCCCAGGAACTTCCAAGTCCATGGCTTTGCTGGTCTTTTGGGTACCTTTATCCATCCATCGGCCCGGGTTCGCCCCCTCCTTTTGGGGGGTCTTATTCCTCTGCGGCCCTGTGGATCTTCCTGTCCCTTTGACCTTGCTTTTGCCTATTGGACTGATCACCACCACCTGACCGAACCTTACTGCGCGGGGGCTTGGCTTTTGGGGCTTCTTTTCCATAGGCCATGCTTCCCCTTCAAAATTTAGGTTTAGGGCCTTTCAAGGTGACCCCGGTTAGGGTTAGGGTTAAAATATCCTGGGATAGGGATAAGGCCAGAGAGTCCAAATTTTAGGCTTAGGGCCAGGGTCTCCCTGGTTAGGGTTAGGGCCAAAAAAATCCTGGTTTAGGATTAGGGCCAAATTATCCTGAGTTAGGGTTAGGGCCAAGAAAACCAGTGTTAGGTTTAGTGTCAAAATATCCCAGGATAGGGACAGGTCCACTCTTTACTTTGGTCTTCTTGTTGTCCATGTCTTTGTGTCTCCAAGGTGGTCTGGAGGAAGTAGGGAAGTGGGGATGGGTGTGGGAAACCTATCCCAGAGGCGGCACTGGCGAGTTAGGGTGCAGGGAACTGATCCCCCCCTCCGAATGAACGGTGGGAAGGTGAAGCACGGGCCCTCAACCAGGTAGGTCTCCCAGTCCAAAATCACTCCCCGCTGTCTTGTACTTCACAGCTGGTAAGGAGGGTCCAAACTAAAAATAAAAAAATAAAAAACGAAAAAACAAAACAAAAGAAAAGAAAAAAGCAAAAAGCAAAAACTCTAAATGTTTTTGCAAGCTAATGTGCCTGTCGCGACGTTTCGACTTTTTTAAGTCTTCTTCAGGCAATTGGCACATAAAAATAAAAAGACTAAACTAAAAAAGATATCAAAAAGATAAAAAACTCATACTTACCTGTTGGCCGTGAGGTCTGTTCCCTTGTTCAGCTCAACGGAGTATGGAGAGAAGGGGCCAGTCTCCCACAGCTTGCAGTGGCGGGCCCAGACATTTTGGCTCAGCGCCCAGGCTGTTGAGAGGGCTCTTCTGGCTGCTTCTCCCTCTGTCTGCAGGGGCGGGGGCCCAGACAGTTTGGCCAAGTGCCCAGGCTGGTAAGAGGGCACTTCTTTTCCTTTTACCAGGCACAAGCATGGAAGAAGAATAAAAAGAATTAAAAAAATAAAAAGTGGCTCCTGAGTGGTTATTTAAAAAAATTAAAAAAAATTAAACCAAATGTGGACAGGGGTGGCGTCCGCCTCTGCTCCAGCCCATGGAGTCTCCCTGTCCTGTGGGCGCGTGGCTTCTGGGGTGTCCCTCCCAGTGGCTGTCCACCCTGCGCAGCGGTTTGTCCCCAGGAACTTCCAAGTCCATGGCTTTGCTGGTCTTTTGGGTACCTTTATCCATCCATCGGCCCGGGTTCGCCCCCTCCTTTTGGGGGGTCTTATTCCTCTGCGGCCCTGTGGATCTTCCTGTCCCTTTGACCTTGCTTTTGCCTATTGGACTGATCACCACCACCTGACAGAACCTTACTGCGCGGGGGCTTGGCTTTTGGGGCTTCTTTTCCATAGGCCATGCTTCCCCTTCAAAATTTAGGTTTAGGGCCTTTCAAGGTGACCCCGGTTAGGGTTAGGGTTAAAATATCCTGGGATAGGGATAAGGCCAGAGAGTCCAAATTTTAGGCTTAGGGCCAGGGTCTCCCTGGTTAGGGTTAGGGCCAAAAAAATCCTGGTTTAGGATTAGGGCCAAATTATCCTGAGTTAGGGTTAGGGCCAAGAAAACCAGTGTTAGGTTTAGTGTCAAAATATCCCAGGATAGGGACAGGTCCACTCTTTACTTTGGTCTTCTTGTTGTCCATGTCTTTGTGTCTCCAAGGTGGTCTGGAGGAAGTAGGGAAGTGGGGATGGGTGTGGGAAACCTATCCCAGAGGCGGCACTGGCGAGTTAGGGTGCAGGGAACTGATCCCCCCCTCCGAATGAACGGTGGGAAGGTGAAGCACGGGCCCTCAACCAGGTAGGTCTCCCAGTCCAAAATCACTCCCCGCTGTCTTGTACTTCACAGCTGGTAAGGAGGGTCCAAACTAAAAATAAAAAAATAAAAAACGAAAAAACAAAACAAAAGAAAAGAAAAAAGCAAAAAGCAAAAACTCTAAATGTTTTTGCAAGCTAATGTGCCTGTCGCGACGTTTCGACTTTTTTAAGTCTTCTTCAGGCAATTGGCACATAAAAATAAAAAGACTAAACTAAAAAAGATATCAAAAAGATAAAAAACTCATACTTACCTGTTGGCCGTGAGGTCTGTTCCCTTGTTCAGCTCAACGGAGTATGGAGAGAAGGGGCCAGTCTCCCACAGCTTGCAGTGGCGGGCCCAGACATTTTGGCTCAGCGCCCAGGCTGTTGAGAGGGCTCTTCTGGCTGCTTCTCCCTCTGTCTGCAGGGGCGGGGGCCCAGACAGTTTGGCCAAGTGCCCAGGCTGGTAAGAGGGCACTTCTTTTCCTTTTACCAGGCACAAGCATGGAAGAAGAATAAAAAGAATTAAAAAAATAAAAAGTGGCTCCTGAGTGGTTATTTAAAAAAATTAAAAAAAATTAAACCAAATGTGGACAGGGGTGGCGTCCGCCTCTGCTCCAGCCCATGGAGTCTCCCTGTCCTGTGGGCGCGTGGCTTCTGGGGTGTCCCTCCCAGTGGCTGTCCACCCTGCGCAGCGGTTTGTCCCCAGGAACTTCCAAGTCCATGGCTTTGCTGGTCTTTTGGGTACCTTTATCCATCCATCGGCCCGGGTTCGCCCCCTCCTTTTGGGGGGTCTTATTCCTCTGCGGCCCTGTGGATCTTCCTGTCCCTTTGACCTTGCTTTTGCCTATTGGACTGATCACCACCACCTGACAGAACCTTACTGCGCGGGGGCTTGGCTTTTGGGGCTTCTTTTCCATAGGCCATGCTTCCCCTTCAAAATTTAGGTTTAGGGCCTTTCAAGGTGACCCCGGTTAGGGTTAGGGTTAAAATATCCTGGGATAGGGATAAGGCCAGAGAGTCCAAATTTTAGGCTTAGGGCCAGGGTCTCCCTGGTTAGGGTTAGGGCCAAAAAAATCCTGGTTTAGGATTAGGGCCAAATTATCCTGAGTTAGGGTTAGGGCCAAGAAAACCAGTGTTAGGTTTAGTGTCAAAATATCCCAGGATAGGGACAGGTCCACTCTTTACTTTGGTCTTCTTGTTGTCCATGTCTTTGTGTCTCCAAGGTGGTCTGGAGGAAGTAGGGAAGTGGGGATGGGTGTGGGAAACCTATCCCAGAGGCGGCACTGGCGAGTTAGGGTGCAGGGAACTGATCCCCCCCTCCGAATGAACGGTGGGAAGGTGAAGCACGGGCCCTCAACCAGGTAGGTCTCCCAGTCCAAAATCACTCCCCGCTGTCTTGTACTTCACAGCTGGTAAGGAGGGTCCAAACTAAAAATAAAAAAATAAAAAACGAAAAAACAAAACAAAAGAAAAGAAAAAAGCAAAAAGCAAAAACTCTAAATGTTTTTGCAAGCTAATGTGCCTGTCGCGACGTTTCGACTTTTTTAAGTCTTCTTCAGGCAATTGGCACATAAAAATAAAAAGACTAAACTAAAAAAGATATCAAAAAGATAAAAAACTCATACTTACCTGTTGGCCGTGAGGTCTGTTCCCTTGTTCAGCTCAACGGAGTATGGAGAGAAGGGGCCAGTCTCCCACAGCTTGCAGTGGCGGGCCCAGACATTTTGGCTCAGCGCCCAGGCTGTTGAGAGGGCTCTTCTGGCTGCTTCTCCCTCTGTCTGCAGGGGCGGGGGCCCAGACAGTTTGGCCAAGTGCCCAGGCTGGTAAGAGGGCACTTCTTTTCCTTTTACCAGGCACAAGCATGGAAGAAGAATAAAAAGAATTAAAAAAATAAAAAGTGGCTCCTGAGTGGTTATTTAAAAAAATTAAAAAAAATTAAACCAAATGTGGACAGGGGTGGCGTCCGCCTCTGCTCCAGCCCATGGAGTCTCCCTGTCCTGTGGGCGCGTGGCTTCTGGGGTGTCCCTCCCAGTGGCTGTCCACCCTGCGCAGCGGTTTGTCCCCAGGAACTTCCAAGTCCATGGCTTTGCTGGTCTTTTGGGTACCTTTATCCATCCATCGGCCCGGGTTCGCCCCCTCCTTTTGGGGGGTCTTATTCCTCTGCGGCCCTGTGGATCTTCCTGTCCCTTTGACCTTGCTTTTGCCTATTGGACTGATCACCACCACCTGACAGAACCTTACTGCGCGGGGGCTTGGCTTTTGGGGCTTCTTTTCCATAGGCCATGCTTCCCCTTCAAAATTTAGGTTTAGGGCCTTTCAAGGTGACCCCGGTTAGGGTTAGGGTTAAAATATCCTGGGATAGGGATAAGGCCAGAGAGTCCAAATTTTAGGCTTAGGGCCAGGGTCTCCCTGGTTAGGGTTAGGGCCAAAAAAATCCTGGTTTAGGATTAGGGCCAAATTATCCTGAGTTAGGGTTAGGGCCAAGAAAACCAGTGTTAGGTTTAGTGTCAAAATATCCCAGGATAGGGACAGGTCCACTCTTTACTTTGGTCTTCTTGTTGTCCATGTCTTTGTGTCTCCAAGGTGGTCTGGAGGAAGTAGGGAAGTGGGGATGGGTGTGGGAAACCTATCCCAGAGGCGGCACTGGCGAGTTAGGGTGCAGGGAACTGATCCCCCCCTCCGAATGAACGGTGGGAAGGTGAAGCACGGGCCCTCAACCAGGTAGGTCTCCCAGTCCAAAATCACTCCCCGCTGTCTTGTACTTCACAGCTGGTAAGGAGGGTCCAAACTAAAAATAAAAAAATAAAAAACGAAAAAACAAAACAAAAGAAAAGAAAAAAGCAAAAAGCAAAAACTCTAAATGTTTTTGCAAGCTAATGTGCCTGTCGCGACGTTTCGACTTTTTTAAGTCTTCTTCAGGCAATTGGCACATAAAAATAAAAAGACTAAACTAAAAAAGATATCAAAAAGATAAAAAACTCATACTTACCTGTTGGCCGTGAGGTCTGTTCCCTTGTTCAGCTCAACGGAGTATGGAGAGAAGGGGCCAGTCTCCCACAGCTTGCAGTGGCGGGCCCAGACATTTTGGCTCAGCGCCCAGGCTGTTGAGAGGGCTCTTCTGGCTGCTTCTCCCTCTGTCTGCAGGGGCGGGGGCCCAGACAGTTTGGCCAAGTGCCCAGGCTGGTAAGAGGGCACTTCTTTTCCTTTTACCAGGCACAAGCATGGAAGAAGAATAAAAAGAATTAAAAAAATAAAAAGTGGCTCCTGAGTGGTTATTTAAAAAAATTAAAAAAAATTAAACCAAATGTGGACAGGGGTGGCGTCCGCCTCTGCTCCAGCCCATGGAGTCTCCCTGTCCTGTGGGCGCGTGGCTTCTGGGGTGTCCCTCCCAGTGGCTGTCCACCCTGCGCAGCGGTTTGTCCCCAGGAACTTCCAAGTCCATGGCTTTGCTGGTCTTTTGGGTACCTTTATCCATCCATCGGCCCGGGTTCGCCCCCTCCTTTTGGGGGGTCTTATTCCTCTGCGGCCCTGTGGATCTTCCTGTCCCTTTGACCTTGCTTTTGCCTATTGGACTGATCACCACCACCTGACAGAACCTTACTGCGCGGGGGCTTGGCTTTTGGGGCTTCTTTTCCATAGGCCATGCTTCCCCTTCAAAATTTAGGTTTAGGGCCTTTCAAGGTGACCCCGGTTAGGGTTAGGGTTAAAATATCCTGGGATAGGGATAAGGCCAGAGAGTCCAAATTTTAGGCTTAGGGCCAGGGTCTCCCTGGTTAGGGTTAGGGCCAAAAAAATCCTGGTTTAGGATTAGGGCCAAATTATCCTGAGTTAGGGTTAGGGCCAAGAAAACCAGTGTTAGGTTTAGTGTCAAAATATCCCAGGATAGGGACAGGTCCACTCTTTACTTTGGTCTTCTTGTTGTCCATGTCTTTGTGTCTCCAAGGTGGTCTGGAGGAAGTAGGGAAGTGGGGATGGGTGTGGGAAACCTATCCCAGAGGCGGCACTGGCGAGTTAGGGTGCAGGGAACTGATCCCCCCCTCCGAATGAACGGTGGGAAGGTGAAGCACGGGCCCTCAACCAGGTAGGTCTCCCAGTCCAAAATCACTCCCCGCTGTCTTGTACTTCACAGCTGGTAAGGAGGGTCCAAACTAAAAATAAAAAAATAAAAAACGAAAAAACAAAACAAAAGAAAAGAAAAAAGCAAAAAGCAAAAACTCTAAATGTTTTTGCAAGCTAATGTGCCTGTCGCGACGTTTCGACTTTTTTAAGTCTTCTTCAGGCAATTGGCACATAAAAATAAAAAGACTAAACTAAAAAAGATATCAAAAAGATAAAAAACTCATACTTACCTGTTGGCCGTGAGGTCTGTTCCCTTGTTCAGCTCAACGGAGTATGGAGAGAAGGGGCCAGTCTCCCACAGCTTGCAGTGGCGGGCCCAGACATTTTGGCTCAGCGCCCAGGCTGTTGAGAGGGCTCTTCTGGCTGCTTCTCCCTCTGTCTGCAGGGGCGGGGGCCCAGACAGTTTGGCCAAGTGCCCAGGCTGGTAAGAGGGCACTTCTTTTCCTTTTACCAGGCACAAGCATGGAAGAAGAATAAAAAGAATTAAAAAAATAAAAAGTGGCTCCTGAGTGGTTATTTAAAAAAATTAAAAAAAATTAAACCAAATGTGGACAGGGGTGGCGTCCGCCTCTGCTCCAGCCCATGGAGTCTCCCTGTCCTGTGGGCGCGTGGCTTCTGGGGTGTCCCTCCCAGTGGCTGTCCACCCTGCGCAGCGGTTTGTCCCCAGGAACTTCCAAGTCCATGGCTTTGCTGGTCTTTTGGGTACCTTTATCCATCCATCGGCCCGGGTTCGCCCCCTCCTTTTGGGGGGTCTTATTCCTCTGCGGCCCTGTGGATCTTCCTGTCCCTTTGACCTTGCTTTTGCCTATTGGACTGATCACCACCACCTGACAGAACCTTACTGCGCGGGGGCTTGGCTTTTGGGGCTTCTTTTCCATAGGCCATGCTTCCCCTTCAAAATTTAGGTTTAGGGCCTTTCAAGGTGACCCCGGTTAGGGTTAGGGTTAAAATATCCTGGGATAGGGATAAGGCCAGAGAGTCCAAATTTTAGGCTTAGGGCCAGGGTCTCCCTGGTTAGGGTTAGGGCCAAAAAAATCCTGGTTTAGGATTAGGGCCAAATTATCCTGAGTTAGGGTTAGGGCCAAGAAAACCAGTGTTAGGTTTAGTGTCAAAATATCCCAGGATAGGGACAGGTCCACTCTTTACTTTGGTCTTCTTGTTGTCCATGTCTTTGTGTCTCCAAGGTGGTCTGGAGGAAGTAGGGAAGTGGGGATGGGTGTGGGAAACCTATCCCAGAGGCGGCACTGGCGAGTTAGGGTGCAGGGAACTGATCCCCCCCTCCGAATGAACGGTGGGAAGGTGAAGCACGGGCCCTCAACCAGGTAGGTCTCCCAGTCCAAAATCACTCCCCGCTGTCTTGTACTTCACAGCTGGTAAGGAGGGTCCAAACTAAAAATAAAAAAATAAAAAACGAAAAAACAAAACAAAAGAAAAGAAAAAAGCAAAAAGCAAAAACTCTAAATGTTTTTGCAAGCTAATGTGCCTGTCGCGACGTTTCGACTTTTTTAAGTCTTCTTCAGGCAATTGGCACATAAAAATAAAAAGACTAAACTAAAAAAGATATCAAAAAGATAAAAAACTCATACTTACCTGTTGGCCGTGAGGTCTGTTCCCTTGTTCAGCTCAACGGAGTATGGAGAGAAGGGGCCAGTCTCCCACAGCTTGCAGTGGCGGGCCCAGACATTTTGGCTCAGCGCCCAGGCTGTTGAGAGGGCTCTTCTGGCTGCTTCTCCCTCTGTCTGCAGGGGCGGGGGCCCAGACAGTTTGGCCAAGTGCCCAGGCTGGTAAGAGGGCACTTCTTTTCCTTTTACCAGGCACAAGCATGGAAGAAGAATAAAAAGAATTAAAAAAATAAAAAGTGGCTCCTGAGTGGTTATTTAAAAAAATTAAAAAAAATTAAACCAAATGTGGACAGGGGTGGCGTCCGCCTCTGCTCCAGCCCATGGAGTCTCCCTGTCCTGTGGGCGCGTGGCTTCTGGGGTGTCCCTCCCAGTGGCTGTCCACCCTGCGCAGCGGTTTGTCCCCAGGAACTTCCAAGTCCATGGCTTTGCTGGTCTTTTGGGTACCTTTATCCATCCATCGGCCCGGGTTCGCCCCCTCCTTTTGGGGGGTCTTATTCCTCTGCGGCCCTGTGGATCTTCCTGTCCCTTTGACCTTGCTTTTGCCTATTGGACTGATCACCACCACCTGACAGAACCTTACTGCGCGGGGGCTTGGCTTTTGGGGCTTCTTTTCCATAGGCCATGCTTCCCCTTCAAAATTTAGGTTTAGGGCCTTTCAAGGTGACCCCGGTTAGGGTTAGGGTTAAAATATCCTGGGATAGGGATAAGGCCAGAGAGTCCAAATTTTAGGCTTAGGGCCAGGGTCTCCCTGGTTAGGGTTAGGGCCAAAAAAATCCTGGTTTAGGATTAGGGCCAAATTATCCTGAGTTAGGGTTAGGGCCAAGAAAACCAGTGTTAGGTTTAGTGTCAAAATATCCCAGGATAGGGACAGGTCCACTCTTTACTTTGGTCTTCTTGTTGTCCATGTCTTTGTGTCTCCAAGGTGGTCTGGAGGAAGTAGGGAAGTGGGGATGGGTGTGGGAAACCTATCCCAGAGGCGGCACTGGCGAGTTAGGGTGCAGGGAACTGATCCCCCCCTCCGAATGAACGGTGGGAAGGTGAAGCACGGGCCCTCAACCAGGTAGGTCTCCCAGTCCAAAATCACTCCCCGCTGTCTTGTACTTCACAGCTGGTAAGGAGGGTCCAAACTAAAAATAAAAAAATAAAAAACGAAAAAACAAAACAAAAGAAAAGAAAAAAGCAAAAAGCAAAAACTCTAAATGTTTTTGCAAGCTAATGTGCCTGTCGCGACGTTTCGACTTTTTTAAGTCTTCTTCAGGCAATTGGCACATAAAAATAAAAAGACTAAACTAAAAAAGATATCAAAAAGATAAAAAACTCATACTTACCTGTTGGCCGTGAGGTCTGTTCCCTTGTTCAGCTCAACGGAGTATGGAGAGAAGGGGCCAGTCTCCCACAGCTTGCAGTGGCGGGCCCAGACATTTTGGCTCAGCGCCCAGGCTGTTGAGAGGGCTCTTCTGGCTGCTTCTCCCTCTGTCTGCAGGGGCGGGGGCCCAGACAGTTTGGCCAAGTGCCCAGGCTGGTAAGAGGGCACTTCTTTTCCTTTTACCAGGCACAAGCATGGAAGAAGAATAAAAAGAATTAAAAAAATAAAAAGTGGCTCCTGAGTGGTTATTTAAAAAAATTAAAAAAAATTAAACCAAATGTGGACAGGGGTGGCGTCCGCCTCTGCTCCAGCCCATGGAGTCTCCCTGTCCTGTGGGCGCGTGGCTTCTGGGGTGTCCCTCCCAGTGGCTGTCCACCCTGCGCAGCGGTTTGTCCCCAGGAACTTCCAAGTCCATGGCTTTGCTGGTCTTTTGGGTACCTTTATCCATCCATCGGCCCGGGTTCGCCCCCTCCTTTTGGGGGGTCTTATTCCTCTGCGGCCCTGTGGATCTTCCTGTCCCTTTGACCTTGCTTTTGCCTATTGGACTGATCACCACCACCTGACAGAACCTTACTGCGCGGGGGCTTGGCTTTTGGGGCTTCTTTTCCATAGGCCATGCTTCCCCTTCAAAATTTAGGTTTAGGGCCTTTCAAGGTGACCCCGGTTAGGGTTAGGGTTAAAATATCCTGGGATAGGGATAAG
>NW_027185384.1:5378748-5424443 GCF_022577435.1 Embiotoca jacksoni | reverse complement strand
GACTCTTTGGCCATATTTGAGATGACATGCTATAGTATGACTTTTTATTCATATTTTGGACGACATGCTATAGTATGACTTTTTTGGCCATAGTTTAGACGACATGCTATAGTATGACTTTTTGGTCATATTTTAGAAGACATGCTATGGTATGACTTTTTGGTCATATTTTAGACGACATGCAATAGTATGACTCTTTGGCCATATTTGAGATGACATGCTATAGTATGATTTTTTATTCATATTTTGGACGACATGCTATAGTATGACTTTTTGGTCATATTTAGGACAACATGCTGTAGTATGACTTTTTGGCCATATTTCGGACGACATGCTATAGTACGACTTTTTGGCCATATTTTAGACGACATGCTATGGTATGACTTTTTGGTCATATTTCGGACGACATGCTATAGTATGACTTTTTGGCCATATTTTAGACGACATGCTATAGTATGACTTTTTGGCCCATATTTTAGACGACATGTTATGGTATGACTTTTTTGGTCATATTTCGGACGACATGCTATAGTATGACTTTTTGGCCATATTCAAGACGACATGCTATAGTATGACTTTTTGGCCATATTTTGGACGACATGCTATAGTATGACTTTTTATTCATATTTTGGACGACATGCTATAGTATGACTTTTTGGTCATATTTAGGACAACATGCTGTAGTATGACTTTTTGGCCATATTTCGGACGACATGCTATATTATGACTTTTTGGTCATATTTTAGAAGACATGGTATAATATGACTTTTTGGTCATATTTAGGACAACATGCTATAGTATGACTTTTTGGTCATATTTTAGAAGACATGCTATGGTATGACTTTTTGGTCATATTTTAGACGACATGCAATAGTATGACTCTTTGGCCATATTTGAGATGACATGCTATAGTATGACTTTTTATTCATATTTTGGACGACATGCTATAGTATGACTTTTTGGCCATAGTTTAAGACGACATGCTATAGTATGACTTTTTCGTCATATTTTAGAAGACATGCTATGGTATGACTTTTTGGTCATATTTTAGACGACATGCAATAGTATGACTCTTTGGCCATATTTGAGATGACATGCTATAGTATGATTTTTTATTCATATTTTGGACGACATGCTATAGTATGACTTTTTGGTCATATTTAGGACAACATGCTGTAGTATGACTTTTTGGCCATATTTCGGACGACATGCTATAGTACGACTTTTTGGCCATATTTTAGACGACATGCTATGGTATGACTTTTTGGTCATATTTCGGACGACATGCTATAGTATGACTTTTTGGCCATATTTTAGACGACATGCTATAGTATGACTTTTTGGCCATATTTTAGCCGACATGTTATGGTATGACTTTTTGGTCATATTTCGGACGACATGCTATAGTATGACTTTTTTGGCCATATTCAAGACGACATGCTATAGTATGACTTTATGGCCATATTTTGGACGACATGCTATAGTATGACTTTTTATTCATATTTTGGACGACATGCTATAGTATGACTTTTTGGTCATATTTAGGACAACATGCTGTAGTATGACTTTTTGGCCATATTTTAGAAGACATGCTATGGTATGACTTTTTGGTCATATTTTAGACGACATGCAATAGTATGACTCTTTGGCCATATTTGAGATGACATGCTATAGTATGATTTTTTATTCATATTTTGGACGACATGCTATAGTATGACTTTTTGGCCATATTTCGGACGACATGCTATAGTACGACTTTTTGGCCATATTTTAGACGACATGCTATGGTATGACTTTTTGGTCATATTTCGGACGACATGCTATAGTATGACTTTTTGGCCATATTTTAGACGACATGCTATGGTATGACTTTTTGGTCATATTTCGGACGACATGCTATAGTATGACTTTTTGGTCATATTCATGACGACATGCTATAGTATGACTTTTTGGCCATAGTTTAGACGACATGCTATAGTATGACTTTTTGGTCATATTTCGGACGACATGCTATAGTATGACTTTTTGGCCATATTTTAGACGACATGCTATGGTATGACTTTTTGTCATATTTCGGACGACATGCTATCGTATGACTTTTTGGCCATATTTTGGACGACATGCTATAGTATGACTTTTTGGTCATATTTTAGACGACATGCTGTAGTATGACTTTTTGGCCATATTTCGGACGACATCCTATAGTATTACTTTTTGGTCATATTTCGGACGACATGCTATAGTATGACTTTTTATTCATATTTAGGACAACATGCTATAGTATGACTTTTTGGTCATATTTCGGACGACATGCTATAGTATGACTTTTTGGCCATATTTTGGACGACATGCTATAGTATGACTTTTTTTTCATATTTCGGACGGCATGCTATAGTATGACTTTTTTGTCATATTCAAGACAACATGCTATAGTATGACTTTTTGGCCATATTTTAGACGACATGCTATAGTATGACTTTTTGGCCATATTTCGGACGACATGCTATAGTATGACTTTTTGCTCATATTTCGGACGACATGCTATAGTATGACTTTTTGGCCATATTTTAGACGACATGCTATAGTATGACTTTTTGGTCATTTTTTCGGACGACATACTATAGTATGACTTTTTGGTCATATTTCGGACGACATGCTATAGTATGACTTTTTGGTCATATTTCGGACGACATGCTATAGTATGACTTTTTTTTCACATTTCGGACGACATCCTACAGTATTACTTTTTGGTCATATTTCGGACGACATGCTATAGTATGACTTTTTGGCCATATTTTGGACGACATGCTATGGTATGACTTTTTGGTCATTTTTCGGACGACATACTATAGTATGACTTTTTGTTCATATTTCGGACGACATACTATAGTATGACTTTTTGGTCATATTTCGGACGACATGCTATAGTATGACTTTTTGGTCATATTTCGGACGACATGCTATAGTATGACTTTTTTTCACATTTCGGACGACATCCTATAGTATGACTTTTTGGTCATATTTCGGACGACATGCTATAGTATGACTCTTTGGCCATATTTGAGATGACATGCTATAGTATGACTTTTTGGCCATAGTTTAGACGACATGCTATAGTATGACTTTTTGGTCATATTTAGAAGACATGCTATGGTATGACTTTTTGGTCATATTTTAGACGACATGCAATAGTATGACTCTTTGGCCATATTTGAGATGACATGCTATAGTATGATTTTTTATTCATATTTTGGACGACATGCTATAGTATGACTTTTTGGTCATATTTAGGACAACATGCTGTAGTATGACTTTTTGGCCATATTTCGGACGACATGCTATAGTACGACTTTTTGGCCATATTTTAGACGACATGCTATGGTATGACTTTTTGGTCATATTTCGGACGACATGCTATAGTATGACTTTTTGGCCATATTTTAGACGACATGCTATAGTATGACTTTTTGGCCATATTTTAGACGACATGTTATGGTATGACTTTTTGGTCATATTTCGGACGACATGCTATAGTATGACTTTTTGGCCATATTCAAGACGACATGCTATAGTATGACTTTTTGGCCATATTTTGGACGACATGCTATAGTATGACTTTTTATTCATATTTTGGACGACATGCTATAGTATGACTTTTTGGTCATATTTAGGACAACATGCTGTAGTATGACTTTTTGGCCATATTTCGGACGACATGCTATATTATGACTTTTTGGTCATATTTTAGAAGACATGCTATAATATGACTTTTTGGTCATATTTAGGACAACATGCTATAGTATGACTTTTTGGTCATATTTTAGAAGACATGCTATGGTATGACTTTTTGGTCATATTTTAGACGACATGCAATAGTATGACTCTTTGGCCATATTTGAGATGACATGCTATAGTATGACTTTTTATTCATATTTTGGACGACATGCTATAGTATGACTTTTTGGCCATAGTTTAGACGACATGCTATAGTATGACTTTTTGGTCATATTTTAGAAGACATGCTATGGTATGACTTTTTGGTCATATTTTAGACGACATGCAATAGTATGACTCTTTGGCCATATTTGAGATGACATGCTATAGTATGATTTTTTATTCATATTTTGGACGACATGCTATAGTATGACTTTTTGGTCATATTTAGGACAACATGCTGTAGTATGACTTTTTGGCCATATTTCGGACGACATGCTATAGTACGACTTTTTGGCCATATTTTAGACGACATGCTATGGTATGACTTTTTGGTCATATTTCGGACGACATGCTATAGTATGACTTTTTGGCCATATTTTAGACGACATGCTATAGTATGACTTTTTGGCCATATTTTAGACGACATGTTATGGTATGACTTTTTGGTCATATTCAAGACGACATGCTATAGTATGACTTTATGGCCATATTTTGGACGACATGCTATAGTATGACTTTTTATTCATATTTTGGACGACATGCTATAGTATGACTTTTTGGTCATATTTAGGACAACATGCTGTAGTATGACTTTTTGGCCATATTTTAGAAGACATGCTATGGTATGACTTTTTGGTCATATTTTAGACGACATGCAATAGTATGACTCTTTGGCCATATTTGAGATGACATGCTATAGTATGATTTTTTATTCATATTTTGGACGACATGCTATAGTATGACTTTTTGGCCATATTTCGGACGACATGCTATAGTACGACTTTTTGGCCATATTTTAGACGACATGCTATGGTATGACTTTTTGGTCATATTTCGGACGACATGCTATAGTATGACTTTTTGGCCATATTTTAGACGACATGCTATGGTATGACTTTTTGGTCATATTTCGGACGGACATGCTATAGTATGACTTTTTGGTCATATTCAAGACGACATGCTATAGTATGACTTTTTGGCCATAGTTTAGACGACATGCTATAGTATGACTTTTTGGTCATATTTCGGACGACATGCTATAGTATGACTTTTTGGCCATATTTTAGACGACATGCTATGGTATGACTTTTTGGTCATATTTCGGACGACATGCTATCGTATGACTTTTTGGCCATATTTTGGACGACATGCTATAGTATGACTTTTTGGTCATATTTTAGACGACATGCTGTAGTATGACTTTTTGGCCATATTTCGGACGACATCCTATAGTATGACTTTTTTGGTCATATTTCGGACGACATGCTATAGTATGACTTTTTGGTCATATTTCGGACGACATGCTATCGTATGACTTTTTGGCCATATTTTAGACGACATGCTATGGTATGACTTTTTGGTCATATTTCGGACGACATGCTATAGTATGACTTTTTGGCCATATTTTAGACGACATGCTATGGTATGACTTTTTGGTCATATTTCGGACGACATGCTATAGTATGACTTTTTGGTCATATTCAAGACGACATGCTATAGTATGACTTTTTGGCCATAGTTTAGACGACATGCTATAGTATGACTTTTTGGTCATATTTCGGACGACATGCTATAGTATGACTTTTTGGCCATATTTTAGACGACATGCTATGGTATGACTTTTTGGTCATATTTCGGACGACATGCTATCGTATGACTTTTTGGCCATATTTTGGACGACATGCTATAGTATGACTTTTTGGTCATATTTTAGACGACATCCTATAGTATGACTTTTTGGCCATATTTCGGACGACATGCTATAGTATGACTTTTTGGCCATATTTCGGACGACATGCTATAGTATGACTTTTTGGTCATATTTCGGACGACATGCTATCGTATGACTTTTGGCCATATTTTGGACGACATGCTATAGTATGACTTTTTGGTCATATTTTAGACGACATGCTATAGTATGACTTTTTGGTCATATTTCGGACGACATGCTATAGTATGACTTTTTGGCCATATTTGAGACAACATGCTATAGTATGACTTTTTGGTCATATTTCGGACGACATGCTATAGTATGACTTTTTTTTCATATTTCGGACGGCATGCTATAGTATGACTTTTTTGTCATATTCAAGACGACATGCTATAGTATGACTTTTTGGCCATATTTTAGACGACATGCTATAGTATGACTTTTTGGTAATATTTAGGACGACATGCTACAGTATGACTTTTTCTTCATATTTCGGACGACATGCTATAGTATGACTTTTTGGCCATATTTTAGACGACATGCTATAGTATGACTTTTTTTTCATATTTCGGACGGCATGCTATAGTATGACTTTTTTGTCATATTCAAGACGACATGCTATAGTATGACTTTTTGGCCATATTTTAGACGACATGCTATAGTATGACTTTTTGGCCATATTTCGGACGACATGCTATAGTATGACTTTTTGGCCATATTCAAGACGACATGCTATAGTATGACTTTTTGGCCATATTTTGGACAACATGCTATAGTATGACTTTTTGGTCATATTTCGGACGATTTGCTATAGTATGACTTTTTGGCCATATTTTAGACGACATGCTATAGTATGACTTTTTATTCATATTTAGGACAACATGCTATAGTATGACTTTTTGGTCATATTTCGGACGACATGCTATAGTATGACTTTTTGGCCATATTTTGGACGACATGCTATAGTATGACTTTTTTTTTA
The DNA here is from genome assembly GCF_022577435.1 of Embiotoca jacksoni. Classification (NCBI taxonomy): domain Eukaryota; kingdom Metazoa; phylum Chordata; class Actinopteri; family Embiotocidae; genus Embiotoca; species Embiotoca jacksoni. The sequence continues at coordinate 5,417,814 of NW_027185384.1, read as the reverse complement.
TATTTCGGACGGCATGCTATAGTATGACTTTTTTTGTCATATTCAAGACAACATGCTATAGTATGACTTTTTGGCCATATTTTAGACGACATGCTATAGTATGACTTTTTGGCCATATTTCGGACGACATGCTATAGTATGACTTTTTTGCTCATAATTTCGGACGACATGCTATAGTATGACTTTTTGGCCATATTTTAGACGACATGCTATAGTATGACTTTTTGGTCATTTTTCGGACGACATACTATAGTATGACTTTTTGGTCATATTTCGGACGACATGCTATATTATGACTTTTTGGTCATATTTCGGACGACATGCTATAGTATGACTTTTTTTTCACATTTCGGACGACATCCTACAGTATTACTTTTTGGTCATATTTCGGACGACATGCTATAGTATGACTTTTTGGCCATATTTTGGACGACATGCTATAGTATGACTTTTTGGTCATTTTTCGGACGACATACTATAGTATGACTTTTTGTTCATATTTCGGACGACATACTATAGTATGACTTTTTGGTCATATTTCGGACGACATGCTATAGTATGACTTTTTGGTCATATTTCGGACGACATGCTATAGTATGACTTTTTTTCACATTTCGGACGACATCCTATAGTATGACTTTTTGGTCATATTTCGGACGACATGCTATAGTATGACTTTTTGGCCATATTTTAGACGACATGCTATGGTATGACTTTTTGGTCATATTTAGGACAACATGCTATAGTATGACTTTTTGGTCATATTTTAGAAGACATGCTATGGTATGACTTTTTGGTCATATTTTAGACGACATGCAATAGTATGACTCTTTGGCCATATTTGAGATGACATGCTATAGTATGACTTTTTATTCATATTTTGGACGACATGCTATAGTATGACTTTTTGGCCATAGTTTAGACGACATGCTATAGTATGACTTTTTGGTCATATTTTAGAAGACATGCTATGGTATGACTTTTTGGTCATATTTTAGACGACATGCAATAGTATGACTCTTTGGCCATATTTGAGATGACATGCTATAGTATGATTTTTTATTCATATTTTGGACGACATGCTATAGTATGACTTTTTGGTCATATTTAGGACAACATGCTGTAGTATGACTTTTTGGCCATATTTCGGACGACATGCTATAGTACGACTTTTTGGCCATATTTTAGACGACATGCTATGGTATGACTTTTTGGTCATATTTCGGACGACATGCTATAGTATGACTTTTTGGCCATATTTTAGACGACATGCTATAGTATGACTTTTTGGCCATATTTTAGACGACATGTTATGGTATGACTTTTTGGTCATATTTCGGACGACATGCTATAGTATGACTTTTTGGCCATATTCAAGACGACATGCTATAGTATGACTTTTTGGCCATATTTTGGACGACATGCTATAGTATGACTTTTTATTCATATTTTGGACGACATGCTATAGTATGACTTTTTGGTCATATTTAGGACAACATGCTGTAGTATGACTTTTTGGCCATATTTCGGACGACATGCTATATTATGACTTTTTGGTCATATTTTAGAAGACATGCTATAATATGACTTTTTGGTCATATTTAGGACAACATGCTATAGTATGACTTTTTGGTCATATTTTAGAAGACATGCTATGGTATGACTTTTTGGTCATATTTTAGACGACATGCAATAGTATGACTCTTTGGCCATATTTGAGATGACATGCTATAGTATGACTTTTTATTCATATTTTGGACGACATGCTATAGTATGACTTTTTGGCCATAGTTTAGACGACATGCAATAGTATGACTCTTTGGCCATATTTGAGATGACATGCTATAGTATGATTTTTTATTCATATTTTGGACGACATGCTATAGTATGACTTTTTGGTCATATTTAGGACAACATGCTGTAGTATGACTTTTTGGCCATATTTCGGACGACATGCTATAGTACGACTTTTTGGCCATATTTTAGACGACATGCTATGGTATGACTTTTTGGTCATATTTCGGACGACATGCTATAGTATGACTTTTTGGCCATATTTTAGACGACATGCTATAGTATGACTTTTTGGCCATATTTTAGACGACATGTTATGGTATGACTTTTTGGTCATATTTCGGACGACATGCTATAGTATGACTTTTTGGCCATATTCAAGACGACATGCTATAGTATGACTTTATGGCCATATTTTGGACGACATGCTATAGTATGACTTTTTATTCATATTTTGGACGACATGCTATAGTATGACTTTTTGGTCATATTTAGGACAACATGCTGTAGTATGACTTTTTGGCCATATTTTAGAAGACATGCTATGGTATGACTTTTTGGTCATATTTTAGACGACATGCAATAGTATGACTCTTTGGCCATATTTGAGATGACATGCTATAGTATGATTTTTTATTCATATTTTGGACGACATGCTATAGTATGACTTTTTGGCCATATTTCGGACGACATGCTATAGTACGACTTTTTGGCCATATTTTAGACGACATGCTATGGTATGACTTTTTGGTCATATTTCGGACGACATGCTATAGTATGACTTTTTGGCCATATTTTAGACGACATGCTATGGTATGACTTTTTGGTCATATTTCGGACGACATGCTATAGTATGACTTTTTGGTCATATTCAAGACGACATGCTATAGTATGACTTTTTGGCCATAGTTTAGACGACATGCTATAGTATGACTTTTTGGTCATATTTCGGACGACATGCTATAGTATGACTTTTTGGCCATATTTTAGACGACATGCTATGGTATGACTTTTTGGTCATATTTCGGACGACATGCTATCGTATGACTTTTTGGCCATATTTTGGACGACATGCTATAGTATGACTTTTTGGTCATATTTTAGACGACATGCTGTAGTATGACTTTTTGGCCATATTTCGGACGACATGCTATATTATGACTTTTTGGTCATATTTTAGAAGACATGCTATAGTATGACTTTTTGGCCATATTTTAGACGACATGCAATTGTATGACTCTTTGGCCATATTTGAGATGACATGCTATAGTATGACTTTTTATTCATATTTTGGACGACATGCTATAGTATGACTTTTTGGTCATATTTAGGACAACATGCTATAGTATGACTTTTTGGTCATATTTTAGAAGACATGCTATGGTATGACTTTTTGGCCATATTTTAGACGACATGCAATAGTATGACTCTTTGGCCATATTTGAGATGACATGCTATAGTATGCCTTTTTATTCATATTTTGGACGACATGCTATAGTATGACTTTTTGGTCATATTTTGGACGACATGCTATAGTATGACTTTTTGGTCATATTTAGGACAACATGCTATAGTACGACTTTTTGGCCATATTTTAGACGACATGCTATGGTATGAGTTTTTGGATCATATTTAGGACAGCATGCTATAGTATGACTTTTTGGATCATATTTAGGACGACAAGCTATAGTATGAGTTTTTGGACATATTTAGGACGACATGCTATAGTATGACTTTTTGGATCATATTTAGGACGGCATGCTATAGTATGACTTTTTGGATCATATTTAGGACGGTATGCTATAGTATGACTTTTTTTTCATATTTCAGACGGCATGCTATAGTATGACTTTTTTTTCATATTTCAGACGGCATGCTATAGTATGACTTTTTTTTCATATTTCAGACGGCATGCTATAGTATGACTTTTTGGTCATTTTTCGGACGTCTTTTTATAGTACGACTTTTTTATTGGACATGTTACTGCATGATTTTTTTATATCATTATTATTTACAATATTTTTGAATGACATGCTATGGTATGACTTTTTTTTTTACAATATTTTTGACGGAATTACTTTTTTTATAATATTTTAGATTACATTCTATAGAATGACTTTTTTTTTACAATATTTTTGGACGACATGCTATAGTATGAATTTTTTTTATAATATTTTTGGACGAGAAGTTACAGCATGACTTTTTCTTTGACACTTTTCGGACTTTTTTTCTGTGTTGGAAGATATGCTATAGTATTACTTTTTGGCATTTTTTGGATGACATGCTATAGTATGAAATGTTTTTCTCATTTTGGATGTTATCCCATAGTATGATATTTTTACGATATTTTAGACCACATGCTACATTCTAACATTTTAATCATATTTTGGACCAAATGCTTCACTGACATTTTTTGTTAATTGTCATTTGTTATTTTTCTTGCTCTTTTTTAAGACCTGCTATACAATGACATCTTCATGTCATGATTGACAACATGCAATGCTTTTTTTTTTGTTTTCATTTTGTACCACGTGCTTTCAATGACAATGTTTGACATTTCGGAAAACATATTCCACTCTGAAATTGTTTTGTTTTATGTGGACAACATGCTGTACTTTTTTCTTTTTTTTTGGTCATTTAAGTGATCTACTATACTCCTTTCCCTAAAGATTGCCGAGTACAATACTTGGTCTGTAAATTGCTATTCTTCCTTTTGCAGAGTCAATTTTATGTTACAAGGAGTATCTTCCTCTGGCTTCAATTCCGTGATATTTGTTAGTATTGCTACAACTGTTTGCTCTTCCACCGCCGTCCTTTTTGGAACTACATTTAGAACCGAACACTTGACTTCAATGAAATCGCACTTACCTTCTCCCACTGGTCGCATATTGTTCTGACCCTCAGAATGGCTGTGCAAACGTTATTGCCAACAGGGTTTCCAGTCTACAGTCCCAGCAAAAACTGAAAATGTGGGCACTTGTTGGGGAGAGTCAGGCTAACAAAGTGGTCAACGAATCCAAAAACTGACATAGCCATTCCTTGTTTGCAGAAGGATGAGGGTTTTAGCCTGTCCATTCTACATTATTTTAGATGCCTGCTTTACTAACATGAATATGAAAACCTTTATTGATCCTAATCTGTACATGGGCCCTATCAAAAAAGTTTGCATTAATTCTACTGGCTTCATTTTCACTTAAACCCCCTTGAATCATGTCACATTTGAGCAGCAACACTACAGTAAAGTCAGTTTAATCCTAAAAAAAAAATCCCATAAACAATATTCTTGAGTGTCACACTTGACAAAGCCCTTCCTCTGTGGCAGAAAACCAAACAGATTATTTTAGAAGGGAGTCTTCTACGATTAGTAACGAGCTGTCCGTCATATGTTTCTACTTCATCAATTCAACATATACATTCCAGGCAATTTCCAGGCTTGAAACATTATCTCACATAGATGTACAGCTAAGGAAGACAGATTGAGTGTAAATCACACTTCATGACAAGCTGGCAGTACCGATAATGGCCCGTCTACATGTACAGAGGGGCACTGTGTAAAAAATGTGTTGCCGGGAGGTTAGGAAACTTCTATCAGGAGGGTTCCCCCAGGGGCAGTGAGAAGCTGAACCACTGAGTGCTCACCCCATGGAGCCTATTGTTAGTCTAATGAACAGACAGAATTTGATTAAAACATTTCAAACATCATTTGGCCCACAATGCGGTGCCGAGAGGCTCCCCTGCCGAGCACACTTAACACCCCGATGATCTGAGGCGAGAGGCATCTTTCGCTCGCTCAAAGGTGAGCCCACAAATCACTGTAATGCATTCAGCAGGGGTCTCTCTCGCCGTCTCTGTTTCCAGCTCCCCTTCTCTTTGCCGCTCATCGTTAAAAATTCATTAGACACTGTTTGTATCGCCTCTTCAAGGATGTCACCCTTGATGGCCAGCTGTGTTGGAAAAGGCATCTTCCGCAGGCCAGAGGGAATTGATGGTGCTCCTAGCGTGGGCCGGGGTACTCTCCGTGGCTTTGATGGATGCATCGGATCACAGTGTTACAGATATGAGACACGTAAGAGGTCTAACGTATGACCAAAGACTGTGAACCCTGATAGCACTCTCACTCCCAAAGTGCACTTGTAGAATGTTTGAATAGCTGTTGTTTAAATTACTTACTTGCTCCTGTTGTGGCATGCTCGGTGGTGTGCATTGTTAAACATGAGCACATGGCAAACAATGGGAAGATCTACAAAGATAATGGTTAATGTGGAATGTTTTTTAATTTGTGCAGTCAGAAGGAAAGCATATCAGGGCATTGCGGGGATAAGTGCATCAGCAAGTGGAATAGATGAGTAGAGATTGACTCAGTATTCAAACCATACAGAAGTTTGACACAAATATCAAGGTCCAGTTTCTAGCTTTTTCCTAAGCTTTGAACCACATCTTACCTGCTCTCTGATTGGCTTGTGTTTTGAATAAGAGAACTTCAAGTGATTTTAATGATAATTAACCATATTTTAATACTGTTAACTTAAGTTCATATAATGGGCTCATTGATCACAATCTATAGGCCAGGTGAGATTTCATAATTTGCCATTTTCAGTGCATCAGTCTTCGAAAGCAAACTATTCCTACAGTTATAGTTGGGAATCAAAAACCCTCAAAACCAGTTCCAATACCTTGATTTAGATGCCAGTTTCTAAATGATATTTTATTCTATTCCCAGGCTTTGTCATTTGCATGGGGGAACACTTTCAGTCATTAGTTGATTTTGTGATGGTTGCATTCAGGACAATTTCTGTCCGTCCGTTCTGAAATGAAAGTGTTATTTTAATGTTCAGATTTTTTTTATTTTGAAAAGTTGAATTCACTTGCTTAATCATTTCCTTCCCTCCCCTTGCCACTTTTTTTTTAAATTTTTTTTTATTGCCACACCCAAGCAGATAATCTATTCAAGGCTCAGCATTTAGCAGGCCTAATCCTCTCTGCTGATGCATTTAGGAGCACATACTGTAGGGTAATTGTATAAAAGAGTAAAAGTGGGGTTTCAGGCACTCTGATAATCACCTACTCTTTGCCAAGAGCACACCAAAGGTAGTGTGGAAAATGGATAGGGGGAAAAAAAAAATAGATGCACGGAAGCCAAAAAACCTTGACACAGGAGAATCAGCTGTCTATTGGACCGGTGAGCTGGGTCAGGCTGATAGGAGCTTGGCCAGCACGGTCGCTGCACTCAGGCTCAGTCCTGTCCTGCAGCTTTGGAACAGGTCCCCGGCCATAATGGAATCTGACAGGATGTAAATGAGTTTTTAAAAGAGCTGGTGAAAGCTGGTCATTTTTCTCATTTAGTGGTCCAGTGTGTTGGCTTGGTCCCCAGCTGTCACCGTGCATCCCTGCTTTTCTGTGGATACGGAGGGGCACTCAGCGTACAGTAGTAAGCCTGGATTACAAATGCCATATAGGGTAGAGGATGCATTTCAGTCTTTATGTCTTTTTCTCCATTATTTATTTTCTTACTTTTTTTTTTCTGCACTGAGTAGAAAGCTGCAAAGAGCAGTGGTGTCAAACTCCTGTGTAGTGTACCTCTAGCCATATGAAATGAAATATTCCTTCAACACCACACAAATATTTTCTTATAAATATATTATACAAAGTCTGTTAACTGTTAATTGTATTTACTTTTTTTTTTTCAATGTGTACCTGCAATTTCATTCCTTTCAAAACTATGTTTAACAGTTCAGTTTATCGTTTGCTAACTACTTGTGTATCTCTTACTTTTAGCTCGTTTATTTTGAACTGGCTCACTAACTTTTAACTGCTACTTATTTAAACTATTTTGATTAGTTTTAGGTAATTCGATAAACTGTTCATTTAACATCTATACTTCAACTGTTTGAGGAGTCGTTTTTCTTTTTTTCATATTTCAACATGAAAAATTGCATACCCGTTCAGTTTACCTTTGGCTACCTTTCCGACGTTTCGTTCATACCTTCAGCTAACTCTTTGGTCATTTATTTTTCTCCTGAACACAAACATGTGGATATGTTTTTGTTTGTTTTTTTCCTTAAATAAAAGTGCAATCTAAAATGACAATTTCCACTTAGTTTGTTTTGTTAAGTGCTCAGGCTCTTCATGTTATCCTCCCTTGGGCAACTGCAGACAAAACCACTTCCTTCATCATTTGCAGTATGAGGTATGGGAGGCAATGGCATACAGGACTTTGTTGTGAGGCTTTAAAGATTTCCTCAGGTCCTATTTAGACAAAAAAAAAAAATACACATTAGCTCTTAAGATGATTCAAGGTGTCTGCATTTTAATGAGGGTCTATATTAGCGGATAACCTCTATATATCACGCTATTAGGATTATGTTTGTGCCATTCAATGTGTAACTATAAAACTATAAAGCAAATACACAATTCCCGCATGGTCTTAACAGTCGTCCATGGTGCACTCACCTCACCCAGATGCTCTCAGGGCTGCTCAGCAGCACCATTGCAGTATTAATGAGCAGCGATAATGACTAAAGGCAGTGAGTTAGTGCTAAATGGACCTCGAACACCCAGCTGACAATGGACCATCTACCACAGAGAGGTTGATCAGGGGGAGTAAAGGCAGAGCTCAGGCCCGGAGCTTCGGCGCTTAACCTCAGGCTTCACATGTCAAACTCTGCACAGCGGCAAAGGGGTCAACGCAGTAAAAGGTGACGACAGCACTGCTGCTGGATACATACACTAATTAAAGTTCCGATGCTAAATGCGTCAGGCTTGGTTTCATGTGTTCTGCTTCGTAAACTACTGTCTTTATGTTGATTCAATGTTTAATGCAAGGCTTTAAGATTCGGCCTTGCACTGATTCCACAAGATGCTGGAAAAATTACTTAAAGATTTGGGTCCATGTTGCAATGATTGCATCACAACATTTCTGCAAATTGGTCAGTTGCACATTTATACTTTTAATTTTCTGTTTCACCTCCATTTTCACCAGCTAGCCATAACTAATGCCTGTTTTCTGTTCAGTGCAAAGCAGATAGCACATGGCAGGTTTATTCGAGCTTTTTCACAGACAACAGCAGTTTCCTGTGGCAGGAAATGTGGCTGATTAGATTAAACCAAAAGAATGACGTTGCTAGTTGTAAAAACCAAAACAAATCAATGACCTCAAAGAGGCTAAAAGACTTTGTAGAGATTAGGGAAACTGGAGTTGGACGACAATTCTCTCTGGGATTGACACTCAAGACATCCCTTTCCCATCACTCATAGTTATTTGTTGCATTGTTAATAAAAAAAATACTGATAATAGCAGCTTCAAAGCATAAAATTGTACTGTTAATTAGTCAAAGCATAAAATTGTACTGTTAATTAGTATTCATTCATAATTAGCAGAGTCATAAAAAACGATCAACCCTTTATAAATTGACCAATAAAGAAAACAAATTAATAGATACATCCTGTCTTAAAACGACATGACTCTGGTTTAATCGGGGTTTTTTTTCTCAGCAAATGTGTCACCCACTGAGGTAATGTTTTTTCTCTCGTTGCCCTAACCTTGACAGATTATTGGCCACTGAGAAAACCAAAATCATTTCAAAGGTTGAAAATATTGGCAAGGGAAAGCATCCTTGTGAGGTAAGCAGCTGTGTTGGCCATATTGCGTATCGATCCACCTTGTGTTGTGATAGCTGCGCTTAATTAGATTTATATTGTAAACAAAGACTCACAGTATGAAATTTAAATTAGCAGGTAAATGTTATCCATCAAAGCAAATAATAATGTGTTGTGCGGTGCTGTGCAGTATTGGTATTTCAGAGATTTATATGGGCTGTAAATGGAGGGAGAATCTTTCACCCTCAGGGTTTACTGCAGGCTGTAGAGCGGCATGCAGCCTGTGTGCTCTTTCCCTTGTCTCTGCAGGCGTCGCTCACCGAGAGACACGATGACTGACACATAAACAGAAACACGCAGGAATTCAAGCACAGGCGTTATCTAAAAAAAAAAAAGAGCAAAATAGAGATGAATGAAGCTTTGAAGCTAAAAAAAAAAAAAAAAAAAAAAAAAAAAAAAAAGTGGGCACCAATATCCTCATATATATTTGCCCCAATCTGACAAAAACAATTGTGTCGTCATACTCAACAGGGCTCCTTTGTGACTGCACCTGTTTATAGCTGTTGCTGCAGGAAACGCCATTGTCCTGTCCTAATCAAATTAAAACATGTAGAGGCATGACTCCAAATGCTGTCAGAATAACCTCAAGGATATGGAGCAGATTATTGGAATTCAATCCAATGTAATTAAACACTCCTCCCCCATCCGGCAGGCAGTCGAGACATTAAAAAAAACCCTGAGGTTTAATTTCCTCTGTACACTCAGATATTCCTCTGTACACTGAGTCATGGAGGGAGGTGCACATGGATGATCCAGCCAGATCACCGTCTTAGCTCTCAGAGTAAAAGTTAAGCACGGGGAAGCAGAATGTTTCAAACTATGGATTTAACAAGAGAAGCTGGGGTTAAGACCTTTGCTTCTCCGTGTTTAACTTGGCATCAAAAGACTTTGTTTCCTGCATGAAGTCTGAACGGATTCTGATGGATTTCTGCTTCTTGTTTGAGGAGGTGCACACATATTCCCATTGGTGTAATGTGGGATGCAACAGATGCATTGAACAAATATTGCATATACCTGGAAGTACCTATAGTCCCGCTTTTTCCCCCCGGTGTGTTTACGCACATCTGAAGAACCACTGATGTGTGTATCCCCTCCATAATAGAGATATTGTGCACAGCATAGCCTGGCTCTCAGTGTTCGTGATCTTTGCCGGGTCAGAGAGGGAGCAGGCAACTTTAAGATATCTTGACAACAGTGTTGCAGACTGTGTACCTTTGGAACACATTGTACTCTGAAGTTATTTTTACCATTTTGGCTGCTGGAAATGTCTCCTGCATTAGGGTTATAGTTAAACCCCATTCAGATTGTGGGATGGACTCATGATTAATTCTATAAAACTGCATCATTTTACATTTTGACTTTGGTCTGTTTTATCTTTCAAATATACATTCAAACACTACAGCAAGTGTAATATTAAACAAATCCTTAATTTGATGATCTTTTTTTGGATTCTTTTCCAATTTCATTACAAGGTTATATAAGCTCGATCACATCAAACTACTGTGCCATGAGTAAAAAAAAACATAAAAGTCCATTCTTACTGTATAGTATGTTCACAAGAGGTTTCAGTTGCATGTTGGGAGTATGATTAGCTTCCAGTTGTGATGCTATGCACATGCATGTTAGTGCTACAACAGCATCTATTCTATTTGTTTGAATCTATATAACATTACATTTTCAGAGGATTTACTATATGTATGGTTGGAATCTTAAGCAATATTATTTCTCGTCATATTGTCCTGTGACAACAAGTTCTGAGACTGTTCCTATTGTGCAGGAGCCGAGCACAGCATAGTGATACGCATGGAGCAGGGAGAAGTCATAACTTCAAAGTAAGTATTCAAAGGTGCGTCACTTGGTTAACATCAGTACCTGTGTTAACATGCATTTACAATTTTCAACAAGGATCGGGAAGTTGAACAGAGAGCGCACATCAACTTGTAACACTTTCGCATGAAGGTTGATCCCTTTCCCCCTAAACCGTGCACGTCATAGTGTTGCACTCCATATGTGCACAGCAAGAACAGTTTCGAAACTTTTGGATTGCACCTTGTATCTCCACATTTAATGATTCCAAAATGTTCAGATACACCAAAAGAACATTCAATTTAGCTTTATGGGTCCAATTAGCTTAAACTAAAGCATTCAATCACCCACTGGAATCTGTAAAAAGTATTGCATACATGGTTTTCACAGGAAAGTGACATCTTAGTGAGATAGTTCTTGACTGTAGCACATATAGAAACACCTTGGAGTGCTGTGTCTGAGAAAAGTCCAGCAGTTTTACCACAGTGAACTAAAAATAAAATACACAAATAGTGGAGTTATGTCAGATTACAGCTAAAATTGCCGTTTCTGGGCGACACTGAAAACAAAGCCATAATGAGCCCTGCTTAATTCTGGAGCTGAGTAACAGTCATTATTACTGCAAGTGTCACCCTATGAAGTCATCTCAACAGCCCTTGAATAGTGTATGGGGAAACCACATGATAGCATTCATCATTGTACAAAAGGGTTTTGTGGAATGTATAATTACATACTTATATGGATTAATGCCTCCAACTGCTGACATTTTCTGTCATTATTATGACCCGTTATTGTGTGAAATGGCTCTCAGCTTGTATCAGTCATGATATTTCAAACACTTAATACAAGTGAGGGAATTTTGTTATTTAAAAAAATGATAAAAGATATGCATATTTTGTTTTAAACCTTTGTCTTCAGGGGATGGGGGAGTGTGTGTTGGCGGGGGTGGGGGTGCTGGTCTTTAAATTGAGCCCATTGAGTAGTATTTTAATCTGTTGTTTTTATTTTTTTCTGCACTACAGATGTCCTTTTTGACCTGACCTGCAAGCGATATGTCACCTGTGAAGGAATTGTTCTTCATGTTTTTATTTTTATTTTTTAAACATTTATTTCCACCAGAAATATTTTTCCTGCATATAGACTCTTTCTGCCCAGATATCCGTGTACTGGGATCAGCTTACATGTGATTCGTGATGTGGTTTTTGGTGTAGCTCAGTTCAAACTGGGTACGGAAGAGATTTGCTCAAAATTTTGGTTGAGATGTCCATTAATTGTCATTAACATTTGTATTTAAAAACCCAGAATATTGCTTTGGAAAATAATTATTTACTGATAACGATTTGTTGTACATTTGTTAACATTAAAATCTGAATGATTTTTCTTTTCTTTTCTTCAGAACCTATGTTGCTGACACAAATAATACTGATTCAATTATAAAAATGTAAAGCTGCCGTGGATTTAGGGGGGTATATTGGCAGAAATAGAATATGATATTCAGAATTAAGTTTTCATTGTTGTATAATCACCTGACAACAAGAGTCATTGTTTCTTTTGTGCTCTTCAGATCTACAGAGAGAGTGGGTCCTCTTTCACGGAGCGCACCATGTTGCACCGCCATGTTTCTACAGAAGCCCAGAAGGGACAAACCAAATACGGAATCTCGAGAGGGTCTTTCACATTTTTTTACAGCCGCCATAGATTATCTGACATGCTTGGAAGGGGAGGGCGAAGCGAAGGGTATTCAGTTGTTTGCAATCTGCAACCTCACCACTAGATGCCACAAAATCCTACACGCTGCTTTGGTGTGTTCTGTTTGTTTGTACTTGAACAGTTTGTAGAAAAACAAAAAAACAAAAAAAAGGAAAGTACAGCCCAAAAGTGTTTTTTTTTTTTTTTAACAAGTCCATTTGATAATTTTTTTTATTTTATTTTTTTATCTTTGAAAAAAAATATTTTTCATACGCATTTTTTCCCCCACCTTAAATGTTACTAATGGGGACACATGTAAGATGTTTGTTTTTTAAAGTGCACTCTTGTTTTAATTGACAGCTCAGCTGTTTGGTAAATGCTTATACTGGGAAAAAAAAAATGACAAAATGAACTAAAAAATTAAATCAGAGCATTAATATGTGATGTGTCACTTATTTTCAGCAACCCCCAGCTTCACTGTTATGCACCTGACATCTACCCAGCACAAAAACCTGTTGGTCACTGGTGCAGCAAAAAAACAACCTTGACTAAGGTCTCTGACCTTATGATTAAGGTGGCTTTTTCTTTAGACTTCAGTCCACAATGGAATTGGTTGTAAACCCTCATGATTACCAGGGAAACAAATGGAAACTGTCATTTTCAGTCACTTGTTTTGGTGCCAGAAACCATACATTCATTCAAAGTAAGACCAGAATAAGATCAGTTGAATTTCTTGTTGATGACCTTGAACACCAAGACCATCTAAATTTGCAGGGCACGTTTATTTTCATGTTTTTAATTTATTCTTAAAATATTTCATGATAAAAAAATGTATGTAAATGACTCTCTAATACTTCTGCAGTGCTTTCTCTTTCTCTCTCTCTCTCCTCGCTGTATTCGTCGCCATCGGAGAGAGGCTGGATTTGTGCGAAGAAACACAAGCACAAAAATAAATTAAGAGATCAAAACCCATAGAGAGGAAATGAGTCAGTATTCCACACCGTGTACAATACAATATCATAGCAAATTAGCAGATTTCAATGGCTTCCACTGACTACCATAGATTTACAATGTTCAGTTGGCTGCAGATCAGTTCTCAATAAATTGTGTCACTTTCCTTTTTTTTTTTTTCATTAATGGTTCGGATAGACAGTGACTTGTAGATGACCATGAAAAGAAAGCGGCTACTGAGGTGTGAACAGAAAACCTGGGACTACGAGCCAGCAGTAATGAGAACAACAGCATTTGTTCACATCCTACTAAACTGCCATTGTGACCACATTTTAAGTCCAATAAGCTTCTCTACAAAGGTACAACATATAAAACTGTTAAATATATAACTTTTTAGGGCCTTTCAAAATACATTTAATGACATTTCTTTACTCCTTTTCAGACTCAACAGCATGTATACTCTCTGTAGATAGTTATCATTTCTTTGATAGGATTAGCACTCCTTATCAACGACCAACCCGACATTTCTTCCTGCAAGCTGTCCCAACCGTAGCTACTGAAAAATGCAAATCAGATTTTTTTTTTTTCTTTTTTTTTTTGATACACAGTTATACGTATGTAGTACCTATATCTCCAGTTCCAAAATACAGTGGTGGGCTTAGTCTGAGAAAAAAAATGTCTGGAAAGTTTTAAAAGTACTCCTTTGATTGTGTACGGTACGTTACGCCACCGCTCCCAAAGGTTCGGTTAGCATTGGTCCACTTGTGCACCGTGTCTCTGTGGGGGCAGTCGTTGGTCAGTAGCGACACACAAAGCCTGTTCACAAAGTCTCAGTGTGCCTTTGCCAGGTGGTCCTCTCTGTCATAATGATCATATGTGTTGGTTTGCTCTTTGGTCTATAAAAATATGGGAGGTTTACTCCAGCAGAAGGCCTATTCACAGCAGAGAGCGCTCAGTTTGTTTTTTTTACTGCCTCGCAAGGTGGTCCGAGAAGCAACAGGGTTTGCTCTGGAACTCCTGTACTCGAGTCGAGGGGAGAGATGTCGGAAATCCCTTGTTTGAAGCAGTTAGCAGCTCCAAACGGTGGACTTCCAATGAGGCAAAAAACCATTCATGGGGTTTTGAGGTGTCTGATCCTCCGTGGCACGAGCAGGCAGATATAGAGGAGAGGAGGTGGACGCAACATGTTGACCCAACGACAGATAGCAGGAGGGAGTAGCCAGAAACCCAGGGGGGGAAGGGGGGGCAGTCACAGGAAATAGGAAGTGTTTTATAGCTAGTTTGTCCAGTGTCCAGGAGAGAGCTTACTCCCTCAAACAGTCACTCCCTGGTTTTCCCATCTCTGGTTGTGTTACGAGACCTGTGAATCAACAAGAACAGAGCAAACACAACTGTTATAGCACACAGTCGTTGTCACTGTCAGCTCCTGAGAGAATTATCTGGAGGTGTATTCTGGAAAAAAGACATTGTGATTCAACTGATTTCCATATTCTTCATACTGCCTGGATATGAAGCAATTTGCGTTTTGAAGTACACTGTTTAAATGAAAATATTCCAGCAGTTCTTTTTTTTCATTTAACAGAATTGTTTAATGCAGCATTTATTTTTTATTTTTTTGCTGTGTAAATTATTTTTTTTCTTCTTTTAAAGTCTGAAATATGTTTATTTGCTTTCTTGCTGAGACTTATTTGAGAGGATTGATACCACTTTTTTATGTGTCCCCTAAATATGAAGCTGGAGTAAGGAAATGGTGGACTTAATGTAAAAATAATCTAAATAGAAGAAAGCAGTTTACCTGGCTCTGTCCAAAGGCCATAAATTAGTAGCATCTTAAAAGGTCACTAATCTATACATTATTACTCTTTTTATAATACAAAATACTCAAATGTAAAAATTACATTTTACCATTTGGGAGTGCAACGAGATATAATACAAACTGATATCGCACCTGTAATACACATGCCTGTCAACTACAGAGTAGCATGGCAGTATCACATTCTTGCCTCGTGGTGGCCTGAAAAACCCCATGGTTTAGAGTTTGGGGAGAAAAAAAAACACAATTTGGGTTTAGGAAAAAAAAAAAAAGACGTGAGTGTGTGGAGACAACACAAACCGTAACAAAAACACAGTGCCCTCTAGTGGACTCGCTGGAGTATTACACGCTTTTCCATGATATTCATGTGTTCATGAACTTCAGAGATGTTGCTAGGCAGATTTTGCTACTTTCGTAGACCTCCTGAGTTTCCAGTCAGTATGCTAAATAAAGTTAACTGGCAGCTAAACAATGGTTGAATTTGACCTCAAACTCAGCAAGAAAGCAAATATGAATCTAAAAAATGTGGAACCATTCTTTAACGGAAAGAAAATAACCTTTTCATTGAATACACTGTGTGTTGCTAAAAGCGTTATGTTATTGCAATCACTCTAATTGCATTGTAAGAGTGTTTTGCGAGTCAAATATTTACAATTATTCAGCAGGTGTCACCCAATGACAAAGGTAGTCTCACAGGGCAGAGGCTAAGAAACAATTCATCTGCCACAGAAAGACAAACCTGGAAGCATCCTTGCCATCTGGCCCCCACCAGTCACACATCCAACTTGATAAAGGTGTTGATACCTTCCAAGACACTTGCTTTGCCACCAAAGCTTAATTTAATTTATTATTATGAACTCTTGATGATATCACAGGGTGCAGGTGTTGAGTGGAGTACGAGCATGCATCACAGATGACATTGTTTTATGCTGTGGGAATAATAAACGTCTCAAGGAGCTCAGGGTTTAATAGAGATAATGTGATGTTTTTTGCTGGAGCTGGGCATGAAATGATCCAGAGGTATAACGGCTTAAAGCAAGGCCGTGACTGTGCTAACTGCCCAAACAGGTGTTAAATCCCAGTGTTAGCACAGTTTCCCTCTCTCAATGCCTCCTAGTGGAGCACGCTGAGATTACAATGTAACTGTATGATCAAGCAGCCACTGATAAAATGGACGGAGTGCAGAATCACTGCACAGAAACATTGTTGTGGAAGGAGAGAAATACAATGCAAATGAATATAAGTAGGCAGAGATGTGGTCCTTTGTTTATGTGAGCTGCCACATAGTCTGTGTCTACCATGGTAATTTTCTTATATTCTCTTTTTTTTCCTCACACCCACTGTGGCAAATGGTTGCCCATAAATCTCACACACAAATCTCATCTCAGGGAAATGCAAGCCTTCTATTAAAAAGAGGAAAGAATGTCAGATGAATATGAGATGAATTTGCCCCATGAATAAAATTTACCGGCCCAGGTGATTATTACCTGGGGTTTATCAGGAAACGACCGTATTACTCTATTTTATATCTTATAACAGCGAGCGAATATTTTACAGTCTTGCGCCGGAGGAGAATGCAGAGAGGAGGGAAATGCGATGCGGGTGAACATATGGATAAACTTTGAGTGCAGTGGTTTGGCTATTCAAACAAGACCTTCAACTGGAAAATAGCTAAACATTCAAGTACGACTGATAACTGCTCTGGGTCTTGTAATAACAGAAGGGAACATCATGGATGTAATCCATCTGTGTTAATGTGCAATTTACGCAGGCTTCTCTTGTTATGGAGCAAGCAGGCAATTCACTCAATACATATCGATACGTACCCAGCGGCGTTCGATCGAGGACGAGGACAATATTTGGTTTCCTAGAGACGTTGCATAGCGCTTCCTGTCTCGAAGCCAGGCTGAAATGCTTTGACGTATAGATTAGAACGTGCACGCATTTGTGATGGCGTTCACATGCACTCAGTATGTGCATTCTAGTGAAGGTCCGTGCGAACACGTCTGTTCAAGCTACAGATAACTATATCCACAATAAATGCGGAGTGCCTCTCCAGCTGGGAGTTGGAGAAGTGAAAGCGAATGCACCCGAACATATGGCTCTGGCCTGACATTTCCTCTCCGTATGAACTTTCGCTGACTCCCTTCAAAATGTCACAGCGCTGTGACCCGTGGTGAACGTGTGAATGGGCATGCATGAAAGAAAATGGATCTACTTTGCCAAACCAAACTCTTCATCGAGACACTGATAGATGTGGGTAATGCAGAATCTCAGGAGTATACCGTTGATTAATTGATGTATGATTAAATTATTTTGTACAGTCGCTGGAAGCTTTGCTGAGGAATGCGAGGTGGTGCTGAAGCATCAGCTAATTGAACCAAGCCTTTTTCTATCTGTCATTCTAAAGTGCCTCTGCTTTTTGCATCCCCTCACTCTACTTTTTTCTAATACTTGTTCTTGCCCTCGCTGTTTGATGTTAAGTATTGTGCAGTCGAGCACGCTCTCTGTACTGCGCAAGTCGCACAATAGCATTCCAGATGAATATTCATAAGTGAACTGGTAGGTTAGGAATGATCCACAGGTTAATAAGAGACGGGAAATTGCTCATTACATGCTGTGAAGTTGGATAATGCCTGGAGCAGATGCAAACATCAAAATACATGAACATGTATGCACGGGCCTCCAGACACTGGGCCCCATTCCACATTAGGAGAGTTCAAAGCTATCTGGGGTGTTATGTCATTATCGACCCTTTCATACTGCATTTCTTCAGAACATCAAAGCAAACACATTTTACTCTCTGCATTATGCAATATGATCAGAACTTAATGCTCCAGAGGAAACATTAGAACACATTTATCGTTGGCGTCAGGCAGTAACAACAAAATGTCATTGATTTGTTTAAATTACAAACAACTTGCCTGACGTGTTGTCAACATGGTCCTCAATACACTGTAATGTATAGATTATATCTGGTCATTCAGTGAAATCTTCTGTATTGCATGTCACTGTATGAGATCAGAAGATTGCGGGTGATATGCTGCAACTTTGTTTTCCTTTAAACTCTATATTAAGAGATCAACTGCTTAAATCCGATTGTAGATGTCCTTTTCTGTGAGTAAATAGACAATCATCTTCTATTTGATGCACCGTGCCGAGGTCTGAGTTCACCCCATGCATTCCACCCTGTGTCTATTTATAGTTTCAAATCTACTGAAGACTTTGCTGTCTGGACTGAAAAGCAGTGGGATCAGATTTTCCCTCAAAAGCGAATTATAACATGGGCCATAAATGCTGACAGTACTGACCGACAGAAGAGCCTGTTTTTTTTTTCCGAAAACTATGAGAGCGGGCATTTTTATGACTTTGGCCTCATCCCTTTTATTGCGCTGTACGTTAGATTTACTACACGGCCACTCTCTATTTCCCGATCACATGTATTAATATCAGAGTCTGCCTGGCGCCTTGTTTTATTTGAGTGCGCAGACGCCATCTGACACAATACTTTAAAGACAATATACAAGGCGTGCCAATAAAGCAGGCTGGAAATAAACCGATGGCTTTTACTGGTTTTGCCGCGCACATGGATTTTCTTTGGTTAAACACACACAAGGGAAATGGTGAGCTTAAGGAAAAATGAGGGAGCCAAATAAAGATATCAAACAAGCAGACGGTTGTTTCAATTGTGGATTTATGTGCGCGCATTCATGTGAGTCTATGCTTCCTGTTGTTTGCATGTTCTACTAAAGCTGGAGCAGGATGTGTTTGTGTTCCCTCCCTTGGTGCAGCGTTCTCGAGTACTTTTTCTGTCTATTTGTGGGAACTTCGGTACTCCTTTACCTATTGAAATTCACCGGGAAGGACTTGTTTAATGCTCGATAGTCCACTCCACAAAATTCTTCTCTGATCTTCACACCCCCAGAATCTTTTTCGAGGAGCAGTAGTTGTCGGGTTTGGAGGAGACGCAGGCAAGGGGAGCACATTGGAGCTTTTGGATAAGCTGTGACAGCTGGGATTACATCTTGTGAATATCCGCTCACTGCCCAACAAAATACACAAACTGCTGCTCCTCAAGAAGGCGCGCAGGGACTCGTCAGTGTCTGCTGCCCTACGTCTCGCTGAAACCTGGCTTGGTGAGACCGTCCCTGACAGTGTCCTACATCTGCCAGGCTTCCGACTCCACAGAGCGGACCGTACGTTAAAGCGGACAACAAGGGGGGGGGGGGGGGATTGAATTGGGTGTACAGATATTACAGGCCTTTGTTGGGGAGACCTTACAACACCTTGCTGACCAGATAACCAGACTCCCTCCTGATCCTTCTTGGTGATTTTAACCGAGCAAATCTCAGCCACAAACTGCCAAAATGCAGACAGCATATCAAGTTCCACCAGGGAAAAAGAAAAACACTGGACCACTGCTATACCATACTAAAAGATGCACATTGCTCTGTTCTTTGTGCAGCTTTGGGACTGTCTGATCACTGCCTGACTCATCTTCCCCCACCTTACAGGCATAAATAAAAATGGGCAGAACCTGTGGTTTAAACTCTGAGAAGAGGGACCAAGGAGTCAAAGATAGAATCACAGGCTGACTTTGACTGTACTGTAGTTTTGAGGCTGCATCTAATGACTTGAATGAACTCGCCAACACTGTGTGCATCGGTATCTGTGAGGATGTGAGCATGCCCACCAAAACTTTCTGCACCTTCAGTAACTATTCACCCTGAAAAACAGGTTTTCAGCAAACAGCAATACATTGGCACAGAGAGGCTTGCAGGACATTACAGGCATACTGTTCAGAACCTTAAACTGGATGACAACCTGAATGCATTTTACTGCAGTCTACATACGTCTACAGTCACACTCCTCCCCACAAACCTCACAACAAATTTCACCACCAAATCATCCACCTCTCCTCCCCACTGTCTGCACACCGACTCCCCACCTACACTGAGGATCTGTGAGGAGGATGGCTGTCGGCGCTTTCAAAGACACTACATCAGGAATGCTCCAGGCCCAGATGGTGTTTCACCCTCCTGTCTGAGAGCCCATGCTGATCAGGTGGCCACCGTCTTCACTCAGATCTCCCACAGATCCCTGGAGCTATTTGAAGCCCCCCCTCCTTGCTTCAAATGCCCCACCATGACCCCGGTCCCAAAGAAACGCTCCATCACAGGACTGAATGACTACAGGCCTGTCACCCTGACGTCTGTGTTCATGAAGTCCCTTGAGAGTTGGGTGCTGACCCACCTGAAGGACATCACAGGTTTTTTTGCTGGAACTCTGCAGTTTGCCCACCGGGTCAACGGGTCAGTGGATGATGCAGTCAGCATAGGACTGCCTTACATCATGCAACACCTTGACTTCCGAGTTTTAATATGCAAAGATTCTGTTTGTAGACTTCTGCTCGGCGTTCTGCATCATCACCCCTCTATCCAAACACATCAGTGTGCGTGCCTCCACCTGTCAGTGGACCAGAAATTTTCTGACAGACAGGAAACAGCAGGTGATGCTGGAGAAATCCACATCCAGCATCCGCACCACCAGCCCCCGGGGATGCACACTTCCCCTAGGGCTCTTCTCCCTCTACACCAGCGACTGTACCTCAGGAGACCCATCTGTAAAACTCCTGAAATTTGCCGACAACTCAACATTCATTGGGCCCATGAGCGCCCCCTCACCAGACATCTGCTGAAATCTACAATCTCCCAGGAGCCGAAGAGGGAGAACAACATTGACACAATCATCAAAAAGGCCCAACAGAGGAAGCATATACTGTGACAGCTCAGGAACTTCATCCTGCCATCACTAATCCAGTTTACATTACATTAATCGAGTGTTTTATCTGGACACCCATCACAGTCTGGTTTGGATCGGCCACCAAACAGGGCATGAACAGACCACAATGGACAGTCAAGTCGGCAGAAAGGATTATTGGTGCCGATCTGCCGACTATCCGTGACTTGTACACTTCAAGACTAAAGAAACAAGCAGGGAAAATCACAGCAGATGCCTCACACCCAGGACACACCTGCGCCAACTTTTCCCATACGACTCTATACGCCAAAACTTACAGAAACGAGAACAGTTCTTCCCTCTCGCCACCACCCTGATGAACACTTACAGTGGGTACGGAAAGTATTCAGACCCCTTTAAATTGTCCACTCTTTGTTTCATTGAAGCCATTTGCTAAAATCAAAAAAGTTCATTTTATTTCTCATTAATGTACACTCAGCACCCCATCTTGACAGAAAAAAACAGAAATGTAGAAATTTGTGCAAATTTATTAAAAAAGAAAAACTGAAATATCACATGGTCATAAGTATTCAGACCCTTTGCTCAGTATTGAGTAGAAGCACCCTTTTGAGCTAGTACAGCCATGAGTCTTCTTGGGAATGATGCAACAAGCTTTTCACACCTGGATTTGGGGATCCTCAGCCATTCTTCCTTGCAGATCCTCTCCAGTTCCGTCAGGTTGGATGGTGAACGTTGGTGGACAGCCATTTTCAGGTCTCTCCAGAGATGCTCAATTGGGTTTAGGTCAGGGCTCTGGCTGGGCCAGTCAAGAATGGTCACAGAGTTGTTCCGAAGCCACTCCTTTGTTATTTTAGCTGTGTGCTTAGGGTCATTGTCTTGTTGGAAGGTGAACCTTCGGCCCAGTCTGAGGTCCAGAGCACTCTGGAAGAGGTTTTCTTCCAGGATATCTCTGTACTTGGCCGCATTCATCTTTCCTTCAATTGCAACCAGTCGTCCTGTCCCTGCAGCTGAAAAACACCCCCATAGCATGATGCTGCCACCACCATGTTTCACTGTTGGGATTGTATTGGGCAGGTGATGAGCAGTGCCTGGTTTTCTCCACACATACCGCTTAGAATTAACGCCAAAAAGTTCAATCTTGGTCTCATCAGACCAGAGAATCTTATTTCTCATAGTCTGGGAGTCCTTCATGTGTTTTTTGGTGATCTTTGGGTTCTTCTTTACCTCTCTCATCAAGGCTCTTCTCCCACGATTGCTCAGTTTGGCTGGACGGCCAGGTCTGGGAAGAGTTCTGGTCATCCCAAACTTCTTCCATTTAAGGATTATGGAGGCCACTGTGCTCTTAGGAACCTTGATTGCTGCAGAAATTATTTTGTAACCTTGGCCAGATCTGTGCCTTGCCACAATTCTGTCTCTGAGCTCCTTGGACAGTTCCTTCGACCTCATGATTTTCATTTGCTCTGACATGCACTGTGAGCTGTAAGGTCTTATATAGACAGGTGTGTGCCTTTCCTAATCAAGTCCAATCAGTTTAATTAAACACAGCTGGACTCCAATGAAGGAGTAGAACCATCTCAAGGAGGATCAGAAGAAATGGACAGCATGTGAGTTAAATATGAGTGTCACAGCAAAGGGTCTGAATACTTATGACCATGTGATATTTCAGTTTTTCTTTTTTAATAAATTTGCACAAATTTCTACATTTCTGTTTTTTCTGTCAAGATGGGGTGCTGAGTGTACATTAATGAGAAATAAAATGAACTTTTTTGATTTTAGCAAATAGCTGCAATGAAACAAAGAGTGAAAAATTTAACGGGGTCTGAATACTTTCCGTACCCACTGTATATATCAGCTACCTGTTGTTGTCATGGCAGTCACGTGTCATATAAAAGCTGCACACAAACAAGCACACATGCATCTACTGTATATAATCATTGACGATATATAACGTACTTTATTCTTTACCCATCTAATATCAATTTCAGCACACATACATCTCATGTAAATATATTGAGAGACATGAGACACATTTCTTGCACGTGTTCACATACTTGGCCAATAACAGTTCATTTCAAGTCAATTTAGTCACAAATCAAAGGTTTTCCCGAAGGAAGATCGAGATTAGGCAGCTTTGTGTTGTACCTTGCTGCCTCCATGAGGCCCTTGGTGCTCTGTAGCTGCTTGTGTTGCTTGATGCCTTTGCGGGACCAGGGTATGGGTGGAGCTGTTGTGATGGTGATGGTAGAGGTGGTGGAGGTGTTGGTAGGTGGATTTTGGCTGTCTGTCAAGGGGTCATCAATGCTCTCCATAGTGCAAGAGTGTCGAGGGGGACTCTTGTCGCGTCATAGAGCCTGAAGGGAGAGAGGGAGAGGGGAAGGCGGCAAAGGTTATCAAGCCCAAGGATGCAGTTTTGTTTTTCCAGATTTAGACACAGTCACACCAGCACCACCGCCACCATTTTCAGAATTTTTCTCATTAAAGTGTCTTGGACAGGTGTCTATTTGGATTTGTCGACATTTGTAGAGCAAATCCGTGCTTGTGTTTATCAAAAGGAAACTGTTCTGCGTTAAATGTGTCCTGGTGTTAACTATAGAAGTAGTGCACATAGAAGCAAAATTGAAAGAGGCTTTGTGTTTTACCCATTAATCTTATTTAATCATTATCGTCTTGTTAAGCAGTAACCTGAAATGAAATGTCAATAAATAATTCATGCATCATCAATTCATTTATAATTAATTATTTTGAAGTCATTTGTAATGTTCTTATACTATTCATTATTTAACATTATAAGCCATATAAGCATGCCTTATTGAAGTTTCATATCGTATTCTATGATGTCCTTTGGCCCTGGCAGCAGCGCGGCTCTAAAAAAGTTAATGCTGCTCAGTTGTCCCCCAGTTTGTTCTAGATTGAAATATCTCAACATCTATTGGAGGAATTCCCATACAATTTGGTGCAGACTTTCATGGTCCCCAGATGATGGTAACTGGTGATTGTGGTGAACCACTGACTTGATCCTGTAGCGCCACCTGCAGGTAAGATTTTTCACATTTTAAAGAGTGTGTAGTAAATATCAAACCGAGTGGATTGGGAGTAAATTTTGCAGACATTCATGGTCCCCAGATGATGGCGCCTCTGGCATTTTCTTTAGCACTATCATCAGGCAAGTTTGTCTCAAATCAGCAGCAAAACTAATCACAATCCCATTAGCTTCATCTTTAATAATTGTTCAGTGCTTATTAGCAAATATTAGCACATTAGTGCTATACTAAGCTGTAAACATTATTCCTGGTGCTGGTGTGGCTGTATACTCTTTTGCGTACATCACCGTTCAGTAAAAAACAAGATTTCAAAGTTTTCAGACATGATTGTTTCTTATATTGATTGAGAACACTGTCTTCTTCTCTACCACTTTAGCTAAATAATACGATTGAAAACCCAAAGGAATTTCTTTGAAAATGCATTGTCCCACAGCTCAGAACAAGCCTGTTTTTCTTCCTTCATAGACTGAAATGTAATCATTTTTGGAAGCACTTTTTTTCTGAGAACATAACAAATGTACTGCAATTGGCTTGGGTGTCAGGATGCACTTGTTTTATCCTTTGCATGTGTGCATTTGTTTGTGCTTGTATGTTGGAATACATTTTCATTTCTTGTAACTTTTAGCTGCTCACACATAAACACAAGCTAGTTATAAATCCTTGCTTTTATGAAATCGATGTCTTTTTTTCAATGCCACATGGAAATAGCTGAATGTCTGGAATGGAGCAATGTTGACACTTGGGCTGAATTACAAGCAGGGACTCTGCTAGACAGCAGAGTCTACACTGCTCACTTAGTAGATCAATCCAACAAGCTCTTAGGCTGTTGATAGGAACTTTGAAAGATAGACTTTCTCGATCTTCAACTCAATTCCTCTCGCTTCTCTCGCCCCTAACAGTTCCAATATCATTCAAAAAAAATGGAGGACTTCGTTTTCCTTCAAAGGCGAAGCGATGTGCTGACTTGGCTCCCTCTAGAAGGAAGCTGGCAGACGCAGCTAATGGTTAGCAGCAACAGGGTCTCTTTCTCTTTCTCCCTTTTCTCTCGGCCTGTCTGGGGTGGCCAAGCAGCTGTCTTCTTAGTGGTGATTCTGTTCAACCCACTGTTGGATGTGCCTAGAGGGCCCAGAGGGATCAATTACCAAGGCCGGGTACCGACCCAGAACCACAAGGAGGTGGGGGGAGGGGCATGGTGATGGTGGTGGTGTGTGTGTGTGTGTGTGTGTGTGGGGGGGGGGGGGGGGGTCCCATCAGGCTGAGCCTGAGCAGGATCCACAGAGAGATGGAAAGGAAGTGATGGAGGGGGGTTGGTGTTGGGGAATGGTGGGAGGGGGGGGGGGGGGGGGGGGGGGGGCTCAGCACTTGCTTACAAACCCCAATTGAAGGAGCTTTTTCATACTCGGCCGCACAACGTGCCGTCACTGGAAGAGGAATAAATGCGTAAATGTTCTGGAAGCTTACAGGCAGACACAGACATGGCCTGGAGATTGTTTAGTGCAAACTGCCCACTTTGTAGAAAAATATGTTTACGTGTCGACGAAAACAGTCTTCATCTCCATGCATATGAATACACAGAAGGATATGAAGAATTGTGCACGCCCTCCCCTCCCACATGCAGAGCTCCTACAAATTGTATAAAATATGCAAATGTATACGCATGAGCTCATATTATCAAATATTCCAATATTCTCTCTTCACTTGTAGAGGTAGCACTGTGGATACTCCTCCTTTCTCTCTGTATTCTCCTGTCCTCTCCGCGGTGAAAAAGTCTTGATTACAGTAATCACAGTCTTTCTCTCAGTAGGTGCCACTTCTGTTCATAGCACTCCGCTCACAGCCTAAATACTCCAATCAGGATCGACCTAATGGAACATATGATTAAGGCCTCGTTAGACATCTGAGGATTTTTTAGCCACTTTTGTTTTAGAACTGACGTCCACATTACGAGTCCCTGTGCCTTGCAATGTCTGAAAATGATGGTGCGTATAATACACTGTACTCTCTTGCTGTTATAATCACGTCATATCAAAAATATTGGCAATACTCTACTGGGTGCTATGTAAGCAGCGTGGCTGTCAAAAAAAGGGCTGGTCTGTTGGATTTTGTGCAATTATAACTTGAAGCTACTTTTGAAAGGAATGTCCTTTTCCATGAATTTAACAGTCACTGAAAGGCCAAACAAGAGCCACCGCTTGATGTGAATCAACTAAAAGAGACTTCATGTTTTACGATGCTTTACATTTGACTGGCTCAAATCTCTCCCTGTCTTTCAGTCGCGTTGCTCCTTTCTTCTCCTCGCGCTGCATTCCTCTTTGTTTTGAATTGTTCGTCTTATCAGGCTGTCACAAAAAGCTGCCAGATAACCTGAGGTGATTTCACTTTTCTCCTTTAACAGCGCACTCACTGTGCCTCTTTTCTCGCCGAGCTCCCCGCGTCGGCATACGCAGAGAGAGATAGCTCCTCGCGCCGTTTCATCTGCCAGTCTAAAATGGTGGAGGGCACGGTGCAGAGCATCCTCCTCTCTGGAGAGAGACAGCACTGAGCCTTTCACTCAGAGGATGTATAGGAGATGACTGCTGAGACTACATATCGTTTTGCTAAAAGGGGAGCGCCTTGCAAAGGCAGCAAACGCAGCATTTGACTGTGGTGACTGTGATAAAACGTATATTCAAAATATTCAGCGACATGGAGAGCAGAAAGGATTGTGGGAGTGGAAAGTTAACCGGAGCAGCTGTAGTGTTTCCTTTTCTGGTGATTTTCTTCAGATGATTTTTCCAGAACCAAAAGACAACATATTGTGAGGATACTGTGACTACACACACAGGTTATATTGCACTATTATAGAAAGTTCAGCTTGGGTATCATAAAAACGACCATTTTCAGCTATTTTTCAGTCAGTTTAGATGGTCAAAACTAACTTTATGAAAGGTTGGTTTATTCTCCATTCTCTGGAAAACCTTTCAATGATACAGTAGTTTGCTAAGCCGTCTTTAGTTACCGTTGAGATACCTGTCAGGCCTTTCATTCTATCACAACACATCTGTAGTTTGCAGTGATAACAGTGGCATGTTTTGCAAAGAACACAGTCCTTAGAGTACACTCAAGCTAAAACTGAATTAGTTGGTTAAAAACGTCTGTACTCCAGCAGACATTTAAACATATGAACTAAAACCAGAACCCTGTAAAAGCTTGTCAGATATCGATGTGATGGCTACATGCGTGATATCATGCTAAAAGACTAATAATACAGCTGCATGTCTCTGGAAAAACATGAACATCCTCACCAGCAGGTGATCCATGTAGAAAAGCACTGTCCTTGTCCTATATAGAGGTAGTTAACCATAGTGCTGTAATACTGTATTTGAACGCAAACTTACACAATTATTGTTTCTAACACAACTTTACCATGAAAAAAAAACAACATACTTACATATGTTCAAGCAGCACAATGGTAACAGTTTGACTTAAATGAGTTTGTATTTTCAGTATGCCTAATTTTTACTGGACAAAAGGATTTGAGGATGAGGAGAAACAGACGACTTGTCAAGCAGGAGCTGCTATATTGCTGTTGTTTTTCTAAACTATGATGTCATTGCATATAAAATCCAACATTGGAGATGTAACCCCGGTTACGTTTAAAGATTAGAAAGGTGATGTGGACCAGTATAAGAAAGAACTGGGACCGCAGGAGCTCAGGAATTGAACATCAGTAAAGAGGCACAACACAGGAATGAACCTTTCATGAACTATATTAACAACTGCAGTACAGATGGTTAAACAACAAATGACAAAATTACACCACAACAGATTATTTCATTGGCCCATCACAGTGTCAATTAAAGAAGAGCGTCTTAACCCTTTCTATGCCAGATATTGCTTTTAAGCATGGACTACATAGATGTTTCATATCTAACCAGGTCATTTTTTATTGGAACCGGAATGACGACATGACAGTTGCTTTAGGAAAAACAAATATAGGTTACTACTGCAGCTTGACAAGCCTACTTATGATTGCTAAGCTGTGTATATGGAAATTGAACCTTTGATGTTCAGGGGCATGGCTTCATGAAAAGTAATTTGCAAAAACACTTAAACATTTGGTCACATCAGTTATGTTTTGACAGATATTAGTGATAACTTTGTATCTTTACTTCCTTATGGGCAAGTTGCATATTTTGGCAAACGTAATGTTCCATGTGTTCAGATGAAACAAAAAGAAAATGATGAACATGCAGTGTATTGTCCTTCTGCATTTCATACATTTTCATTAATACAGTTAAGCGAACCCTCTCGGTGGCTCATTCATTTGAGCTTGATTTTCTGTGAGGTATTGTGTCAGCGAGAAGCCCTGATACTGAAATAAATTATGTTCTCTATACCTTCACAAGTCTACCTCTACATGACATGTGTCCTTCTCAGCTAAAAGTAACCCCACTCAAAATTTCAGTGTCAACAATAACTGATGTACATATCAATCTTCATATACTTCTTCTGGAGCGGACCTTAGAGCAATCCATATTGCATTTTTTTTTTTTTTTATTGACAAGAGCAACTATGAACTCTTCAAAGCAGGGTCAGACTAAGATAAATGCAATCAGGGAGGGAGGACAGGGCAAGGACTGAAAAAGTGATAGAAAACGGGGGAGAGAGGGAGAAAATGTGAAGAAAATATAACAAAAGTAAGTGGAAAAGACTCGAACAAATATGCAAGAAAGTTATTTTTATACAGAAGCATGTCTAATGGTGGCCGCTGAGAAGAGTGACATTCTGTAGGTTGAGGGAGGACGACCAGCATCTAATCTGTCTTGCCAAGCAAAGGTAGAGAGGAGGTCAGCGGTGTCATATTGAAAAAAAAAAATCACTCCTCTGTTTGACAATGAAAGCACAACCTCTCAAACATTCGATGAATACACGCAAACAGCCTCCTGACATTTGTCTAAAATATCCCTTTATGGGGCTATGGGGCTGAGTCAGATTGACTTGGCTTAGTCAAATGCCCCGAGGGGATATGTCTGTTTGTCAGCATTGATGTTTTCGCACAAACACCTGACAGACAGGTCGGACATGCTCACTGGACTGTGCGCAGCTAACATTCGTCCTCAGGCAGTATTGGGGTGGCTGCAGTTTGGGTTTAACCTTGAAAAGCCTCAGGAAGGGGCGATTTGTTCAACGTTAACCAGAGGGAGGCTTGGGAGTAAATGGTTTGTTTTGTTTTTGCCGGTGATTCTCCCTTGGGTCTGCAGATAACGAGAGGTTTATGTAATTTTTGCTCGGGAGAATCGGCGTTAACCTTTAATGCATTTGTGCAATTTTAGGCTCAATGTGTGGCTGAGAAGTGACATTCTAAATCTTTCTTGAGGCTCCTCAACTTGCCCGACATTAAAGTGAGCGTTCACATCAGGTCAGTCTGTCCATCAAATAAATTAATATTTTAAGAAGAATTTTAAACAATGACCCGAGTCTGCTTGTTGCCAGCTATTAAGAGTCCTTGACAGGGAAAGCTGCTGAAAGACACCCACACCCCCCCCCCCCCCCCACCCCACACACACACACACACATATACACACGGACTGGCACAGATGAGTGCGCATAGCTGTCCAGCCATTTGACTAGCTGTCACCAAGTTTAAAGTAGCCAATGAAGCAAGCAAGAAATACCTGTCACATCCCGCATATTGTCAGCATAAGCCGATGAGAGCTGCACTGACTGACTTCCTAAGCAGGATATGAAACGTACATGTAGGCCAAAGCGTACAGAGCTACCCTTTGCAGGAGAGTGGGGACACATATTCTCAGTTATGAATATGCAGATGCTGAGAGAGAACATATCAGTAAGAGCTTGTTAACACACATGCTATACTGCACATGCATCAGATCTATTTGTCTCCGAACACACAGCGACCACCATATTTGCATACTCAACAACACCCACCCACACACACGCACACCCACCCACCCACCCACCACACACACACACACACACACACACACACACACACACACACACGCACGCACACACACACACACTTATACCTGTCACATAACAAATTAAATCGTAGGTGGAATATGTAATGGCCGTCAACGCAGTGTCCACAACCAGGTTCATCTTCAGGTCATCTTTGTGACAGGGCACTGCGAGGCACACATGACTCAGAGCACAGAAAGAGCACCATCAGCTGACTGATAGCAAACCGCATATCACCTAGATTCAGCAGTCAGTCTGTGTTTCTGCGCTGTATTTATGGGTGTTTGTCATTCAGCAGGAAGGAATAAACAAATTAGTCAGCTGATGACTAAATCATGACAGATGCATTAACGATGCCCCACTGGTCCTCCCTGTTCACCCATTGACATTCACAGACAGATAGGGCAGCTGCGTTGCGTATGTGTGTGTTGCATAACCTGTTTCTCAACCGAGACCTCTTTAATTACGACAGTATAGACGCGGCGCATGCAGGCGGAAGAGCAACAGTGTTTACGTCTCTTGTAAAGTGGAGTAGGGGATGCGGGGCTGGAGGCGGGGTGTGGAGAACGGGCCGGTGAGTGAACGGGCCAGTAAAAGCGGTGGCTCCCCATCTGCTGACGTCATTAACATCAAGATTGTCCCTAATTCAAGCTAATTGCTGGCATTGAGGAAGTAAACAAAGCGTAGAGTTGGCGGAAATGAAGGAGGGCAGGACATATTTTCATAGGTTTGTGAATGGTTTTCCACTGTTATCAATATACTTGTGGCTGACAGTGTAAAAGTTGGCACAAAGTACACTATGGCAATAGTTCGAAGTGGTGCTTGAATATCCATGTGAGGCAGGACCACATGATTTTTGCTAAACCGTAGCTAATAGGGGCACAAGTAACAGGGATGGTGACTTCAATTTTCTGTCATCACCCGAGATTCTTCGAAGTTGCACTCATCAATATTTGTATTTTAACAATTATCCATGTCCAGGTGTTTAGCATCATAGGAGCCTAATAAAATTAGCATTTAACTGATGAACATACTGTAGTGGAGCAGATCAAGAACCACACTGTTTTTCCCAAGGATTTGGTGGAGATCAAAACAGAGCTACAAGAGAGAATAGATAGCTAGATAGATAGCTAGATAGATAGCTAGATAGATAGGTAGATAGATAGATAGATAGATAGATAGATAGATAGATAGATAGATAGATACTTTATTTATTTATTTCCGCTATAGCAGCATTATAGATACAATATAGATATTTGGCATGTGGTCAAATAATACTGTTTTGTCAGTATTACATCATCATGAGACGACCAGGCTGAGAGTGAATGAAATGGGACGACAGGCGTGAAACGTGGCGTATTTGCTTCATTTTATTTCTGTGATGAAAACCATTGACACGTTTATGTGCGACATGTTAAAAGGTTTGAGCCAAATAAAGTATGCAGCCGAAAACAGTGTTTAAAATAGTTTTCATAGTATACATATGCCAGTAGGTCACAGCTTTTTTTGGGAGCCAATGCTCACAAATGTTCTTATCCTCTATAATGGCTTAGCTTGTCAAAATGCCCCCCCTCACAGTTTTGCCCCCCCCCCCCAAAAAAAAAAAAAGGTTTAATCACTTTTGTTTCATGAAAGACAATTACATTAAATATGTCCTTAGTTTGGATTTAAACTACAGTTGTTTTTTGACTGGTTTATGAGGCCCAAAAGAAAGAACCTGAACTCACCGTAGTGGTTTTGACTCGGCCTCCGGGCTGTGTACAAGTCCAGCCAGATTTATTGACTAACAGGTCACAGCCTTCGTCCTCCAAACATGGCACCATCTCACACCACTGCTTTTTCCGAACAATACCAGCTGCAGAGGAAGACACAAAGAGAGAAAGAACGATTAGAAGGGTGAGAGGAAAAAACAGGAGAAATAAACAGATGAAGAGAAATGATAGAGAGAAGTGGATGCAGAGATGTGACGATTAAAATAGAGAGTGGGTTTGGGGATGACAGATGGGAGAAGACAGATATGGGCGAAGATATAACACGATTGAAAAATGATGGAAAAGAGGAGAAAATGTGTAGAAATACATATGAATGGAGTGAAAAAAGATGGAGAGATGCAGAGGGGTGGGTTGAAAGAGAGATGAGATATGCCAGTAGATGAAGAGCAATGAAGTAAAGAGACAATTGAGAGGTATGAGAGTATACGATGACAGTGAGAGATGAGGGAAAGATGCGGCGAATCAGACAGATGGAGAGAAATGGAGGGAGCTGAGATCAGTTGGGTAAATAAAATCAAACATCTCAAATGATCGTTAGAAGGTTTTACAGCCCCCTTGCCTTCTGCGACCTTTCAAGCAGGAGGATATATTTTGTAAACCCTGCACTTACATCAACAGGAATATAAATAAATAAAATAATCATATGTCGAATACAGTATGAACAATCCGGGACATCCGATGCATTTCACAATATTTTGTGCTTTAATTTGTACACTGTTTGTCTCAACCTGCTCTGCGATATTGAAGCTCCAGACTATATTTCCAGGAAAAGCCCCAGGCTTCAACCTAATACTTACTAGTACTAGTACTGTAATCTTCACTTAC
The DNA here is from genome assembly GCF_022577435.1 of Embiotoca jacksoni. NCBI lineage: Eukaryota > Metazoa > Chordata > Actinopteri > Embiotocidae > Embiotoca > Embiotoca jacksoni. Next base: position 5,384,743 of record NW_027185384.1, on the reverse strand, counting down.
AGACTGAGACATAACGACAACGCTGATAAATATAGGAGCAACTAAACTGTGTTCTTGTTAATTCAGACAAAGTGATGTGGGAGCTGCAGTATGATCTTTCACTAATGTTTTTAGGCTTTTTTTTTTGGCAGATAATCTGCTGGGTTTTTTGTTCTTGTGCAGTTTTCTCCCCACATTTTGTGTCCCAAAAAGTACCAGTACTATTACTCTTTGTTTTTGCCTCAATGCCAATCCACATTGTTGGTGTCAGGAAGATGCATACAGCCATTTGAGTCCTCCAGCATACCTATACGGCTTCTTTTCATGGAACAGCAATAAGCTTGTGCACTGAACTTTGTTCTGTAGATCCTTGTCTCACTGCGGGCATTGTGCATGACATTTTGTTAGGTTGAACCTGAAACCGTAACGGCATTGTCTTTGCCTTTGTGCCTTTACCATGTATGAAACACTACAGGGCTTTTAATTTGAAATGAGGGTTTTTAATTTGAAATGGATACAGGAAGCAATGGCATTTGGTCAAACAATGGCATAGACACTGTCTGTGATTGGTTGTTGCAATGTGGGAATGTTAAGATTAGGGTTAGGATTAGATTTAAGGACCACTTTACTGACAATTAATTCACAGCAGTGTAGAGTTTAGAGTTTATGTCCCTCCAGCTGATCCAATCGAGCGCCAGTTCACACTTAGTCAGTAATAGACATTTGCGTTGATAGGACTGGCCCAGCTGTTGCTGTCCAGCAACAAAAAGGTTCAAGTATGTAGGGAATTTGTTTTCAATGTCTTTTAAAACTTTGATTAACTGATTTTGTTTATGTGATCAGTTAGAACAAAATACATACATTTCTACCTATTTGTGTTAAAGAGTAAAAATGAAAAACCATTGGTTGGCAATAGAAAGCTAAATATAAGGAATAAATAGGTGAAGCCTGCAGCTTCTGCCAAGTGATATTACTACAAATCAGTCCACCCATGTGAACAAATACTGGAACAAAAAATGCTTTTATTTAATCAATAGTGGTAAATAACATAACACTGAAACAATGAGGGATACTTAAGCTCCTGTGATTGAGCTACGGTCATCCATCTTCTAGCCCTACTGAAGTAGCAATAGTCAGTATTCTCCAGCAGTCCATCAGTTATAGAAAATCAGACCTGATTAATGCAGTTAACTGTTTCTGCGAGGCAATGAGGCAGAAATGATTCATCAATAAGCACTGTCAAGGGATCACAAATTTGCATTAAACCTGCGGCCTTTACAAAAGTGCCTCTTCAATAACATATCAGCCCCCGACTACATTACAACAGCGAGAATGAAAGTATAACTCGAAATATGAAAATAATCTTATACCCTCTCCTATGATATTAAAGGTAGCCTGTGGAGATTTCATAAACAAACATTATTTTGTCAACAGATATAATTTTGTTCTACAGGGTTTATACAAATCATGGCTGCTGGGAGGAAATATTTAAGGGTCATTATATTGAATATGTGGTGTCATGAGATGCTTTCTTGGTATAATAAGAAACCCCTTTATAGGTATGGTGTCTGATCACAGCTCCATGTCTCAGGATGGCTCTCTATCTTCACAAATCAGAGGCCATGTTTGAAAAAGAAAAAAAAAAAGGTATTAAAGGATCAAATCTAAGCAACACATGTCTACCTGCATAGATAAATCAGAGACAGAAAAGACAAAGAGATGAACTGAGATAAAATGAGAGAGGATCAAGACAAAGTAGAGGACAAGCATGTCTAGATGACATTCTTGACCATTACACGATATAGGCAAGATAAAGGAAGAATACATAAATTTATGCTCATATTCATATGCATTTATGGATGGAAAATAGCATTATTTAATGGATAACAGTGAAACCTTGAATGAATTATAGGGCAGACATATATCATATTCTTCCACTGCATACTGGCTCTCTTATAAGACATGTGGGAATTGTGCTCCCTTCCATATCTATAAATTTGCTCTAAGGGCACCTTCAGTAGCTGTCATAACCTTGCATGTAGATCATCAGCAAGCAAGGTACTCCATACTAATATCTGGTCACCGTAAACAATATTTATATTGCAAACAATCTATGAAATATGTTTACCTTCTCAAGCAGCACATGGTCAAATAATGCAAGTGCCATGAGCACTGTATCAGCACCGTAAAAAGTAAGCTTCAAATTGACACCAATGTAAAGCATTGTTATTGTTGAGTGCATTTTGCTGACGTGCTACTTGAAGTTGAATCACTCGGCGCTACTGTAGCTTGCCTCTAGGCTAGCTGCACACAATGTTAAACTGGAATATTTTTACTTCAGGGACAAAGTTACACAAGGGGAAGAAGGCAATTTCAAATAGATCAAAAATCTGAAAACTATTAAGATTTGTCAGCATACATACATAACCCCATTCCCAAGCTATTTTCTGGCAGATACATTTCAAAACTTATTGTTGCAGTTTACCCATTGTACAGGTCATTGGTTATCCAATTCTAAACATCGAGAAATGCAAAATATCTGCCTGATCAGACAGCCCCCTTGAGTTTCCATCCCTAAGGGGTTCAGTATGCTACAGAAAATGAATCATGTTGAACAGCATCTGGAACCTCATTGCCCTGCACATTTCTGATGTGACAAGAGGGCAGGAGTGTGTGGAACTGTTGGTAACTCTCCCACACCAACATCAACTGGCCAGGTGTGCAAAGGTGAACCGTTTGAACTCTCTCAAAGACTAACTTCCATGGCTGTTTGCATGTACAAACAAGTAAAATATTGTGAATGTCTTCGAGTAAAGTTTGTCCGAAGGTGTTGCACAAGTGTTCCTCAGGAATGTTGTTATTCTCCGTCTACAGAAATAACATGCATTATAACAGCAGTGATCTCTCCCTTATGAATATTGAGGATATTATCCTGGTTGCCAACCGGGCATAAACACACCCTCCCCACTGTCAGAACATTACAACAACCTTGCCATCTATAGCCATGTGAAAAAGTAAAAACATCCCATGGATTTTTTTTTTTCCATTTGGTTTTAACGCATTAGGACACGGAAACATTTCATCCACCTTGATACAGTCCCGACAAATAAAGGTGATATAACAAAAGAAAATTATGTTTTTTTCAATAATTTTTTCAACAATAATATCCATCCCTTATCTATACCAGCCTTATCCTACACAGGGTCAAGGAGGGGAAGGAGCCTATCCCAGCTGACTTTTGGTGAAGGCAGGGTACCCCCTGGGCAGGTTGCTAGTCCATCACAGGGCCAACAGAAAGACAGACATCAATTCACACTCACGACCAATTTAAAATTACAAATTAACCTTACATACATGTCTTTGGACTGTAGGAGATATCCAGAACAAACACTGAGGACAGGTAAACTCCACACAGAAAAGCTCCTGCTGACCAGCAGGTTCGAACCCAGAACCGTCTTGCTGTGCAGCAACAGAGCTAACAACACTGTGCCGTCCTACACAAAAATATCAATACATGAAATATTCTCCTATGGAAAAAGTGAGAACACCTTTGGCGTCAGAAGCTGGTATTTCTGTCAAAACCTTTTGAAGGTGTCGAGCAAAATTGTTCACCAGTCTCGGACATTGCCTTGCTGGCCACTTTTAAATACGATATTCTTTCAGTTGCAAGATTTTTTTTCCCCCACAGCATTTTACTGGGATTCATCTGGGCTTTTATCAGGCCATTGCATAACCCTCCATTTGTGCTTTTTGAGCCATTCCTTGGATTTGCTAGTGTGCTTTGCATCATTATCCTGTTCAAGGGTCCACTTCCAATTCAACAACAGCTTTTAGGCAGATGGCCTGACGTTGTATTCAAACACTCCTTCAGATGATACAGAATTAAGAGTTGGATCAATGACTGCAAGCCGCCCAGTCCCTGAGGCAGTGAAACAACCAAAAGCCAGGATATATCCACCACCATGCTACACAGTTGTTATGAGGCATTGACAACCTTTTTTTCTGAATGCCTGAAAGAGCTCTTTAGATCTTGACATGATGACACTGTGAGGGAGTTGTTATTCATCATTGGGTCTCCCTGTCTCATCAATCCAGTCTCTCTGTCTCATCCAGTCTCCCTTGCTCATGAGGTCACTATGTCCTCTGAACTCATAGTTACCAAGGCAAGGTCTGTTACGACTATAGACGGAGACAGTGTAGAGTTCCTGGGTTCACCAAGTTTCAAGGATGAGGCAGGCACCTCTCCTTACCTGAAAATGTAAAGCATTCTATGGAACAATGTTAACTGGACCTGGGAGGGGAACTCAAAGATGGATTGCCCAGACACCTCTACCCTTGTCACTTTGTGTCTGTCCTCGATCGAGTTCTGTCAATTAACATCACTGTTTTGACACCCGAGGTGGTCTCCTTTGACTTCCTCACTCTAAATTTACGATTTCCATCACAGAAACGACACACTTCAGTAGCAAAAAGAAAAGCAGACCCTGGATTTAAATAGGACATGGTTCCACCTGTCACTCCCGAAGAAGGTTTACAACCTCCTGACACCAAATATGGAACCACTGATTCTAATTTTAGGGACTTTCAAGCTGAACTCCCAAAGTCTTACATTCAGGGAATTATTTATTTCATCTTATGTTGGTATTTTCAACAAGTGTTTCTTAAGCACACACCCCAAACACACACACTACAAATTCACTTGACTTCCAATTTTACCTTATCAAAAATACCTTTTTCATCTTTCACCATCATCACAAATGTATTTTGTATTGAGCCTTTTGTAGAGTTTGTCCTTATGTGACGTGTGAAGATGCCAAATCTCCATTTAATGTAAATCTGAAGGACACAAAATTGTTGTAAATCTGCATCTACGACCAGCACTACCTCAGCAGCTGCAAATGTAATGTAGGGGACATATGTAAAACAGGCTTTTGTAAATCAGAAAGGGAATCGAGAGCAGAAGAGAAAATTAGAGACATATTGAAAAGACACCATTCACTGAGGTGAAAGTTAAAAAAAAAAACTTGTCAGATGTAATATCTCGAGTTCTGGCAGTGTTTTAAAGAGTGTTTTTTTTTTCTTACTTTTGTTATTTAATCTATTACTTTGAATTTATCTAATGGATGTTGTCAGCAAGGTCACTCATACAATTCACTTCTGAATTACCATCCAGTCAGGTGACTATGAGCTGATGAAGATGTATAGCTGCGCTTAGTAAATATCAGTAATGAGGGAATGAGTGCTGTTCTGTGTGGGTGCAAGTGGTCTTGGGTGTTAACAAAGGTCATTTTAGACAGCAAGAACTGTAAAACAGCTCCATCGGTGATGACAGTTGAGAGATAATGTATCACAGTTGTGTCAGATGAATGATGTAGGATTTAATAATGGAGCCACACATTTCAAGTTGACATAACCGATTTCCAGTTGCTTTGAGGGATGATTAATAGAGATTTTCCCTCCTGACATTGTGATGTTATGACAACTGCCACCACAACTCAACTGTTCTGATCATAACTTTCACACTAAAACTAGGTCAGAAGGCTGCATATAATTTGAATGTTTCACTAATTATAATTAGTATGTTATATAATTTGTTAATGTTGTCTTTAAAACTTGTTTTGCTGCTCACAAGAGACCAAAAAAAAAAAAAAAAATCACAATGCATTCCTGAAATCTGTGATTATAGCCTTAATGAGCACCCTAGATATGATGTTTTATTTGTAGTCTCAGTATCCATAAAAATATAGTTTTGTGGTTAGTAACAAAAGTAACAAAACCACTGTCAATATTAATTTACATCTCGCAGTTCTCTAAAGAGGTCTACATACAATGGACTGTTTTTTTGTTTTTTTTTCCTGTGTCTTTAAGCTGTCTCTTTTGATTGGCTGTCTTTTTTGAGTGTTGCCTGCACAGGCCAACCAAAGGTTTAATATGATCTTATAGCTTTCCCTCTCCGTGCCCCGTGTTTTCCTCCACATTAAAGGTGGGACAGTGGTCTGTGTCGAGCCATGAAGAC
>NW_027185384.1:5151248-5376248 GCF_022577435.1 Embiotoca jacksoni | reverse complement strand
TTTTTCTTTCTCATGCTTGTTCCTTTCCAGTCTATTGCCTTGCCTGATTTTCATAAGATTATTCCACCCGTTTGGCGGCCTTGATGAGTATCTGCTCACTAAAAGCTGTCAAGCCCCCTTTTTTTTTTTTTTTTTTTTTTTTAAAAAGCCTGAAGTTTTTTTTTCTTTTCTTTTTTTTTTGGTGATGTGAATTTGTGTCCCAAATAGCTCCTCTGCACTCATGAAACTTCAAGAGGCAGAAATAATGAGATAGCATGCTGACTGACATTTCCAGACCTCAGCCTTGTGTCTGTGTGTAAGCGTGTACGCTTGTGTAAGTGTCTTAAGTTGTGTGAGTGTGTGTGTATAAGAGAGAGTCACCTAATTAACTTTTGCCACCATGAATACAACATCTACAGCAACGATCATGACAATACGTGTAATCTGCCTCCTTTTTACGTGTAGGCTATTTTAAAACTTTGATATTACAAACACGAAAGACACTTTTTCATTTAAAAAAAAAAAAAAGAAAGAAAAAGGAAACAGAAGCTTTAATGTGATATTCATTACAATTTTTTTTTTCCAAAACAGAGATAACAGCCTCCTGTTGGCCATTTGATGTGCTAAATTATCAGTTTTAACAGAAAACACAGCAGGTTTCTCTTTAATGCTCTGAAATTAAAGTTGCATTCTCAGTTGTAAAATAAAGTTATCTTATTCTGCAACAGATTATTGTGCAGTTTTTCTTTCCTTTCTTAACTTTCACCACTTCATTCAGGCTAAAAAGCTGCCTTTGAGTAAATAAGGACACAAACATTAGGCCTTAAAGTTAGCATCATTAAAGGGAGATAAATTCAATGAAGGAATAATTGGACATTTTCTGGTTGCTTTCTTATAAAGAGTTCGAGAAAGGAAACCACGCTTATGTCTGCCTTTTATGACTGGAGGCTATTAGCATGAAGACTGGAAAGGGAGCTAACCGGACTGTTCAAAGAAAAGGAACTCCAACCACAAGCAAATCAAAAGCTCACCAACATATTAATTTGCACCTTAATATGCAAAAAAAAACAAAAACAAAAAAAACACTGCACCTGTATTTGTTACTTTTAAACAGAGCATTTGGAGGGTAATGTAAGCAAGCTGCCTGCTATAACGGTAGCTTTTTTTTTTTTAAATTTTAGCTTACAACTTCTGACTGCTTGTTATTGCAGTATCCATTGTTAGAAAACATATTTACACACTGCAATGTAGTTCATTTTTTGTCAATTCCTTTTTCTTGAGAGTATCACCGTTATGTTCACTTTCGCAACAAATTAGTTTTACAAAAAAAAGAACATAATGAGTGGTATTTTGTTTGTGCTCGATGTCTTTCATTCCCCTCGAAATGTTGGTGTTTGTAGTCATTCAAAATGTAAACATTTTTTTTTATACGTCATGCATTTTATGAATGAAAATATTTGAAAATTGAATCAATACTACAATCATTTTTAAATAACTTTTTTCAACCTACAATGAAAACATTATTTCAATATATACTGTACGGTCCACGTTGTACAGTAGGATATATTTTACAGATTTGCTTCTGAAAAACCTGAGAATCGTGGCATTGTGACACTTTCTTTGTTCCCTCATGTCCAGATTTCTAAACTGAAGTCTGGTTGCACATTGCTGCGTCCAGGCTACAATACATCCTTCCTTCCCTGCAAACTATTTATGGTAGTTGCCATTGTGGTGCATAACTGGCAGGTTGTGTGGCGTGCCATTGCTCGGGGCTTGTTTTTCTGCGGTGTGCATGCACATGTGTGTGTGTGTGTGTGTATGTATTGTGTGTGTGTGTGTGTGTGTGTGTGTGTGTGTGTGTGTGTGTGTGTGTGTGTGTGTGGTTGTTTGTGCACTGGCCACCAGGTACTGCTGATATCGTTCTTTCACAGATGTGCTGTGACATTTCCTCACAGCTGAACGCCAACAGCAACTTCAGATTATTGGAAACACACGCACACTCACACACACAAAGACGGAGAGCCCAAAGGCACTGTGAGCCAGAGGAGGAAATGTCAGTGTGAAAAGGACTCTGTGGGGAAGAGATCATTTAACACCAGTGTCTAGAGAGGCACCAGTACATCAGCTGTGAACAGTAGACCCCTAACATAATACACCTGGAAGCAGCTCGACACAAAACTGGCTATTTAATATGTTACAGACAATATTTGCTTTGCATTTCATATTGAAGCCACGTAACTCCGATTTATTGAGTAAGAGAATATGTTACAACCCTTGCCAAATGCAATAAAAGAATCAGGAACCCACTCAGTACACACGAAGTTCTTTGTGCCTTGAGAGTCAAAAAAGGCCATTCAACCACAGAATTCATACAGGGATCAAAATGACCTTGACTTGTGTTTTCTTTGACCACTTCTGCAAGACTTGGTGATTTGCAAGAGCCACGCATGAGGACTGCAAGGACCATTAGAAGGTTTACACTGCAATTGGCAAGATGCAAGAGCAGAAACATTTACACTTAGTCTGAGCAACAAAGTGCCCTTCTGTGCATCAGAGCCCACGCTGTGATAGTCTGTCCTATAAGCACACGCACCTACACAACACATATGCACAAAATACAGATATTTACAAAAACTTGACCTACTTTTAGAATAAAACAAAGCAAAAAAAAAATAACTATGCAGAAATACAATTCAAATTTAGCTCATGCTTTTTAGAGTTTAAAGAGTAACTTTGAAGGGCCCATATTTCACACTTTTCTGGTGTTTTATTTGCAGTCTTGGTATGCAAAAGAATATCTTTTTTTAGGGTTTTAAATACCAAAACTCATCTCAATATAGTTTTAAATCTCTCTAAAGCTTCCCTCTGGAGCTCTACCAATATCAGCTGTTTTATACAATGTTTTATGTATATAACACAGCCCATAACACAAATATGGGCTGTGTGCATTTCTCTGTGGACTCAGCCTTTTGACACTTTCACAGGATTTATACAACATTCAGACCTGCTTCATAAGAAAAAAAAGAAGGGGAAGTTTGAATTCATGCAGTATGGGACCTTTAACACTAAATCCACTTTTCTGAGCTGTTAAGGGCCACAAAAGGTTTGATGGATGCCGTAGCAGCAATCCACTAAGGATGGTAAGGAGAGTGGCAGTGGGGTAGCCACTGGAGAGGTGGAGTTGTGAGTCTGGATGTGAATACATCTTTTTTTCAAATTCGTAAAGAAGGCGAGTTTAAATAAACATGGGGTGTTTAATTGCATTTTGTGATACTACTAAAAGCGTAATTTTATTCTGCACTAAATGCAAACTAAACCCATCAGCATGTCATTACTATCATTGGTTTTCTTTTTTATTATCTCAGCTGCATGATGTTGGTTTTGGAGACTGACTGCCTTACGTGATGTGCCAAAAATTAACTGCTGTCTGACAGAGGCAACTCATAGTAAGTGAAAAAGAATTGCTGTTTGCTTACACTGCCATTATCAGCAGCTGAGTGAACAAGTCGTAAACAATGCAAAGAGCGGGACAATGTGACAAATGGGCCGCACCAGGATAGTATGGCGCCGTAATGATGGGTTGTGATGACAGTTGTGATCACGATGAGGCCGATGGTAATGAAGGTGACTGTGTTGAAGTTGATGATAAATGACACAGTGACATACTTAAACTAAAGTAGAACGATGGCTCGAGGCAGCAAACAGAAATAAACACACTGCTATAATTAGATTGCACACGTATAGTATGCCTTCTGTTAACTGCTCATGTGTGTACTGATATATGAGCAAGGTGCACGTATGAGTGTGTTAATGTGAGCTAATGCGTGCTCCATGATGCATATGAGCACGCCTTAGAGTCTGTTAATAAGGAGTTTGTACAGCTGTTGGAGGCTCAGACCCTCAAGACGCCCCTTCTCCTTCCCGGATGTTGATGATTCTTGTCTATTTAGCCTTATTGACCTCTACATCCAAACTAATCCGCCTTAAATTATGCATAACCTTTCACTTGGCAGAGCTCCCCATAAATCTGTTTATTCCCCGTTTGCTCCCTTACAAAGCCCGCTAAACAAATTCCAATTAAGCAAAACAGCAATACAGCATGAATGATAATTCAACTGAGTACAGTCCCCGAAGCAGATATAAGCATAATCATTGCTGGTATGTGTAAGGCAGCGTATAAAAGACTGCTTGGTTTCCCTCAAATCTGGTTAGTTCTTATTATTTTTTAGGTCATTTAGTATTTATGAATACTGAGTGATTGCAAACTGGTGTGTGAGTGCCTCTTTTTGTCCATCCATGTGCACGTACAGGCATTTACAGACCTACTGTTTCTCTTCCATGCCTTCTAATACTTGTACTCCACTCCATTTCAGTGGGAAATATTGTACATTTGAAAGTGCTATTTGTACTTGGGGTTGTTTGCACACTGCTGGATGAACTTGGGGCACCATCAGACGTCTCCCTGATGGTATTGCATGATGGATGACAAACAAAATATCCCAAGTGCTCGGACACCTTGGCACCGTACTGTAATATACAATCCAAACAGTGGATTTTAGTGTTAAATAATTAATTAAGTACAAAAAAAGAGAAAAATAAAAGCCACACTTTGTTTCACCTGTTTGGCACTTTTTTTGTGAAGCAGCAGCAGTTGGAAATGTTGGGTTTTCGTCAGTAATAATTTAGTACAGGTCTGATGTGGCACCAGGAGAATAATTTCTAAACAATGAGGCTGATATCAGTTACATAATACTGCAAAGTAAGGCTGTCTTACACCCAACCACAGAATCCTTTGTGCGTGAGTTGGAAACCTGAATTCAGCACGGGAATGGCGGGATTTGCCAAAAAGAGTGAAACGTACGACAGACTGGTAATTACAAAATAAAATATTTTGAATGGCTGTTTCACAATTAAAGTATCAAAGTAGGGTTTATTTTATGATTAACTCAGGAATCGTAAAAATGTTATTGGGTTAAGGAGATCCTGTAATGTTTTAATAATATTTGATTGTTAATATAATCAAACTGAAATATTGGGCCAATTAGCCGCGAAAGAGGAAAAAACAAAGATCCCTGATCCAGAGTCTGCAAATGGCAAATCACATTTTACGACCCACAGTGCACACTGGGTCGTAAAGTGTCATCAATATTTGACGCAAGCCCAAATAATATTTGTACAGTCCCTTAACGAATGACCTGAGTACGGGTTCTGATTGCCTTTCAGTCAGCAGTGTGTTGACCAGCAAAGTGTCACTGACCAAAACGGTTCATACACCCTAAATTTTTCTCATAAAAAAATGTCTGCTATGAATGCCTTAAAAGGCATGTAAAATATTTATAGAAAATGGATATTATAGATAACCCCATAAAACACTTTTAAAGCTTTACTTTCTGCCTTAAGCTTGTGGTGTCATTTTCATTCAGGCTGCAGGCTGGGCGGTTGGAGCTGGAACGAGCTGGAAAGTTCTCTGCCTACATTTCTTCTTTTTTTGCCACCAGCGAAGAACTCATTGACTATTCAGCTTCTTCAGTTCATGATAATTTAATAATTAGAGCAAAAAAACAAAATGAAATAGTAATGGAATATGCAATGTTTTGAGCCAAAACACTTCCCCCGCTTAAGATAAAGGAAGCTAATCATGTATCAGGCAATAATCTTAAGCTTTGATTCAGAAAAATAAAAGGAGTCGCAATGAATCTTAATGTTATCAGGAAAATGGAAACACTGCCGAACAAAAGCTCATCTTGCAAAAAAAGTAAGAATAAGGTAATACACTAAGTAATAAAAAAAAAAGTTTGAACGCAAAGACATTATGTATTTGAACCATTATTAGTTTGTTCATCGTTCAAGTAATTTTTACACCACCAGGTTCCATATCGGCCTGTTTTCATATCAAAGATATTTTCCTTTTATTTTGCTGAATTACCTTCATTTTCCCAAACTCACAATGAATAAGATAACTTTTTTTTCAGCGTTTCCCAGCACTTGCTGTTGTTTGGATTATTTAATGCTGCCTCTGAGTGTACTTTTGCAAAGTGTTCTGATGAGTAATATATATATTTTTTAAAGGCACTTTTCTTCCTGTAATAACAAAGACTAATCAGACTTCATTATTTACTTTTAAAATTGAAACTTTTCTTCCCCTCCTTTCTCTTTCAGATGCGGTTTTCACTCAATACTGCAGTCTGTTAATGATTTCCTTTGACAAATGTAAGCATAGAAAAGCCCCCCCTCCTCCCCCCCCCAAAAAAAAGAAAAAGAAAAAAAGTGCTTCTTCATGAAGAGCACGAAAAAAATGTGAGAAGCGGGGGCAGATAAGGTGTATTTAGAAGCATCATTTAATTCTGACATAAATAAACTGCCTCTTAACTTTGAATTTTAAAACGCCTTCTAATGTTTTGTAAAATACACATTCGGCTGCACTTCTTTTAGAGGTTCATATAAGACACCATGATAACTCAGATGGACAGTGTTGACGTCCAGCGTATCCGGTATGCACCAGGTGTCCTTCACTCGGCCGCATGTGTACATTACAAAGGATAAACGGTCCAAATATATCTGTTCTGGTACTCTGGATTTCCAAGACCTCTCTCCATTAAGTGTGAGCGATAACGGGGCCCCAGCTGCAGCTTCTGCCACCACTGTTGCTCCGAAGACAGAGAGAGAAAGCGAGGCAGAGAGAGAGGTACAACTGATTCTCCACCCCACCCCAGCGGTCTTGACCCAGTTAAGACGGTTCTGTGACTGATAACCGATGCAGAGGCCGTCAGACAGGCTTTATTGAGACAATAAATGAGCTGGGACTCTAGTCGCAGCGCAAGGAACATTAGTTATGTATTTAGAGTACTGCTTGGCTGAGCCCTGTATCCGTCCTCCCTTCCTCTCCTCTCCTTATCCTCCACTCCTCCCTCTCCGCTGACGTCTGATGTCACTTCCTCCCAACCTTGCATGGCAGCTGCATCAGGAAGCAATCTAGCTCTCACTCCTACACAATTCGTCCACCTCCGCACCCTCGCCCTCACTCCTTGCCAGAAAAGTGCTGAGTTACAGATCAAAATCTGGCCAATCTGCCTCCACTCTTGATTCTATCTTTTTTTCCTCTTTTTTTTCTACATCAAACCGCCAAGTTTAGATTAATGCCAGAACTTTCCCACTCCAATTTTTGATGTGTTTTTACCTCATGCAGCCCCTGTTCATTGTCTTTGTGCAGCAGCTGGGCCAAGTTGGAAAGTGAAGATGGGGATGGTGCAGGTTTGGTCTTGAAGAACAACAAATTACTTGAGTTCTGTACCCGAGTCCAATTCGGAGGTTTGAGTAAGACATGTACTTTTAGTATTTTACATACATTTATCAAAAAATATGATGTAAAAAATATTTATTCAAAGCAACAAAATGTATTATTTGCTGAGCAGTGGCAACAACGGCCCGTGTTGGAACAAAATTTAATTACAGGATTCTGGTGCATGTGTGGAATAAACCCAACAGCAACTGCTCTCAGGGTCCCTATAGCTACGAATCTCAGGTTACGCACATATCCAATGTTCTTTTCTACTTCTGGTAAGAAAGAAATACGACTGAAAAATATCTGGATATGGGCAGACTGGGCAAAGGCCAAGACGTGCTCTTTACATACTGGGCTTCAGTTCATTGTTCACTGTGTCCACAGGCTGCTGTGGAAAGATTGCAGGTCTGTGTGGACCAATGAGAAGACCGTAATGTTCCTCTATTTAATTTAATTGTATATATTCCTGTAATTAACAGATGAAAAAAACTGATATTGCCCATTTTCTACCATTTTCTAATAAAACGCGCAATAATATAGGATAGAAACACACATGCATAGACATGATAGAAATACACATGATTTTTACTGTGCATTTTTTTTAATTGAAAATGAGAAATTCTAACTCTAAATTAACGAATAGCCTCTACTGTTGACACAATAGCAATAAACACCACTTCATGTAGTTCCCTAGTAAGAGACCCATGTGCAAATGAGACAAAGCTGTAGGGATACACAACAAGACTATTTCAATAGTCTTGTATGAATCAGCCAATGAAGTAATCTCCTTTGTAAAAGCTCATTGATGGTAATGAACAGTGTTATGAGGACATGGAAGAATAGACTGATGATTACGAGACTTGTGCATTATTTCACATCCGCACGCATACAATACATCAATAACTACCACAATTAGAGGCACTTGGCACACAATAATGTTGCCTTATTTCGCAATGAAATTAGGTTGAAGAAATCTCCCTGTTCCAGCCGCATGAGTGTGTGTTTCTTGTGTGTGGGCATTTTATTTAGTAAGGGGGGCTAAGGGTTGTGGAGTTTTTAACTTGACATTTCCAAGGATCAGCGAGGATCAATATCAAAGGTTAGAGAAACAATAACCTCCAGCTTGTTGTGACGTACAGGACGTCTGCCCGAAGCCGTTACAGTATATTCTCCATCTGCATCGATCAAAGACTATGGTATGTTTGTCAGCAACCTACAGATGCACGCTGAGGATGTTTTGAGCCCGAAATCTTTTTTTGTGCTCCCGGAAAATGGCAAAAATATTTGCAGGGTGCAAGCTGGGTCCATGTGGTTACTGAAAAGGTGGACTTTTAGCTACAGTCGATTCAAGCCACAAAGGTCTGTGCCCATTCCTTCCGTCTTTCAACAGCCATTGTATTCCGAGCAGAAGTCGAGTTCTTCTCAGAATCGTTTGTGTTTGTCATTTCACCAGCAGCGGAGCAGAGCGTCTGAGTGCTCGACATAACAACAGGGTTGAACATGCAGTACTGTGCTGGGCTTTCTGCACTAAGGAAAGCTGCCAGTTAGCGGCGAAAGGTGACAGTAAAACCTCAGAGACCGGACCATTATGAGGTCCATCAAGCGTGCTAAGGGGAGGGGGGCATTGTGCACCCCCAGATTGTAAACAACAAATCGATAGCTCATTTGTCATTTGGTTTAGACGGAAACAGGTTTTTTGGGGGGAGAGATCCACTTTTCCAATCCAAATGAACCAATCAATCTCGGCTCTCTCTTGGGCCAGTGAGCAGGGTGGAGAAGGAGCCGGAAAACCACTCTATTTCCCTTTTCTTACTCATTTTTTCCCGCACCAATGTCTTATTGCCTTTCTTTGCTCATCTCTTTTTCACTCTTGCTAATACTAGCTCAAGCCTCCAAAGCATATTTCTGCCTGTTTTCCCTCTCTGAGTGTGTGTCTGTTTCTCCTATCTTTCTACACCACCACCCACGTTGCTTTCTCGTGATGCATTTGTAATCCAGAGAAGAGAGGAAGAGGAGGAGGAAGAGAAAGAGTGAAGAAGAGAATGGGTTCTACTGTTCCGCACTGATGGTATTTTGTGTCTAAGTGGGGGCCAGAATGTTCCTGCCAGAGTGCCGCTGACGCTGAACGGGGCTGGCAGGTGGATTATACCTTGTGCTGCTTTGTCCCTAGACAAATTTAAAGGCAGCCCAACGACTAGGCACCATGGGAGAATGTACAAGGGAGGTTTGGCCTGTCTTTCCCTTCCTTCACTCTTTTCTCTTCCTCTTTTCCTAAATCCATTCTACTTTTATTACAAGTTCTGTGGTGGATATGTTTCCTCGCACATTATTTTTTTACTTGTACACACCCACATTCAACCAGTTTAGATTCACTTTCTCTAATTCCATAAAAATAATGTCAACTCCTGCCTTGTATATAAAACTAACATATATTCGACTCCCCACTATGTTCTGAGCATCTGCTTGGCTATCTACATAAGAGAGTGTAGGGGCTGGGATCAAGTGGCAGTGTATGAACATGATAGTGACGAACAGATAAGCTAACAAAGCTCTCAGTGCTCTTCAGACAAAACAAGTGCTGCGCATCAAGTGTTAAACATTACCAACATCCAAAGAGACTCTGAAATGGAGGCCATGATAGTGAGCTTGAACAACTCCTGTAATATAAGTGTTTGTTTGGAAACCCGGTGAAACAGCCTGTGGTCTGTTAACTTAACAGTACTCAAAGTTTTTTTGAAACAAAGTTCTTGCTGATGTTTTCAGCAAGAGTTCTCGTTTCTTTAGGAAACTATGTGTGAGGCCCCGTTAGTCCATAGTGATGATCAATATTTTCACGTTACATAATTTCATGTGTATAAATCTAGGGCTTTTCATTTGAAACTGATACAGGAAGTATTGACTTTGTATGAATGCAAAATGCAGTAACTTTAACAGGGCAAATGATAGCAGATTAAAATTAGGCTTTAAAATGACATCATGAATCAATCAATGTACTGTAATTAAAGTGCGATAGTGTGAGCATAAATTCATATTTTGACTCTTTTGGAAAATGACAGTAATTTTATTTCATAACATGAGTTCACCACAAAAACACAAGACTACTATAAATTTCTACTGTAAATGATACCAAATTTAATTTATGAAAAAATATCCATCAGTCTAATTGTGGGATAATTTGACCACTGTTTCTACAATACGATAATAAGGTTCTATTGAAAAAAATTACATATACCAGGAAGAGAAGAGCCAGTAGAAACGAACAATGGTGTGGCAGAGACAAGACATCAGTGATTGATCTGTGGTGATGAACTGCATATTTAATTACAAATAATCCAACATTCCAAAAAGAAGATGAATGCCTAAAAGATAAATAAAGACTCCACTAATGAAAATTGTTACTATCACTATTATTAATATAATTATTAATAAAAAAAATGACACAAAAGTGGGATATAAAGTATTTTTTTTCTTTTTCTCCTTAACGAGCAGCAAAGAGGTTGCTCTAAGTGCATGTAAATCACGAGATAAATGAATAAATGAAAGGCCCACCGCATTTTAATAATGCTTTTACACTAAAGGGAAAACATTCTAATAGCATTTCCAATAATTCTCCAGTAATGGGAAACTGCAAATGTAGCTTTTTTTTAAGCACTAATTATAAATCTACAGATCCACAGTATATTCCAATTTAATTAAAAAGGAGCAGTTTTTGTCGTCAGTATTCTGGTTAAACCATTCAATAAAGAAACGTACATGAACACGAATACAAAACCAAACAACCAACAAATACGAACCAAAACGTCGTTCTGGTGAGAGACTTTTAGCTTTTCGCAGCTGCTAGTCCTCTCTATCAATACACACATGCAGCAGTACACACACATACTGTAATAAAATCTTTCCAAAAAGTTAGCTCCCAACGGGTAAGAGAAGTTTTTGGAAAAGAAGACAGCTTCAAATGCTTGATTAAATACACGACAAATTAACACCAAAGGACAATTTATCACTTCCGTACCCGTGTATGTGCAGGGTTTTATACGGCCCAACAGCTGTGTGCACCGTGTGATGTACAGTAAACAAAACCATTTCTGTTCTGCTCTCCTTTCCTTTCCTTTCCTTTCTTGCCCTTGCTGTTTCTCTCACTCACACGCACGTACATGCAGTACGCCCTCTCCTCTTTCCCTCTCCATCTCTCTTATCAGTCGGTATGAGTCCGGTCTCTGGTGGCTCGCTCCCTGTGGGCTCTGTATAACTCTCTGTATTGACTCTGTCCTGTCTCAGGAGATGATCTTCGTCTCCCACGGGAATCACACTTCTTATGCACGTGCACCCTTGCATACATAGCAAAAACAGATACACACACTGGAAACGGGGAATTATGTGCGAGTATCGCCTTACAGTATTACAGTATTTGAACGCTCTATTATAGTTGTCTTCATCCCAGTGTATTTACAGTTACAGTGATAATACATGTTATGGTATAATTGCTTTACATGTGAATACGATTTGACAATACACAGTGGCTTACTACGTTGTATTAGTGCACATCAGCTTTTTATATGCACAAACTCAGTGTCCCAATTGTCCAACCTGAAGCTGCAACTATTACTGTCCCATAACAAAAATATAGCATGACTGATAGAGCATGTCCTTTGTGATATTATTACCTGATTTGGGGTTGTCATGGATTTGTTGGTATAGTTATACTATTGGCCACAACGTTGATCAAATAGTGACATTCAAGGGATCAAAAATATCTTGTATGTTTTTCTTCAACCTTTGAATATCAATATCTAGTCTAGAAAATCCAATTAAAGTTAGACTGCACAGCTGACAAAAGCAGTGACTACAAACTCGATTCTCTACACATGAAGTAGCCAGGTTTAAGTCCCATGTGATAGCAAGCTTTGCCTCTACTCAGTGATCTGGAGCAAACACTCAGCATCATATTTACAAAGCTATTCTAAAATGTGCTGTTCATCCAACAGGTGCTTTTGCCAGGAAGAGGTTTGTCTGCAATCTAAACAGCACCTTCAAAGATAGGGCCACACTAGAGTTTGGAAGAAGTAAAAAAAAAACATAGCTCTGCTGGTAGAAGTCTCTTGAACTTCTGGCCACACCTAACAACACAGGTGGGCTCTGTTACCATCAATCAGCAGGGCAAGCAGGATTATTAAGCAACGGTTACACCACAAAGTGATACTGTGAAAGCCTGGTGACGAAGTGACTACTCGAAGGGCTAACTCCTGGCAAGCTGACTGTGAACTTGTTAAAAGGCCCGGCAGCGTCGGTTACAAAACCTCATGGCTTCACTCTGCTCTTCTGTTTTTATCCGTGAAGATTCTTAGTTATGCAGTTCAATCTGATCAATGTCCTCACAAAGATCCAGTTACCTTTGGATGACGCTTAGATTAAACTCTACTTTTTAATTTCCCTTGACATTCTTTTCACCATTGCACACCATTATGTTCAATAACAAAAGTGTGGTCTCTAACTGGACAATAAATTCATACAGTTTACTCAAAAAAACATATTTGTACCATTGATTTCATTGTCGTAACTGAAAAAAAACCTTTACTCAATCAGAGGAGGTTAAATAAAACCGATGTTGCGACAAGATCTTAAATTTTGGAATCTCTGGCTTTCAGCACTCTCGAAGATCAGCTCTGTTTAAGACAGCATATCAATAAGAATGTCCATTGAAAATAGAAAACAACAACGCACCAGCTTTATGATATCAAAGAAAGAATGGATCCGTGAGCGACTGCAGTGTGTAAATACACAAATACAAATGTCCCTGTTTTCATCCTGCTGACCTCTCTCTGCTGTCCCCTCCACCGCCTCCAACAGGGACACATAGTTCATAAATAGCATACATTCTGTCGCTATGCAAATTAGTACATTCATATTAATTAGTGTAATTAGTGCCAATGATGAGGAGGTGGGGCCATTGGCACACTCATTAGCTCCCTCCTACACAGCTGGACTCCATATAATTATATAAGACCTGTTTACCCAAACACCTTTGTTTGTTTGTGAGTGTGTTCTCAGTCTTCTGTCCTTGTGAGGACATTTTATTTTATTTTCAGATTTTCCAACTAAATACATTTTAGCCTCGTTGGGTTATTTTAGCTATTAACAGGTAGTATAACATAACAGTAGTATGTTATATTTACTACTAACAAAGCAAGTTATATCATCATAAGCTGTTTTTGAAATTACAATTAGTAGCATTTGTTAGCTATAAAAGGGGTTTGTAATCAGCAATTGTATTTAAAAGTGATTGTAAAAACCACAATAAGCAATTGAGGTACCAATAACTAACAAAGTTACAAAAGTCTGGTGTTACGCTCAGAGAAGAAGTCTCAAAACAGCAGGACAAAGACAGCAAAGAGAAAAGTGTAGGCAACCAAGCACCGTTGGGAAAAGGGACATGTGGTGACATATATTTTTTACTAAGGGTAAATGTGTTTAGGTTTGAGGTTAGAATTAGAAACAGGTTATGATTAGGACAGACAACTTATGAAGCAGTGATGAAAAAGTTAGGACAAGCAGTGTGTGTGTGTGTGTGTGTGTGTGTGTTTGTGTGTGTGTGCGTGTACAACTTTTGTCATTCTCCGTGAGTAATGATGCTTATATGTGTGGAATGGGAAGCAATTTTGGATAGATAAAAGAAGATGCAACAGTTACTGATCAATTTTCTTATCGCGCAGGGCTCAGTGACGACTCTGTGCTGTCTTGAAGCTGCTGAAGTTGAAAGCTGATTTGTGGAGTGTGATTCACTTCCCACAACATATAGACTGAAGACCTTTTGAGATGGGGTTCCTTTTAAAGAGCCTGTTGGAGTAGGGCCCCATGATTAGAAGAAAAACTGCAAAAAGCAGAGGGCACATTTCAATGACTACTCAAATTAATTATCACCTTGAAGTGCTTGCTCAACTAATAGCGGGAATAACATTCATTTGGCCGTGTTCACAGTGTGATTGGAGATTTTACTTTGCGCAAGGATTTGTTCTGTTAACCTTTATTTTTAGTAGCTGGCATCAATAAATAATTCTCACAACTTTTTGGTGTCATTACAAAAAACCTTGCCATTTTTTATATTAAGTGGCACCAGCTAGAATTAAAGAATAATTTATTCATTTCAAAGCAATTGTGGCATTCAGTCCTGGCCTTCACAATGCAGATTACTGCTCATTTTCTCGCCTATGATAATTCACCTACCAATGCCAGGTGTAAAACAGTCACTGAAAAGATGGATCGAGTTAGAACCATCAGGACTCTGTATCCCAAGGCCTGCAATTTCAGACAACTGCTCTTCTACAAATTCTTTCATTCCATTAAACAGAAAATGTGCGGTTTACTTCAAGCATAAACAAAGGCTTTCAGATCTTTTAGAATGGATGCAGTGAGAAGCATAGGAAAGATAATCTTCAACGTGTTGGCTCTCTTCAGTAAAGTGTGTGCATTGTAATGACACGGCCGAATCAATGCATTCATGACCAGAGAATCTAAACCATGGCACCATGTTTCCAGAAATTATACAAAAGTATGAAAAATTCATATGCAATAAAATTGTGTCACAACCCAGCTCAAAAGGAAGGACAAAATGTGGAGATCACACGTGATCATGTAAAGTAAAATTAATGTATTTAAGAAAACTTAAGTGTGACGTCAGTTCATCAGTAATATGTGTAGTGTGTCGACGTATGAGGATGTGTGGATGTAAGAACCAAAATGAAACCTAACCAAGTCAAACCAAACCAGAGACCTAGAGGAGGAGAGACAGACTAATCACATGGGCCAGCTTTTATAGCCTGGAAGGCCCAGGTGAACAGCATCAGCTCACGCCCCTCACGTGTCAGACAATTTGCCCTCCAAGACGTGGGAGGGGCGTCACAATTGGTTGGTAAATACCCAAGAATACCTAAAAAGTAATAATTCTGTTCTTCAAAAGGGACACTATGTGGTGTACAACCTACCGTTATAATTAGTGTCACAACCATGGTCTGGCAGAGCACCAGAAAACATAAAAACAACAGTTGGCAGAAAACCCATTTTGGTACGTAACACATTTCAACAGCGCTGGCCTTTAAAGTGCTATATCCACGATAAGTGCTCATACAAAGTGTTGTTCCCCTAGTGACCAAACCTCTGGCCTCAGTTTAGACTCAGAGAGATTTGCGGGGAGCAAGGTTTGCTCGCCTGCGGGTGTGCGCGCAACACACAATCACCCGATGTGAGGCTTTACCTCTTCCTTTCCCATCTATCAATTGGGACGTGCCCTCTGCTCCCTCAAATCAGTCTAGCCTGGTCCCATTACACCACAGTTTATCCATTTTTCAGGGAAGAAAAAAAAAGGGAGCAATTCGAGGTTTCACGTGGAAATGTTTTGAATCTTGGGTTTACAACCTGCAACTTTGGATGTGGTAAATATATTTGCAGATCATTCAGTCAACATCCAGTATATATATATATATCCCTTATAGTCACCACTTTTTTTCCTATTTCTCGAAGGTAAATAGTGTGAATACCCAGAAGCCATCTTCATGTTGATGTGATGAGACTTTTTCTTTGACTGCACGTCACCAACAAAACACGTCAACTGCATTGGAAGCCTTAAGTGCTAATACATGGCATTGGACTGCTAACAATCTGGGTTTGATGGTTTGATAGTATTTCTTCCAAGATGGAAGCCACAGTCATCCTGAGACACAGTTCTGCCCATGACGTTGGTCCGCCTCATAGCCCACCTTGTCCCAGTCATTTCAAGTCATAACCTTGTTTTTACTTGTAACAAAAAGGTTTTTGGCCTTGTAAGGCAGCACGCTGTTCAAACACAATATGAAAGGACATTTATTTGCAACTGTTATGAAAGTGAAATGATTTACAAGTCAATTTGAATCCATGGCTTCTTTAAGCAATTTAACTATGCAGCTGTTGGTCTATGACCTGATTTGTGCTTCAGATACACAGAGAGAGAGTCAAAACACAGCATACAGTAGATGTCAGGTTATGACAGCACCTCCTGCTAAAAGGAAAACTGCTGTTTCAATTAATATAAAAAGCACTATTTCAGTATTAGAAATGCACGACTACAGCAGGAGAGCACTTCAGCAGACACTGGTAATTTGAGCTTTAATTGTGTGTTCTTTAGTCAACAGTGAATTGCGCAAGTAAACACAAAAATGGGGAATAACTCATTTCACATCACACTTAAGCATTGCTATTACAGTGAGATGGTGAAGTCTGTTGCGCATCTGCACAGTGACATTCTGACACCTACATACTGTAAATGCCTCTGCTGTCCCCCTCACCTCTCTGAGAGGATTATTAATACAGAAGGACACTTTGGAGCTAACTTAATCAGATGAAGTGAGTCGCGGAATGAAAGGCAACGAAAAAGAGAGGGAGAGAACAAGAGTGTGTCTGTGTGAGACAGCAAAAAAAGCAAAGAACACACCACATTAGTCCACATATGATTTATTCCCCCCTCTAGGTGAAGGAGACACCATTTGTATTAATTTGCCTTTATTTTTATCCTAGCTTCATCTTGCCTTCCCATGCCTGTCACCACCATACTAATATTATTTTGGCCATGTGATGTCTCATAACTGGCTCTTATAAAAATTGCCCCAGCGCGACAGCAAAGGGTGACGCATCGGGAGTAGAGGAGGGGCTTTATTTTACTTCATTCATCTGAATTTATTATTTTTTTTCTTTAAACAGGGAGATTAAAAAGTTCCTCTGGACAGGATGGTGCGAAGGGTGGGGATAATGACGTCTGTCCTCTTACTGAGGGACACCACAGTACCACCACACATCCACACATCCACATTTTTATGTGCGTGCGCACTCAACAGAAGGCCTGGCTCTTTCATTTTTATTTTTTTTATTTTTTATTACTGGCAAGGTGAGCCAGTGGTGCTCCAACCCAAGGACAAAGACAACTGTGACCACAATCCTCCTCGCGGGGCTTTGCAGAAACAATTAGGTGAGAGTGGAGGGGGACTGCAGTCGTGTTTCAGGACAGTGCACACGCACGCACATTAATACAAGACCAGAGGGCACATATAAGCTGCAGTTCTCGACACAGAAGTAGATCCACATGATGCGCAAACACATATTAAAGACAATTTGTATTGGCTTTGTGCTGGCGCTGCCTTGCATAAAGACTGGAAGAGGGCCTACCTTTGTTTACATGTAGCAACACAGAGACCAAAGTATAATAACAGTAATTTGCACTTTTAATGTGCAACAGTATTTCTTAGTTCAGACCAACCCCACCGATATATAGTCAGGTACATAACCCCTCTGTGAAAGAGAGCATTGCCATTTTTAGACTTAAGTTTGTGTACAGATTAAACAAACAAGGCATGTGTTAATTCATTTAGATGTTGCCGGGCAGGTTTTCTTATCTTTTGATAGAGTCAGGCCTGTTTTTGCGATATGCTAGATAAACAGCTGCTGGCACCAGATTCAAATTTTCTGTGAAGTAAGTACGTATGAGTCCTCTGGGGCTGCCTCTTAATTGAAGATTTTCTTGGTCAACTAATATCTTGTCAGTTCAAGCGAATAGTTGTTTATTATATGAATTAAATTATTCAAAAATTATATATCATTTTTTTGGGGGCCATCAGAAAATGTACCAGAGCTGACAAAGAATATTTTAGATAACGCTAACACAGAAATCACACACACGAACCGAGCAGCCTGTTGAAGACTACGGTAACAGTAAGAGCAGTACCGATTCTGAAAGTGTCAAAATAACCAGCAAGGAGACTGAAAATTGAGTTCATTTATTTTAATACAGTATACTGTATCTTGGCCTAATAGTGAATGGGTCTAGTCTACTACCAAATTATTGACAGCTGGGGCATAGGATGACCTATGTGTGTGTTTTAACTAGCCTGTATGGTTAGAGAATGACCTCTGCGTTGATGATGAGAGGCAGAGACACCACAGTAATCTTGTAATTGAAGTTTTAGAAAGGAAGCAAATAAGCATAATTTCCACAAACGTCCAAAAATGTCTCTTTATATTTCCTTAAATCAACTGCCTAGCATGATTTAAAGAAAAAACAAAATAATAAAAATACAATGCACACAGAACTGTTTGTTCTTTTAATTGTTCATCTTTGTTTTCCTGTCTCCCACACAAGAGTCCTTGCATTCAGCTGGTGCATCTATCCAGCCGAGTGCACCCAGCTGCACGGCAATTACAGGTGGGGTTTGGAACAGTACACAACCCAGAGACGCATACATTATTAAATGAACCCTTGTTCAGATGAAATTGCTAAGCCAGCCAATAAAGGTAAATTACCAAAGACAAAACGCGGTGGCGAGGAAGAGAGAGGGGCCTGCCTGAAATTGCATTGCATTAATGAACGACATTATTTCTGAAAATGGAGAGGAAACACGGAGATGCACCTATCAGCACAAGACAGAACGAGGGGAAGGGAGGGACGAGAGAGTGAGATGGAACAGTACATTGACTACCTAATTATGCATTTTATCATTTCAGTCACAATAGAGTGCCTCCCTTCTTTAGTTGCCCAGTGTAGTTGTGCAGCTGTTCCTCCGCTGCTTTAATGAGGAAGATAAAGAATAATCACAACCACGTTACATTTACATCCACTGACCACCAAATTGCTTCCCACCGCACCAACACGCACACACATACACCACTTCCCAATAATGTGAAGGCCACGTGGTCCCATCATTTTGAGTAATTACATGAAAAGGGACATAAAAGCAATTCGCTTCATCTTGTTTTTGTCCATCATTAAAGTTTGTATGTCCTGAAATTAGCCAAAAAGAGCTTAGCAGAATCATACAAGGCAGCAAGCAACTGCGTTTACTGTGTTGTTGCTTGTGTTTTGATACTGTCGGAGTGAAGACTCGTACATATGACCTCCCCTTTTCTCTTTTCTATTGACTTTCCCCTCACGTCCCTGGCAGTCAAAGCTTGCACAGATCCTTGACTCCCGGCAGGGCTGTAATATCATGTTGCTGGCCCATCACATCATGTCCCCTGCCTCCATCCATCCATCCATCCATCCGTCCGTCCATCCATCCATCCATCCATCCATCCATCCATCCATCCATCCATCCCACAACCATTTGATTCCCTTTGGCTCTTTAAGAGAAAAGAATAAAAAGTAACTGTAATCACAAGTTACTTGTGTTACAAGGAAGATGAGTGGGTGCAGGAGAGTGGAGGAGATATACACTGCAGGGATCTGACACCCATCATATGGAATCAGCACCTCGTGAGTAATGGGGGTTAAAAGGGGAAAAAGCGCTTCCCCGGTGCCAGATGGGCTAGAGTGTGTCGGATCGGAGTTGTGAGCGAGTGAGCGAAAGAGCGGGTGAATGAATGAATGAACACTTGCAGCCCTTCTTGGCAGCCCCCTCCGTCAACAACAGAAATCAAATGGCACGGGGCGGGGGGGGGGGGGGGGACTCGAGAGATGATTGGCCCACCTCATCTGAACTACCATCAAGTACTGGCAGTGAAAGCCGCTTCACAGTCCAACAAGCGAGCATGTTTCACAGAGGTTGTCACAGACCGACATTTAGACAAATACAGAAAATTACTGGGGAACAAGCTGTCTTTTTACATATTGCATCTAAATGTTTGCCAGAAGGAAAACAAATTTACATCTGCGTGTGGTGCTAAGAGATTGTAGCATTTTCTGAAATGCTTGTAGATGACAAAGTGATTGCATTTTTTTTTTTGGCCTGAGGTGATTTCAAGGAAATTATTGGAAAACTGAACACCCAATGCTGGAACACTTAAAATGTTGAAAATATATTAAATATGATGCTTTTCTGCACCTCTTTAGGATGTCTGTGCTGCAAATTACATTTCACTTCACTGAAGAGATTATTAAGTACATTTTTATCCAATGTGATGCAAACCTTTGGAGAAAAATTCATCTTCTCAACCCACTCCAAAAAAAAAAGATGATTATAAAAGAAAAAAAAAAAAAAAAGATGAATGCTGAGCGTAGTTTATTAGACAGCGGCCATGTATTTTTTTTCCCATCATTTCTTATGATTGTTGCCAGGAGTAACTTGCACTGCATAGGATACCACAAACAACTGCACATTATTATTCTCAGTTTTCCATTGAATGACTCAATATACTTTGGTTTTCAGCCAGAATTACTGTGGATTGTATAAAAATTGAATTTAAATTGCAGCTCAAATAACATAAGCATCGTTCTGGCCACAGATTTGATAGACTTGACGTCACCTAATACTCATGTTCACAGATATGTCATTTAACATTTCATATAATTGTCACTGCTGCATGTGTAAAGTGATTATTGCATATAAAATGTCATGGTTACGTTGCAGCACTGAGCTACTACGACAACGTTCATGTTTTTCATTATTGTAGTAACCCGCAAACTCCTCAAATACAGTGAAGCTGACTTTGCTGCTCTTTGTTGTGACATTAATGCATGTGATAAACAAACATATATGTGATAAACATACTGTATGGTATGTAAAGATAAAGGGATCTGGGGTGTTAAAGTGTCCAAAAATGCAGACCGAGCTATGGATGGAATTCAGGCATTGAGACTTGGGCCGGTGTACCAAGGTCAGTACAAGAAAGATGTGAAATTATCTGACTGCGAGAGTGCAGAAATAAAAATGGCTAACACAATAAAAAAGATGTTTGTGGGCAGTAAATCACAGTTTTTTGCGTGCAACTGTTGTGGTTTATTTTTGAGAAGTTGCACAATGTGTAGGACTCATTAGTGTTGCATTGTTTACTGCACCAAAAGTTAACAAAGTTAGCAAACTTTAAAGAGAAAACTACGATTACTATTACTATCTAATCACTATGAGAAAGAGAGCCCCATGTTTAAGTATACATTTGTTTACATTTTGGAAAATTACATGCGCTGAATTAACAATTGTTTTTTGTATCATTCGATATAATAATAAGTATCACCGCATTACTTTAAAGAAATCTGTTGAAGATGTTTGTGGGCAGTAAATCACAGTTTTTTGCGTGCAACTGTTGTGGTTTATTTTTGAGAAGTTGCACAATGTGTAGGACTCATTAGTGTTACATTGTTTACTGCACCAAAAGTTAACAAAGTTAGCAAACTTTAAAGAGAAAACTACGATTACTATTACTATCTAATCACTATGAGAAAGAGAGCCCCATGTTTAAGTATACATTTGTTTACATTTTGGAAAATTACATGCGCTGAATTAACAATTGTTTTTTGTATCATTCGATATAATAATAAGTATCACTGCATTACTTTAAAGAAATCTTAAAAATCTGATGTCTCTCAGGGAGGCTCTTAATCTTTCCAACTCCTGCCCTGTTTGTCTGTTGTGTGTTATCAGGATATCATAATTACAAGATCTGGATCTAGTAGTTTCAGATTGTTTTTTCAGAAATATGAGATCCGAGTCATGTAATTATACGAGGTGGAAAACAGAGTGTGTGATCTATGTATGTCGATTAAGAATGTCAATTTCCATTAAAATGCTTGGACGTGTTGTTTGATGTCCTTAGGTTTGGGCCTGACAAAAGCTTATTTTATTACAGTATTCGCTCATTTTTTCCAGTATTCAATGGTAAATATTTTGTCATTCATATATAGACTTTGCTGTAGACAATGGAGATCTCCAGTCATTCATTATTTCACATGCCCAGCCTTTTTTTTTTTTTTTTTTTTTATATTGCAAAGCATTTTTTTATCCTATGTTCTTTTACATCCTGTCACTTTTACAACAAATGCACTATGCTACTATGTATTCTATTTTATACTGTTGTAATCATAAAAGCAAGAGTGCCACCTAAAAATACCCACATTTTATCAATAAGAAAGCTAGGACAACACACACACCATACGAGTGAACACATAGTACTGGATGTGGTAAATGTTGCCAAATTCCCTGAGACACATACCCGTTGTAAAATCAAAATAAAAAAAAAAGATAAATTAGTGCCATTAGTGCTATTATCCAATCACAATGTTTCAGCAGTAGTTAACAGACTCATTGACGGCCTCATCCTGCTGTAAATTGTGAACTGGGCCCCAAGAGAAGAAGTAATAATTTATTAAATGTTCATAGCCCGTAGCCTCGCGAACAGACATAGCCCCTTGGACATGCGTTCATGGAGGGGGGGGGGCTTTTCTCTTCCAATTAGACCAGTGAGGTGGAGATGGTGAGAGCACGGACCATCAACCATGACAGCGCCCGTGAGCAGACTCGTGGGAGACGCAGAGGACAGGCGGCAGGCATTTAGGAGGGGACTCGGCGGTATGTGCAGTCAAAAGGCTGCGCCAGTGTCCTCGCCACCCTCGGCTGCTGACGGGGACGGTGTCAAAGATGAAGATATAAAAAGAGAGACAGAAAGACAAGTAGAAAATGAGGGTGAAAGGCGAGAAACTGCCTTTTTTTAAAAAAAAAAAAAAAAAAAAATTGTATTCACATATGCTGATGTATTTTATCTTTGTGATTTTAAGTGAAGCTACCGTGTCATGTTACTATGTGTTCTGTGTGTGTTGTAGGAGGGAGGATGGGAGTGAGTGATAGTGGAAGCTGACACATGTTAGCTATTTAAGATTTATAACACTGAGATGTGAGGATGACTGAGATGGGCTCACCAAGTGATTGGTGTGCTGGCCTTGCTAAGATTCCCACTTTATGAAGAGCTCTGTAATACTTCAACACAAGAACCTGATGGCTCATTTGAAAGCCAGACAGAGCACATGAAGGCGATCTAGTGAGCCAACATCCCTCTTCATGAACACTTAGCACGGAGTTGATCTTCAGCTGAATGATTTGGCATTAAATCAGCACACAACTTAGCAATGATGATACATAACTTATCCCCCCCTCCCCCCCCTCCCCCCCACCCCACCGTCCATGCAGAACAACATTACTGGTGACTCACTGTTGCTCGGGCAACATCAGATTTCTGCGTCAGAATAAAAGCACACCACGACAAAAGCAGTAAGAAAAAAACAGAAGACCTCTAGTTACTGAAAGCGTCAGGTAAATGCAATAAGCATTTTTAACGCTTTTCATTATATCGGCATACGCTTATCAAGAACTTTTCAAGAGAACTTTAGTGGCCTCTTTCTCATTCGACCCGGATTAATTATAATAAAACACAGAGAGCAAGATGCACAACAATCGGGCATCAATAACCCCTGACGTTATCAACATCTCAGAACCTTGGAACACCTGGGTCCACTTCATCACAGTGCGCCTGCAGATTTATGAACGCAGAGTGCAATGAGTTCTGGATAGAAGGGATAATGCAGCTTCATTAAGAGAGAGCATAGCGGCTTGCCTGGATGCATTATGGCATCTTTATTAGCTCTATCATCCTGGATATTAAATATTTACAGTCAATGTATGCATGTGGAATCACTCCTGCGCACACGCACACGCACGCACAGTGGACTATTTATTCATGTTTAGCTGCATTAACAACCATAATTTAAAAAGAAAAAAAAAATGATGTGGGAACAATCTG
Source organism: Embiotoca jacksoni (assembly GCF_022577435.1). Taxonomy (NCBI): domain Eukaryota; kingdom Metazoa; phylum Chordata; class Actinopteri; family Embiotocidae; genus Embiotoca; species Embiotoca jacksoni. The sequence goes on along the minus strand of NW_027185384.1, from coordinate 5,352,466 downwards.
ATTGAGCAAAAACGACTGCGGCCTACAATATAATGAAATGCTTAAGTTTAGTTATCGTCCATTTAAAATATGTGCTGGCAAAGTGCAACAATTTTGAGTATTACATAACCTCAATTTTATCTGTGGAAGTAGATCTCCATGAAAAGGAGTTACAAAATATGTGTAACCTCGCTGTGTGTGATCAGTTCATACAACTTTGCTTAAGGTTTTTATCTCAAATGTTTTCCGACTCATATACATATTCAATATATATTATTGTATTTACAAGTCATCATTTATTGAGAAATTAAACAAAAAGTGTTTTTTTTTTTTTTTAAATAGCTGTGAAAAGTGGATTTGCCTTATTGAGGAATTCAGCAGGGAAGAGGCTCCAAAGCAGCATAATGCAAGGTTAATGGACGGATAACTTACTGTAACTCTGCCACAGAATGAAAGCCAGAGCACGACATTTTGTATTATTTTTATGCTAATGTACACCACTCGTCAGCTTTTTCACCCTACGGGGAAAACACAAGCATTCTTTTGTATTATATTTCTGCTTGTCATACTGAAAAAAACAATACAGTGTGTGTGTGTGTGTGTGTGTGTGTGTGTGTGTTTGTGTGTGTGTAAACTCACAAATAAGCTGTTTTGATAGCACTCGCTCTGGAGGGAGAGCTCCGCAGTAATTTTTTTCCAAAAATTCAGAGAGCCCAAAGAATGGGAGGAGGGGAAAAAGGAAAAAAAGTATTAAAAATAACACAGACAATGATCATTTGGGACTTTTTCGTTCTCATTCTCTTTCTTATACCCTGTAAAACCGATGGCTTGACAGTTAGAGCAAGTTGCCTCGATGTTGTTTGAGCAGTGTGTGGGGGAGGGAAAACTCTCACTCATCACTTTTAGTTTCTTAGCACCCTTTTCACCTTAAAACAAATAGCAGAAAAAAATAATGCAAGGGAGCAGTGCAAAATACTTGCTCATGTCCTGTGAGGTAACTGAGTAGCAAAATCTATATTGTTAAACGCCTCCGCAAATTTGTATGCTACCTATTTAATTTATTCTAATGAAATGTCCATCACTGGGAATAAAAAAAAACAAAACAGCAACTTACATCTGATGAAACGTTTAACAGATCTGGGAGAGTTCCGATTAAAAATTTTGCGTGTAAAAATTAAATCTTTATTTATCACTGCCTGAAGACCTTTCTTCACTTCATTCTAACACTTTATTCTCTGACTTAATTTACAAAGCGAATATAACATAGATTTCATGCCACCCTATACATACATTTTTTTGCGTCAAAGTGCCCCATTGGCAGGCACAGTGGACAACAAACTGGCAGCAGATGTAACGTTTTCACTTGTGTCCTCAGTACAAACCTTAAAATGAGTCATTTGCAGGCCATGTTTTTTTTCTGTCTTATTTTCCTGAAAAATTGTCTTTTCTGTTTTTTTTTTTTTTTTTACCATATTTCAGTAGAAATTGTTTGGCGCAGAATTACAGGCCATAAATTCTGATCGATGCTTCACAAGGAATTCACACCTCGTGTAATACAACACAGAGACTGATGCCGACAGACAGATTCATTGTGCTTTTTACAAAATTATGTCTGAAACTGGGGAAAAAAACAAGGGAACACTGATTTTAGCTAGAAAAACTGTTATATAGGTAAGATTGTAAGGGGAGGGATCGTGGATTTTTTAAAATTTATTATTATATTGTCATTATTCAAGATTGGATATTTTAGCAATATTGAATGATAAATAAAATGCATTCAGCAATTGAAAAAAATGTATTTTGTCAGTAGCACCCGTATGAATTTTAAAGTACAAGATGCAAAAGAGACAGAGTGGGGGATTCGCATGTCCTGCGTGTGATCAGTATATAAAAAGCACCGTGATTTGTGTCCCGCTCCAGTTAGGAGGCTGCAGCCTCGAAGCCAGCACACCCAAGGAGAAGCATGCCACCTCAGGCTGCGGTCCCCCATCTGCCTGCCCTCTCCTCCTCCTCTCCCTTTGACAAGGCCGCAGCCCATGGTCATCAGTCTTCTCCCTGTGCTACACTAGTGTGTATGTGAAACAGAAACAATAAAGGGCAAGGAAAAGAGAAAATAAGAGGGGAAGGAGTGACATCACAGATTCCCCACTGGACCATCTTTTCCAGTCCCGGTCCCCCTGGACAGCGCTGCGATAGCGGCTAGCTTGCTGGCTATACCAGGGATGATATGACATGTTTTCCCAAAAGACCGCGCCCCCCCCCCCCCCTACTTTCCTCCCTGTATCAAATCAACCAGTGGGCTGATGCATATTGGAGCTCTGGTAATGTCCAATAGCCCAGAGACTGAGCCTGACGCATACTGTTGCCTCTATCACCGCCTGATTCACTGAAACAATTCCTCATGCAAGCGAACCAGGGATGTGCATCTAGTGGGAAGCCATTCATATGTATAGCTGGCAATGCAGCTTGATAGAAATGACAATGCAAGTTATGGGTTAGCAATAGTGGTACTTTAAGTAACAAGAAGCAGCAATACCACAATATGAAAACTACATTAAGAGTAAAAGTGTGACATTGAAAAGGTTACAAAGGTAATGTTAGAAAACATGTAAATATCATAAGTAAAAGCAGGCATTATGCAAACCAAACAACAACAACAAAAAAAGCGTTGCTCCTTTGATGGTGTTGTAATATTATACAAGTATAATTTTAATTATGTAGAGTAGTTTAATCTTCACAACACCCACCCTCATGAGGATAGTTCTAAAAAATAATTTATATCCTAAAAACCTTATTTTTGTAAAACAACTGAAAAATCTGTCAGCGCAGCAGCAAGATTTTCTTTTTTTACACTTTCATTTACCGTCGTTATTATTGTGTTGCGGTTAGAAACAAGCCGGTGAGCGCAGTGGAACATGTAGCAGTTAAAGAACCAGGTATTTCCCGCAGGTGGTGACCAAAACATAGATAAAAGAGAGAGTATTGAACTTCCATTCACCAGGTGGGCAGAAATATGAATTCAAATTCACACTCATGTTGCTACTTGACCATGTGAAAATTGTTCACAAAGTTGCTAACAAGGTAATTCTTCTTCTTCTTATTATTATATTTCACTGCTGTATTCATAGCTTGTCAAGACTCAGTTACAAACTAAACTTACTTTACGGGGAGCACTTTTAGCCCTCAGAATAACACATTATATTCAGCCCCAAGCGTGAAAAGTACATCCATGTATGACTAGCTCGGAGGTAAAGTCAGTATATGCTCGAGGCAACGTACTTTTCACACCTACGCGAGGCAAAACGTGACTCTGACCCGTTATGCTGTTCTGGACTGTCGAGTGTATTGAAGGCTTTGGTGTGATGTTGGGTTGATATGTTTGTACAGCAGATCATACAGTATGTTTTATATCTTAAGTAGTAATTAGTAAAGTAAAAAGTATAATATTTGTTTTTGAAATGTAGTGAAGTTGTAGCATAACATTGAAATACCCGAGTAAAGAACAAATACCTCAAAAATGCAAGTCAAAGTATTATCTGCAGGCCTAAGCTTCTCAAAACAGGACTCCCTGCTGAGCTCCTGATACCACCACCACAACCACGTGAAGCTCCTCTATGTCTGTGGAGTGGAGTCCTGCTGTAGCTGTCACCGCTGCAGCCAGCACGCATAAGTAACCGCTTCTCACGAATGCTCTATCTCGGTCTCACCTTCCCAATAAGGGCTCTCTTAGAAGTCACCGAGCACACATGTAAAAAGGCAGAAGAGCATGGAATTGCAGATACTGAAGGGTTTATTTATGAAACACAAGGGTGCGATACAGGCCTCAAAGGGTAGAGCCATCGAAGATGCACAGTAGAGACGAAAGAGTGTGTGCGACAGAAAAAAAAAAAAAAAAAAACAATAAGCAGAAGTAGGGAAGATGAAACAAGAACTAGAGTAAGAGAAAGGGTCAAAGAGAGACAGCACATCATGCCACAGAGATGCCATTGTGGAGGGTTTTGTTTTGTTTTTCCCCCGAGCTCGTCCCCTCGTGGACTTGCGCTTCAAACAGTGCGACAACAGAAAGCTTATCATGTTGACAGCTTATCTCCCATTTTCACCTCCTCAAAGCAATAAACACACCAAATGCAATTGCAAGATGGGAAAATGCACAACAACAGAGAATGACTCTTCAGGATCAGCATCGCTACGCCGCTTCCACCCGTTTTCATTACCAGGTACTGTCCCGGAAGCCGTGTAAGGCTGTTGACGGAGCTGAGGATTATCCTGCATGCACGGGATGACCGATGTGAACAGATTCTGAAGCATGAAGGACACAGATCGTGTCAGCCAAGGCAAAGGCATATTACAACAGAGAGCAGACCTCAAGTAGATTAAAACTGATTGAAATCCCATTTGTGGCATATGAGTTTTTTTTTTTTTCTGGTAGCTCACCACCCTCCCCCATCCAACACACACACACACACACACACACACACACACACACACACACACACACACACACACACACACACACACACACACACACACACTCCACCTCCTTCTCTTTTTCAATGCCCCCAGAGTGAGCACAGTCTGAGTCTGAATAAACAAATAAGATTGCATTTGTGGAAACAGCTCAGATTTCCATGGCTATAAAATCAAGCTGTGGGATTTTGTAATATGAACAGCAATAAAAGACGAGTGTTTGTGCGTGTGTGTGTGTGTGTGTTTTCTTTTCATGTGAAACAATGTGACAATGTGGAAAGACACAGAAAAATATGCACACACAGATGTGCCATCCATGCTCCGAAACCAAATATTGAAATTCGGTTATCCTCCCACAGAAAACGTAGGTAAACATATAAAACAACAATAAATAAAAAAAATCCCTGAAGAAAAGAAGATAATTTATTTCATCGTTAAATCTGAATTTACATTAATCATGTAAACTGCATTGTAATGTTATAGCCAGTATGGGTGGAGTTTATTACTATTGGTTAGTTTAATCAGTAATAATGTTTTTATAAGATGGCCGTATGTCATCATAAGTAACTATGAGGTGTCAATTAAAGCAAATATAAGCATCTACACTAGTGATGAAATGCAGTATTGAAGTAAATCTACTTAGTTATTTTCCACGACTGGTATTGTCACAGACTTAAATTTTGCTCTTGAGTTTATCTTATAAAATGCAGCGCAGTGCCTTAAGACTAAAACCGGGGCATAAAACTCTCATGTAAGATGAAACACGATTACCTGTGTTTATTTCATTTTTTTTTCAAGTTCATGGTAAATTCCCCTGCCCAGTATATGCTGTATACCTGCATACCACCCACCACTAACCTTACATGCAATGCATACAGCGTGAAAACTGACTTTATATGTAGTCATACGATGTATTTACTTTTGTACGACTGGACTAAAACCGATCCCTGACCGAGTTTTACTGGCAGCATTTTGTTACTCGGCACCATAAAGTTCATCTAAATTAATGATATAAAACTTGACCTCTGCTGTGACTACTTTTATGTTCTCCAACATCACTTATCCACATTGCACCACACCATTATTGATTGATTTATTTCTACGTTTTTATCTTTATAATTTCTTTAATTAAAACAATGAATAATGCATTATGAATGAAATATACTCTGTGTTAAAGACGGCACCAGCAAAGTCTTTATCTTGCTATGTCATAATGTGCCCCAGTAATTAATATATTGTATGTAGGTAATGTCAATGTTGTCTTTTGCTTTGTTGTTTCTGGTTCAGTCGTTGTACTACAAACCTCAACAACGAGCGTCCACTTGCGCTGGCCTCTTAAAAGGCAGCTGATAAGCTTAAGCTCTCTTCAAAATAGACGAGTATCTTGCCTACACAAAATGCCAGAGTGCACCAAGGACCCCACGCTGTGATAAATAACTTCTGATATTATCTGGATACTGTGTATTTATGAAACATTCAATATAGCAAAAGAGAGACAGTAAAGTGACTCCGCGGTGCAGGCGGTCATATCTACAAGATCACATGTTTCTGTAAAGGACTCCGCTGAAGCAAACACATCTCAGTGTGAAGCAGTTTGACCGCAGGAAGAAAATGATTTCGGTAGAAAGGTCAGATCTCCAAGGTCACGTAAAGCTCCGGCTGCCGCACGAGCTGAACTAACTCTCCATTCACAGGTACTGCAGAGCCTTTTCCTCACACGATCAGCAGGTTAAAACAGTCAAACAGAGCGCTGAGGATACGCAGCCCCCCCCCCCCCCCAATCACAGATACAACTGTGAGGGCACAGTTGAGTCACAGGAAAAACAAGCCATCCAAAGTTACAGTTCTCCGCAGGTCTTTCTTGATAATAGAGACGTTGATTCTGCCTTCACCTGAGTACACGACCTCCCCTGCCTCCAGGGGTAGAGACCACATAATGAGAGAGAGACGGGCACTCCGAGAGGCAGTGGGATGATGAAGATGTCATATATAGATGTGAGCCTGTGATAATCGCCGTCACATTTCTTCAAATTCTTTGAGCTGTCATGGAGTCAGAACGGTGACAAGAAAAAGGACTCAAGACATAGCCGAGATTCTTCTAATTAAATAGACGTGTGTGATGATTCCGCGGCGACAACTGATGAGCCTCTTTCTCTGTACTGTAAACAGCCATTTTCTTGCTTCTCTTTTACATAATGTATTTTTGACCAATAAACATGATCTATCTTTAAATGTACTTATTTTAAAATAATCCATTGAAATACATGAAATTCAAGGTTTTTATAGGTGAGACATTTGCATTTTATACTTGAAAAGTAGACAAGTGTGTTGGGGAACACGTGTTTTATCCAAGTAATAAAAATGTACTTATGCCAAACTTTCTGAAGCTAAATTACTTTCCACTTGACCTAAATTGTGCATTTATTCACATATATTATTAACAGTAAGCTGGAGCTGAGAGAAAGTAAGTCCATCCCATGAAAATTGTTTGTTGAAATGGGAACAAGCAAACATTTAACCCTCTTTGATATGATATCTATGGACAGAGGTGACACACTTGAACAACACCGCAAGCTTTTTCAATAATTCACTCAACTAAAATATCAATAAATCTTCAGAGGAAAAAGTAACTACACCCCTGACATGAAAAGGTACTATTGCCCCGTTTTGAAGAGATAACTTTTTGCAGGTATTTTGCATAATTGTCCACCAGTTTCTGACATCAAGTTACTGATATCTTTGGCCGTTCTTCCATACAACATGTATTTAGTTGCAAGGTGCTTGAAGGTTTTCTTACACGTGATTCCAATTTCAAATCATCAATCAACATTTAACTGTACTTATTTTTCCGAGTGTTGTTCTCCACCTCTTCTAATATTTTCTCTTTATTTAGAAAACGTGAGTAATATATATTTACAGCTGCAAATAGCAGTTTTTCAATATTGATTTCTGGAACGTCTGGGCCATAAATTGTCGATCACAATTTCATGCAGCCCAGGATGACAACTTTAAATTGCTCAATTTGTCAAACTTACAGTCCAAAACCCAAAAGATGTGGACACAGAAGGGCAAGGAATCAAACAAATACAAATAATAAGAGTTTTCACATTTCTGCTTCAAAATCACTTTAACAATAATGGGCTATACATTTTCAGTTTTAATTTATCGTCTGTCAATCATTTAACTGGCTATTTAACTGTTCCAGCTCTATTAATAAAAATAGTAGCAACAATAATGACAAAAAGTAGTCAGACTAAACAGACTATTCCTTGAAATATAAGCCCATCTGTTGGTAGGGGATTTAATAACTGCTTTTTTTTGCAGCTGCTTATGAAAATGATTCAACTGTAAATAGATTTGACATGAGGTTTTAACTAACATAACGACTGCCCCGTTATCCAGTTTGCGCCACACGGCAGTTTATCCACATTAAACCCAGACTAAAAAATAGCCAAACTCGAGCTGCCTTCAGACTGTTGATGCAGTTCCATACTTGGATGTGGCTTAATTTTACATTTAATTTTCTGTCCCTGCCTCAAGGCCAAACTGATTCACTGCAAAAAAGTCAAGCATGCTCCGGGAAAAACATGTTAATGTTTAACTCGTTTTCACTCAAGTGGCCCCTCAAAGAAAGCAAGCGTAGCCAGGATCTCCCCGTGCCCCTCCCTCTCCCCTTCCTCTTACCGTCCACACAGGCGGGTCTGGCTCTTGTAGTTCCGGCGATCTGGCCCTTCTTACAGGCGCAGCGGGCCGTCTGCCTGGCGATGGTCCGCCGTGGTTGGCTGCTGTCCCTGTCCAGCGTCACAATCTCACATGTCCCCGCTGCCAGCTGGCCTGGAAATGACATTGCACCACAGGATGCGAGGTCAGAGAGATGAAATCATAAACAGGGCAAAATAAACTAGTCCCATCTCTTCTGTTAAATTTGTATTCCCTCACATGTTCATTAGTGTTGCTCTTTTTCAAAATCCTTTGTAGGGATTTGTAATGACTTGGCAGGGCATGGTGCTGATATGACCAATTTTGAAATGTCTGATCTCGTTAGAACCACCATGTAGTGTAAAAGTGCATATATTTAACTACAGCAAGACATTGTACATATAAACATACATGGAAAACTTTGTAAATGTACCGAACGGTGTGAAATTGTTTTATTGCTTATGAATTCAACTTTTCCTTTCCGAAAAAATTACTGTGTTATTTCTTCTTTCAAAAGAAGTCTCGCTATAACAACCAGGTTGCAGAGGTGAGAAGGCAAGACAAATAAATGTGATCCCATTTCTTAAAAACTACTTTAATTTAACTGACTTAATCAGTCAGGCCATGCAGTGTAGGTGCAGTTTGGAAACTTTCACATTAAAGTTGGAGGCGATGGGGGTTCTTAAGGTTTGACAGTTTGATCTTTAGCCCTGAGCAGCTCCAGTGGAGCTCAGAAGCCAACAGAAGAGCACTGCTATGCTACTCTGTGGCTCAGGGAGGTGACGGCACATGTGGAGGGACATTAAAAGACAATGGTGAAGAAATGACTTTAAAATTTCAGCTACCCAAAGACTACCCACGAGCTATTTCCCATTAAGGGCCACATCCAATCAGCACACCTCTTTGAAGGTAATGTACCCATTACCCATGAATGAAATGCATGAATACTGATGAACGTTGTAATTGCTGCCCAGCCTCACCGTCTTACACACCACACACACACACACACACACACACACACACACACACACACACACCCTTCCATGTATTCAATCAGGTGACCTTTGCCCTTGTAGCTGGGCCCTTGCTGCTCGCAAATTAACCTTTGTCTGTGTGCGGAGGCCCTCGGGTGCCATCCTGGAGAGGCTTATCAGGATCTAATTGTGATTGGCAAGAGGATGGAAGTTGTGATTAAATCTGGACTTGAGTCTCGAACACTTGGGTGGCTAGCTTAATGAACTGAGCTGCGAGGGGTCACACCCAGGGTAATGGGGCTCTATCAGGATTCATCCACATGCAGGTACCTGCGGTGGCCATGGTCACAGACAGTGGAAATGGCTGAGTGCATACAATAGTTAGCTTGTTATATTGTTTTACATCTGCTATTTCAGTAGCATCTCTATAGACATAAAACTACTTGTACGATTTTCAAAAGTAATGATAAAAAATGTGCCGCTTTAACAACTTGCCAGAATATTTTAAACGACGTTGCAATGTTTTGGCATCTGATAAGTCTTCGAACTCGGATCTGTTACTCAAACTCAACTTCCTCAACCTCACCGGCGGTACCTGAAGAAACACACCCCTCACCACTGCAACCCCAATGTATTGTTTTAACTTTCCACTAAACCTATCCCATTTTTGTTATGCTTTGTTTAATTGATCTTGTTCATTTTTTCATTTTTTTCATCAAGTTTTCTGCAGTGTTACATGTTTCTGCTGACACAAAGGAATTTATTTCCCAACGAGTGAAAAAAAGATGAAAGCATCCCCTTGACAACTTCACTGCACAAACGGACCAAATCATTTGTCAAAAGTATTGCTTCTGTCACAAAATGTCTTCATGAGGCGCTCTATAACAGTCTGAAAAATGCTCAGAGAAAACTATTGTGGATGCTTCCAAGAACGTGACAAGAGGAGGCAAAGATCAATAATAAACAGAAGGAAGAATTGGCTGCACTTGAGGAACATAATGGACAAGTTACACAATGTAAAGCTGACGTAAAAGTAACAAAATACATGACTAAATACTGTAGCAACTAAAGGTGGCCAATTCAACAACTGCACAATTTAGAAGAATATCCATCTATACTCATTATTGTAGTGTGTGTGTAGCCAGAGGCCACACATGAGTAGTATGCAGTTTGTGTGTATCTATAAATACAGCAATGGGAAGAGTGATAAGAAATGTGTGGAAGGATGATTTAACACAAGATGCCTTTACTCAAAAATGCATGCTTGCAAAATTCAATCAATCATGTCTTGTACTTTCTGGAAATCAAGAATCCCCCCCCCCCCCCCCCCCATAAACCCCTAGACGCATACACACTTGCTCTTTTCTCCTTCATGCCTTCTCACTTAACTCCCTCCTCCCTCTTGAAACTCTTTTGTCTTTTCTGGGTGATGCCGGATAATGACTTGTCATGCAAGCTCCTCTGTGCATCCGAATCTATATGGATCCCACCCAAACCGACGCTACCCGCTGCCGCCTTCCTGCTTCCTCTTTTGGAACTCTTCTAATGCTAGAAGCTGGACAGACTGTTCGGATGGTTTATGCAATCTCGCGGATCGCTGTGGCTCCACATTTGAAGCCAAGAAGTTCAAAGACTGTGGCTGATTTGACGTTACGATTCTTCTATCTTGAGTCAGTGGAGCTCATTAATTGAATACATTTCATCCAACAGAGGTTTGCTTTTGCTACCGCAGCTGCCAGGGACACAAATTCGCTTATTTTTCATGTTGTTGTCTTGCAACATATATTGTCTTCTATATAGCTGCTCATACTTTTTTTTTATGGGGGATCATAAAGAATCTTCTAACTTTAAACCGAGTATGGAAGAAAAAAGAACATTTGTACAGGACTGATTTCTCTGCTTCTGTATGTAGCCTACTGTAGGTGAAAATAGGGCTGAGGAAAATTCTTCACATTTAAGGACAATTCTTTGAAGGTGACATTCACAGTGAAGTCTGTCGTATCTGGAAAATGTTGAAACTCAGTTGTTTACATCAAAATTGCCATAATGCTGTTGAAGTGGTTGAATTACTTTGAAAGTCACATATGCATATTGGATTATGAAATAATAACGCTCATGCTAACATGCTCACGTTAAAAATGTAACCTCGATGATGCTTATGAAAAGTCAGCGGGCCGCCAAAGTTAGTCGGCTTCATCCTCTGGGAAACATGAATGTCCAAATCAAATTAAATAGCAATCTCTCCAATAGTTGTTGCTCGAAGGACAGCCGTATGTTCTTATTATCCAGATTTCAATCCATCTAACAGTCCTTGAGATATTTTAGTGTGCAACGTAATGAAACATTTCAATCCCTTTATACTGCTAATACTAATGAGTCACTGTTATTATCCTGAAGAATGAATTCATCTTGTCTTTAATCTCAATTCAAGTTTCACACACTCAGGGAGAACATACTGTGCCCTTGCTGTGTTAAATATTTGAGGTGTGAATCTCAGGTATTTGAGAAATCAGTTATAAACAAGTTGGCTGCAGCAGCAGGCGTTCTAGTTGTGTGCAGTTTTTCCAAATATTATATGAGAGAACTTGAGGACAAGCTGGTCTCAGTCCCCCAATAATGTGGGAGCTGATTTCATTGCTTATTTTCTAAAACAAATTGCTCCAAGCATCCTCCTGGCTCAGCCTCCAGAGTACAGTGCCAAGGATAGCACGTACGCACTGTGAAACTAAACAAACAAAGCAAAAAGCAACAAAAAAAACCAAAAATCTCCCCAACACAATAAGGTATTCCTCCTTATGTTGGCCTGAGGGATCAGCAGAAAAAGTTAGAAAATATAACAGCTCAATAAGGCAGTTTCTAGACAGCACGCCGACACATTTGGTCCAAAACACAACTTTTGTATTTCTGCTTAGAATTAAAGCAGCAAAGAAACATTCATTAACAATTTGTATACGTGCAGAGATGCGAGATGTAGTCCAATCTCTTCCCAGTCATCCTGTGAAGAAATTGGACCGTGAAGAGAAAAAGCAGTAATCCTGTTTTCTGGAATAGCCTCATGAATAATAGGAAAAAAATCTCAAACTGGCAGGACTCCCCAGAAACGAACCCAATGCTTGTACCAGTAGCGCTATGATTTATCATCACCCTTATCGGCTTCTGTTGTTGAGCAGTTGTCAGCTTGGCCAGCCAAATGGCTGATTAAAATGTATGTGTGGCCACCCTAGAGTGAAATGAAAGCTCTGACTGTGGCAGAAGATGGATTCATGTGGCAGAGCGTATGGCTTAATACAACGTAATGTTATTGACATGCTTCTATGCTTTATTATTTCTCCTCCCTCTCTTCAGCGCATTACAACTGTTCTGCCATACACGGCCATTTGACAAACGTCCGGCACAGCTACGACACAGAGACATCAAATCCCCCCTCGCCCTTTCTACTCCCTGCATCTTTAGCCTAAAGGTTCTTTTACATTCATTTTTTTTTTTTATATATATTCTTGTTTTTGCAGCTCAACAGATCCAAATGCAACTAAAAGCCCCTTCTTAGAGTCTCAATCTGCTGAATCAAATGCTGGGATATTTATAAAATGTGAGGTTTGGGTACGGTAGGAAGGGTAAGTACCGTTTTGTAAATTATTTTTTCTTTTTCTTTATCCTTTTCAAATCTGTTGTGTGCCGGAGTCATGCTGGGATTGCATACTGTGAAACACAAGAAGCAGCCATTTCTAAATTATTTCCGAGTGTCCTCCTAAATCCGGAACAAAAATTAATTCTGACATTAAGAGAAGATACTGAAGTGTAGTAAAAAATAATGAGTATCTAATTGGCCCTTGTTTTACACTGATACTCGCAGTATTTAAATAAGAAATATGAAGATCTCCCATCCAAAAAATAGACACAAAATGTTTGCTGATGGTAAATCAACAAGACAGCACAAAACTTGATGGCAATGAATGAAATGGATTTTTCTTGACTGAAAGTAATATACTTGCTGTCAGTTGACATTGTCAGTGTAAGTAATGCTATAAACAAATCTGTAAATGTAGGTACACCCTGCTTTACGTGAACTACTACCAGCATACAGGGGCCATGATGATAAAAGATGGACCCATCAGTCCATGTCTCAAATCAAACCCAGTCAATATAGTTTTAAGTACAGTAACATGTTGGATTTTGGAGGAAAAATAAATGAAATATGCTGTATCAAACAGAATTATGCAACATGAGGATGTGCGCCTGATGTGATGAAACAAAGTTCCAGCTGAAGAAGAAACAAACCAACCAGGAGTTTACATCAAAGACGGAGCCCGGTGTTTGATGCATTTAAGGTGCTGTCTGTTATCACACAGGTTGGATTGCATGAATGGTATTCCCGAATTTTAGATCATTGAATTACCTTTCGCCACAGTCCTGGTTGTGACATGGTATAAGAAAGCACATGGATGGAAACAAGCTTTTTCCAGCAAACACTTCAACACATCTATTTCTAAAGAATTTGTCAGTAGGCTGAGATTGGGGCAATGCAGCCACAACACAAGACTGTACGCTGCACCAGCAGCCAACAGGAGTCTTGCTGCACTTTCTCCTCAGACCAGTGCATTTTGAGCCAACCAAGCGACTGACATCGGCATCCACAGAGCACCGTGCTCTCGCGAGCAAAGCTAAAAAAAATATGCTGTGTAAGTTGAAGAAAACTTGAGTGCGGAAATATAACATATTGATTTGTGTATCAAGCAAACAATGTTGTCCCAGTGTCCCAGAGGAGTGTGTGGCAGTGAAGCAATAGGAATTATAACAATGCCAGAACACGGACATGCTCTTTTCGAAAAATCAAAACGCTGCATGTAATGGCGCAAGTCTTGCTAACAAAACATTTCTTTTCCACAGATTCTCCACTTAACCCAGAATCACTGCATGGCAGCTTGACGTAGTTGGAAACGAACATCACATCTGTTCTACTGGAGAGGACAGTGTGTGTATGTGTACAAAAAGCTGGACTAAAATGCTGTATCACTCCAGCACACTACAGCTGTTCAGAATGAGAGAGGAGAGTCCAGCGCCAAGACTGCAAGTCTGAAATCCCATTTTGGATCCAAACGCTGCATTAGTAGAACCTTGATGTCATCCCTCTACCCCGAGGCCGGGCGGGCTAGTTTTTAAATGAATCCTTTTAACAAGCCTAATCAGAGGCTGCAAGAGCCAGCTGAACAGCATGTGGTGTAACGGGAAGGAGAGTGGACCAGACAAAATTACAGCTCTAGGTAAAAGAGCAGGAGGAGGATGTAAGGTCTGAATGGAATCTAAAAAAAGACAACCTGGAACTTGAACAGGAGAGTGAGGTACAGAAACAATGATGGCAGCCACTTATTGTGGACCTCAATTTATTTGGCGCCTGGACATTGATGATAATTTAAAGCCGTTTGATGAGGAAACCGTATGTCTTTGATGTTTAAAAGTGTAACAAATGAGCAGTGTAGGAAGGATGGACAGAAATAATGAAGACATTTTGACTGTCATGAGGGTTTTCAGTGGAGTGCCATACTTGTTCCCTGGAGCTAATTTATGTTTTTGATGAAAGGTGGTCGACATTTTTGGAAATTCTGCTCATGTCAAGCTAGGTGAGAAGATCGATGCCACTCTTGCCCTGGTATTTTGCTGGTTACAATTCCTGTTATTAAGTTACAGCTGTGATGGCTTCATACACCACCAGGAGTGTTAGAGAGGCAAAGTGTTTCGTCTGCCTGATGTTGACTTCCTGATTTGGTCATTCTTCCTCAATGTTTTTGCATTAAGGGGGTAAACATTTTTAAATAGTTTCTTTTTTTGTCTGTTTTGTGGTAACTGTTGTTATGTCCTACTTGGTTTTGTATCCTCCAGACAAAATTAAAACAGTTTCCTGTGTTTTAGTTGTTAAAATTGTTTTATAACTTTTTTTTTTTTTTTACATACAGAGCCTGTTAGCAGAGGGACAACGCATTTATTCTCTTACTTAAAAATCAAGTGGGGTGGACGTTGTTGTAGTGATGTACGAGCGCGAGCTTGTGCAGTGTTTTATTTTGAAAATTGACTGGATTCTCGATGCCGTTCTTCTGTCCGACTTCCTGCACGGCCTACATGCTCTGTGCGCTTGACGCGATTTTACACCAGCTTCCATCAAAAACAGACGAGACGCCGAGCCGCTTCTGGAACGCTGAGTAACTGGTGGAATACCGAGCGTTGCTGAGAAAGGCCGGAGCCACACGTTGCAACCAGATACGGTGGGAAATAACCTTTTCTGTCCATCTAACTGTTAAGCCAGCAGCCGTTTCGCATAGCTTAGTATAAAGACTGGAAACGGAGGTAAAAAAAAAAAAAAAAAAGGTAGTTTGATTCCAACAAAATTCAGATACCGGCACATTTAAGGTCGCTATAACAAGCTACATACGTTTCATTTATTCCAAAAGAAAATCTGTATGAACGTAGCATACATACTTGGTTGGTGTGGGATGATTTCTTGGCTACTGGTTGCCTGGCAACCTCACATTAACAACAAGACTACAGGAAGTCACTCCTCATAGCCAAGAAAATAAACATTCAAGAAGTGAGATATCGTATATTAATACAATTAGGTTAATAAAATCTAGAGGTGTTGAAGAGCAGATCTTGTTACCTTAGGATGAATCAGGTTGTTTACTGTTTTCAGTCTTTCAGCCAAGTCAAGCTCGAAGGCTCCAGCTTCATATCAACAGACAGATATGAGAGTTATTTCTTCCTCACTGTAAAATTACTTCTCACTTCTTGCCTGAGGGCCACAGTTTTGAACTTTACTTCTTGGCAGGCTCTGGTTCCTTGATTAAAGTAAAATGGGGAAAAAAAATAAATAAATCTGAATTGGATTAAAAATGAACTGCTACAGATACAATTTTGTGTCATGCATTAGGTTGCTTTGAGAAAGAACACTCCCTTCAAACTACGTTGGCTGACAGTAGATAGTCATTTACACTCTTCACACGGATGGAGTGACCAAATGTCATCACAAAGCTATAGCCTTGAAATTATTAATACCCCGCCTATGCCGCCATGAGTCAGAGAAAGTTCTGGAGACAATTCTCATTGGGAGCACTCTCTCATCATGACGAGGGAGCTGTTGGCCTGGCCGATCTATTTTGGGTGAAGCAAGCTTGTATGAGCGCTTCACTTGCTTTGTGGAAAAAATGATTTGATTTTCCTTTTCCCTAAAATGCTTGGGCAAGCAGCAGTCACACTGAAGCACTAACTAACACACACACACACACACACACACACACACACACACACACACTAAAACATAAGCACATGCATAAAAGAATATGAGCACAAATGCAGCATATAACGCCAGATATAACCTCGGCCTCCCTTCGTTTCTCTCATACATATGCACACAGACAAAATCAATGTTGCCATGCAACCGGAGCTACAACTTCTGAGATCTTCTGCTCCAATAACATCTCATAAAGCCATTTTTTTTTTTTTTTTGCTCCTAACGTGACACAATTGCTAATCATAACACAATTGCTATTTGAAAGCACGAGACAATAGCTTACGCGTAAGGGCTAAAACAGGGCTGATCTTAATTTGTCTTTATGACAAAACAAAACAAAAATCCCATCATCCTCAACTGCACCGTATGTGCAAATTAGCAAATATTAGCACACTAATCTAATGGAAACATCAGCAGTTAGCATGGGACGTTAAAACTGACAAAAGACTGGCACTCACAGACATTACTGATGGCTTTTAGCCCCCAATAATTTTGAATATTATTGATCTGTGAGTGACGGTATCCTCTCCATTTTCTCTCCATCCAGTGGAGACATTTTTCTTCCCCAAAAACAGAGCTTTTCTAAAACGGCCTCTAATCCGAAAAAAACTATGCTATATAACCATATATGCTACGAGCAATTTGTGAACATTACTTTGGACATTTTACAGACGGTGAGATAGATCAATTAATTGCTAAAAAAAAGAAATGAGACCTTACAATATCTCTAAGGTCCCGCAGGATGCCCACACTTTTGTTCAACTGCGTGCAGATTCGGAGGCTTAGAGACTATTGCGTCGCTGTTTTGTTTTTTTACAGCATTGACTTCTGATTAAAATAAATTCATTCAGTCTCCGTGTAGCTTAACTTGGCTTTCATAATGAAGCTAGGGCCCCATTTTCCTACTGTGACCTTGTGTAAAGCACGTAAAGAATGGTATTTTCCCCCGAGACGCCCTCTATTCCCCAGTGTTAATGTTTTAGAATAATGAACTCTGCTTAATAACAGGGTTTTGGCGTGAAACAATGAATGATCATCAATTAAAACGGCAGGAGAAAAGGAAAAACAAATGACCTCCGTAACCCTTGGTAACACAGGAAAGCTTATGTGCGCACACACACACACACACACACACACACACACACAAGTGCCACTTCACTACAGCAATTAAGCACATTTTCCGCCTCCAGAGGATACATCACAACAGGGCAATGATGATAAGGTGAAGTCCCTTAAATGGTGCTATGATTTCGCAGACTAAGACCCCTGGGTGAACGAGTGAAAGTCCAATCATTTCTATCTTTCTGCACCCTTAGGGGACAGAAGCAGGGTATGTCAGACAGTGTTAGGCTCCTGATCAGCTGGTCGGCTGGGCTTGATTGTGTAAAAATCTATAATAAAGCATCTGTAAGTGCGGTCGGAATAACTTAAATCCGGTCCATTTAGCGTATGCATGGTTTCTTTCGTGCATGTGTAGGAGTGCAATGCTGCAGTTGCCATTTTACTCTGAACTCACGATTTCTTTGAATTTGTAGGCCTACTTTATTTTTCCCTCAAAAAAAAAAAACCTCTCTTCTGCCCTCTCTTTCTTTTTCTATTTATTCTCTTCACGTACACACACACACACACACACACAAATGCACACATTGCTAGAGGGTGGGACATTCACAATTTACAACCTCTCCAGCTCTTTGCCAACAAAATATCAGTTGAACAAAGCTTTTTTTTTTCTTTCTTTTCTTTGAGAAGGCAACTCTATCGGCAACCTCAAAAAGGTTCAGGTTTTGTTGTGCGGATTTTGTCGATTCTGTGAAAAAGACTGACATGTTCGAACATGATGTGAATAATGCGGAGCTACAATGATGGCCAGGAGGAAACAGAGCTAACCTCCCAATCCACGGTAACCAACATAGAAAGAGTAATGGATTCATGTTTGTGCACCAGGGTGTCACAGAGACTCTGTAACTCCGCTGGAGGCGTTTTCAGAGCTGAAGCGTAACTCTTCAAAAATGTAACTGCGGCTTGGTGCTACAGGGGCTACAGAGACTTGACATGGACGTCACAAGAACTGGGGTTATTCAATTTGAGCCTCTTGTATTTGCTCCTATAAGAGAGAAGCAAATATAAGGTATTCTTTGGTTATATTTTGTCATCTTGCAAGATAATATCTGGTGCCTCTTGGTGAATGTCTCTCTCAACCATTAAGTGACTTCAAATAAGATTACTTCAAGTATGGTATTAATGCAATCGACTTATTGTGTTAATCTGTTCCTGTCTTCAAAGAAAACGTGGTCAACAGGTATGACGTCAGGATTTTTAGCCTGCATGTGCTTGAGTGTCTGTGTGGGTTTGTGTGCATAGACAGAATATACTAAAACGAAGACAAGTAATGCTTCCACTCAACTGCTGTACTCAAATTGCAGTAATTGCACTAACATCAAGAGACCAGTGATGGTTTCTTTCAATTATCTTACCTGCTAAAATGTCAATTGACGGTTAGATAAACGCGGTCAGGCAGTCAGCTCAACCAGCAACCTGAATTAGAGCAGGGTTCATGGCAGGACAGCATTAAAATGGTGGCGCATAAAGTGCAAAACACACTGATGATACAGCTCAATGAACAATACTTCAATTCCTCATTCCACCAAAATGAAAGCTTGCAAAGAGTAATTGTTGTTCTATCAAAAAATATCACGACCAAACAAATATGAATGACATTGGAGAAAGAATAAATGTTATTTTAAAATCAACCCCAAGCTAATTAAAGACAGAACGAAATCATGTGAAAAGAAAGCTGTATTACCAGACAATAATAATTTTAAAATCAAGGGGAAATGATCAATCTTGTGTGAATCATCCATCTATGCAGCACTGTGATGATGCAACGACAATCAACAGGTGACACTCCATTAAAAATAGTTCTACTCTGACATAAGGGGGAACTATCTCAACAGGAGAGTCAGAAATCTTACTGAAGTTCACCAAGAAGTCATAAACACACACAAACTGCAGTGCATTTATCCCGTTCCTTGCCCCCCAATTTTACTTCCTGATTTAACACCTGTATAAAACTCAATTCCCCTTAATAGTCTGAAGCTGCTGGAGGCTGTTCGGCTCTTAGGGAGGTTTAACACTATAACAAAGTCACTGTAACGATGAAACAACTTAGAATAAAACGTATAACTTAGAGCTGCTTTGTTAGGAGGACTATGTAACTGTTTTAATGACAGCTACTATGGTAACAACATGATGTTGCATTAATTTGAGATTTTTTTTTTTTTTTTTTTTTTTTTTTAATAACCATATGTTATAAATCTGATATAATGCTGCACAAGTGTGTAGCTTGCACACTTGTGTGTGGGAGTGGCAGGGTGCATGGCTCCTTTCACTGCAGCTTGATCAGCATGCAGACTGAGGTGTGGGGAGAGCGGTGGTTGAATACAGAGGCTGCACTGCCTTTAATCTCTCCTCCCCATTTAACTTGGCCTCTGTATTGCTGCTCTGCTGAGGCTCAGCTGGGGCATAAAGACACCCACACACACGCACACATACATACACAACGCCATGTCTGCCAGTCCTCTCCCAGTTCTATCTGTCTTCTGATCTGCCCGTCCTTCTGCTGGTGTGTCTCTCCGTCTGTCTGCAATTGGCTGTTTCTCTTTCTCAATTCACTTTTTGGTGCTTTAAGTCTCTGAGCGTCCGCTGTATTGTCTCTGTATAAATAAACCTGAATATGTATTCAAGAAAAAGGGAAAAAAAAAACAACTAGCCTATTAACTATGCATAAGATGGAACTACACAGGCACCAAACTGTCATGGAGTTCTTACTGCAATAGTGGAGTTTACCGCCAAGGTAGCTTTAGTATATGTCAGCGCTAATTTTGGAGCATGGTCCATTTTATTTTGTTCGCCAAAGGGGAACATAGCAGACAGCATATAATAAGTGGTATAATCAGTGATGGGGTTTTGGGGTCGGGTTGTAGTTACAGTTATCTTTAGCAATAAAGGAGTCTTTTATAGGATTTAGTGATCATCTTATTGCTGTATCCACGCTCTTTAAATCTCATCATTTTCTACACCTTTAATATAAACTCCTCATCCTGGAACACAGATATGTGGAGCAGGAGTCGTCTCGTTGGCAGGTTCTACTTTACACCGTCAGCGTGATATACGAAAGGTAGGGAAAGTGTGTTACAAGAGCATTGTCTTCGATCATAATACGGATCTTAAAAAGGTATTAGAATCAACAGTAAACAGCTGCTCTGAAAAGCCTGCTCTGCGTGTCCTTATTTGTGCCTGTGCTTGTATTTGGCAAGTAGAGAAAATAAAAAAGGTCTGCAGGTTCCCTCTCCTCTATTTAATTTCTTCCAACCTTCAGGTAACTTTCCATGTTTGTTGTTGTATGTAGAAGTGGGCAAATCCCATTAACTTTTGAACCTGATTCACCATGGTGGTGGGTCATCAGCAAAAAACTGCTGGAGCCTAATTTTGTCGTGTTTTTATGTTTTGCTTAGAGACATAGAGAATGTTCAGTGTTATTCAACTTCAATAGCAAGTGGGCCAAATAGGAAAAGCACTGGGGGTTTGTGTGCCACACAAAATACAGTATAGTGTAGATATGTAAGTACATGGAACAAACTACACACATCCTTTTTCTTTCACTTAAATGGAATCATTACAATCAATGCCACACAACAACCAGTGCACTGCTTTATCAACTTACGACAGAGCAAACAAAATAGCTGCTGCTTGCTGTTAGCCAAGCTACTGTGAGTTTTTCCTGTGGTGCACAAGCAAAGAGTGCAACGAGGCACATTTTTTATTGTCACTAACACGCAAGGTGTCCCTGATCCTCCCCGTCCCAATGCCATGCAGTCGTCAAGCTTACCCACATATATTGTCTATGACTCAAGAAGCACACTCACCTGCTTATATCCTCTTATGTCTGCGGTTCGGCCTGATTTGCAGGCAGCTTCTGGCGGACCATGGAAAAATCCAAAAGGTCCGTATCCAGCCTGCGGGCTGCTATTGAATAGCCCTGATCTGGTAATACATAGTGAACCAATTTTCCGGTGTGTGTAGGTAACGGTGGAGGTATTGCCCGGGTATAGAAAAACTAGTTCAACAGGTCTTGTACATTTTTTTTCCACAAACCCTTGAAAAATAATATGCTGCACTGAAAGCTATTTTCCTCGCAATGGCTTTTCAAGGTGGCTGTATGTGAAAATCCACCAGTTTGCTGACAACGGTGACCCAAGCAAGCAGAGGGAGAGGATAGCTCTTGCGTGTTTAATAATTTAAAGGCAGAGTCAATATATGAAGAGGCAACCCTGTACTTCTCTCTCAAAATAAAGAAAACAACTTAAACAGCATGCAATGTGGCTGCATGACCTATTTAATATACTACTCGATAATACAGCCTCCAAGAAAGAGGGAGTATAGCTGTAAATAGCTCTACGGTATAGGGCAGCCACACAGTAAATGAAACAGTGTTCCCTTGATGTATGCATAACCTGAGGAAATACTGGACAATTCTACCGGTTCAGGGCAGACTATTAGGTGAGTAACCACCAAAAAAATAAATAACAGTTGGGTGCAGGAAGTTGGCAGCTGCAACAGGCTGAAAGTTAATATGTTTGTGTCCCAAAGGCAAAAAAAAAAAAAAAAAAGAGGCTGTAAGCACAACTTGGGATAAAGGAGATGAAAACAGAGACACCGCAACCCATCAGAGCCTCCACTCTCGCTGATGGGTCTCGGCTTTTGGCTGCTTTTCAGGTGAACTGTTCCAGCAGTGGGCCTGCAACGATGAGCGATGAAACCGAGGCGGAGGCTGATTGCTTTATGAAAATTTCACAACGGTCAGATATTTGGAAATCATTTGAATATTGTTTGGCCAACCAGGAAGAAAATTACTCTATTTTTTAAAAATCTGAGGGTGGTGATTTTTGTTGTTGTTGCCTTTCCAAAAACAAAAAAAAAACACAACAGCAATAGTGTGAGGAATAGATAAACAACACATTCCTCTGCTCCAGCATAGATGGAAATGTTTGGATGCGAGACTAAATAGCTTACCCACAGTAAAATTATATAAGGTGTTTATGACTAATACAAGCAGTGTGTAGTATCTCTGTGGAAGCCGTTAATGTTATCAGAGTTTAGGGTAACATTTGCATCTCTGTTCTTTTCTTTCTTCGATTTGGGGAAGTTTACAGTTCAGAAACACGAGCTGGCATAAGCCTGCCTGAGATAGAGTTAGCTTCATTTGTCCGATTTTTTTAGTTAGTCCTAATCCTCAAGACATTTTTTTTTCCGTGCAAGATTAAAAGTGAGGCATGCCGTTTGAAAATGAGCTAGGTAGCCAAACAAGATTATGTTAGAATGCATCAAGAGCCTGTCCTTAAAGTTCTCCTGATCATACTTGTGATACTTGGACTAGTTGTACCCTGCAAAAGAACAGTGCTGTTCCTTTAAGCACGCCCGAATTAGTTACATTAAATCTGTCCCGTGTCCGAGAACAATTCCCTCCTCTCCGACATCCTCCCCCTGTTCATGTTACAGCCTGTACCCAAGTACTTACAATATTATCCGGGTGACATTTTAGTTTAAAATGTGACTGATAGTTATTTTTGTTTTACCCTGTGGAGGTACAATCCCCATTGTGTCTCGTGTAACCTCTTGTGTGAAGGCATTTTCTGCATCGTCCCTAAAAGTGTTTCATTAACTTTGGAAGCTTTCTTCTAACCAAATAAATAGTAGCCTGTGTTCAATTTCACCATGAGACAAGAGTTACCCTTCAGCCGCATTGATATTTGCATCCTCATCAGCGGTACATATCTTGATTTTGGTACAGTTAGCCTTAACACCCGAGTTGGACCCTGCATCTGCCTCGTTCAAATTGACCCCAGCAGGGATTATCGAACATTCGCACTTGTCAAACATGCTGTTGTTTGGGCTCAAACATATTTGAACACAGCATAGGGTAGGAAATTTGGAAGCATCCCGAATTCTATGTCGTCCACAATCTCGTGTGGTCTACCGTTTGCTGCCACGAAGTGCAAAAGCCCTTTTACAAGACTTTCCTTTTAAAAGACGTCTGCTGGAAGCATTAAAAAGTAATCAAAAAACAACATGTTCAACCAACTCATGAAGCTAACATTAGCTTAATTTGTGAGCTATGGCGAAATGTTTTGGCAGCAGTAATACCTTCAGCAGTCGAAATCGATGGTTGCTGGCCGGAAATGAGAGCGAGCTTTTGCCTACATATGTCTGATTTTTAAGAGATGAATGCCACTGTTATCACTGTAAAATGCATATGCGCTGCGTGAGAACAGAAAGCTTGATCAGCATAAAAACAGAACTGAGGGGGGCGGGGTTTAGTAAACAGTCAGTTACCAGATGTCCATAGCTATAAACCAGAAAATAGTTATCGAACGGGGGGGGGGGGGGGGGGGGGGGGGGGGAATGCCTCTATGCTGTGCCCTATTACCAGTTCACCCAATTACCATCGAGAAGCGCCAGGGCACCAATAAAAGCCAGGCAGACAGTGGGGAAGCATGCAGCTGTCACTTCATTCAGACTTCAAAGTGTGCAATTTGTGTTTCTGTACGTGGATGTCATCACGTCTGGAAGTAAGAGCAGAAGAAGAGGAGATTTGATGGATGGAGAGTGAAGGCAAGGACAGATGGAGAGGAAAATGAAAAAGTGACTGAACAAAAAAAGTCTAAAATTAGACAGAAAACCGGGGAAAAATAAGTGTGGTTTGTGCTACGACCTGAGTTATTAAGTCATTCATCATCCCTCTCCTCTCCACCTCCCCTCCCTTCCGGATGAGCTGAATAGAGATGATTCCCCCCTTTGAACAAAAGGCCTTTTCCGAATCATCGCAATAATGCTGCTGACAGCTGACTGACTTGACAATGAGAGAACTCCACAGAACATGAAGCACGCAGCTCATCTCATGTTGGACCATTGTTAAGGGTGGCTTTCATTTATGTACACACAAACGCTACGTTTCAGCAGAGCTGAGGCTCCGGCAGTTTTTTGGGGGGGCCTTGTTGGAAACCCATACTCAGAAATGCCATCTGACTAAAAGATGAAGAAAAAAAAAAAAATGAGGAAGAATGGAATTTGTTCCACTGTTTTTTTTTTTTGTTTTTTTTTTTTCTTCATTTCAAATGTTTTCTTAGATGAATAATTTGGTGTCCGTATGATGCCTGCTGAGAGGACCGGGGAGTGAGCGACGTTCGGCTGTCAGACACGAGGACAAGCTGTCATTTTGTGAGAGACACACAACACTCTTATTTTAATTTCGAAAAGGAACTGCATTTGTGCTGGTACGACTGCAAAATTAGGCCATGCGGACGAGTCATGAGAGTGACTATGAAGCGATTTTGTTCAGAAAGGTCAGGCTGCATCCTGGTGACAGCTTCTGTATATTTTCTGATCTTCTGCACACTTAATATGAGCAACAGATTAAAGTGAAAATAAACTAATATGACTGCAAGCACGAGTGAAAGACTGTGTAACTACCCATAACCAAAAGACTGTCAGATATTTGCTTAGCTTTCATTATAAGTTTTTTTTTATTTTTTATTTGGCATAGAGAATAATGAAAATGTATGTATTTATTCACTGAAAACAAATAACAAGTGCGCTTATAAACCCTTGGGAACAGTAAATTGCCAGCGCACCTTCAGGAGAAGTTGCAGCACAATAAAAGGACAAAATTCATTTCTCTCTACAGATGCTGATATATTGGGAAAAGTGACAGGCTCAATTGGACCCAGCGGCTACACAGATAGATGAGCAGCCAGATGACGATCACGCAAAAGTGTCTGCTGCTCATCCAGATTCGAGGCCATCACTCACATTAGCATCCCAGAGCACTTCCAGCAGAGCATTTTTCTTTTTGCGTGTGTTTCCCCACTAATGTTTGCGCTTTCTCCGTTGTGTGTTTTGTCCTAAGGGGCCACCATACATTCTCAACGATCATGCAATTACATTTTAAAGATGCGAAAGGTTAAACTCATCCTAGGCTTCTTCACATCGAGAGGATGACTACTTACGACACGTCTTTCGTCTCTAACGTGTATGTCGGACTGTATTTCGTCAGATCTCACTCAAATTTGGATCTTCACACATCACTTGTCATGTCGGGGCATTATTCAACTTAACTGCAAAACACAATATTTATGTGGTATGAACACATTGAGGGGGAAGCTGCAACCAGTGGTGCAGTTGTGTAGTTGTAAAGCCTCTTGTACAAAGGCGTAATCAGTAACTTGATAATTGATTTAATAATAGTTACATTGCTTCTCCTAAATATATTACAGTAATGGAATTACATTCTATGAATCATGAACATGGTAAATGACTGTGTAGTACATGACATTCTCCATGTTAGAGTCTGAAGTAATAACGAAAGTGCAAGAAATAGAAATCTCACAGCATATTCAACATAAGTAGGGGAGAGACCGTTAATAGAGGAATTCCCTCAAGACCATTTTTTTGAACAGCCTATATAATTGGCTTACTTAGCAGTTACCCCAATCTTATAAGCCCAAGCATTTTGTTCAGCTAAGCTTGAATCATCAGGTTTGCTAAAAGGTGCTCATTTATCAATATCCAGGATGTGACTGTCCTTGGTGCTGCAACCAATAGGAAGAGCTGGAAAAAAAGGTTTGGTGTTAAAATAAAGGTGATAGCCAATGGTCTGTAATTGTAAATTTTCTTTATGTCTCCAGGGATATCTGAGTTGCTATGAGTTGCCTCCCTCAGACACACTTCACACCGTGTACTGATCATTACTCGAAATGACAAAGACATGGAGAGGAAGGTTAAAAAGTGCAGTATGGCTTAAAGTAAGGTTTTAAATCTCATTGTCGGTATCATATATAAATGCCATTTAAATGCCTGGATGCACTGACTGTATTCATGGTGTTATATTTTGTAAATGTACTGCAGCAAACACTTGTAACTAATAAGAACATGACAAGATTGTGACAACCTCTTCTCATGTGTGACAGCCTACCATTTATTGCCTCCCGCTCTCTACATCTGCCGTCAATCTGCTATCAAGTTATTCATCCGCAGAATAACTGAAGTGTAAATGAAAGGAACAAAAAAATAAATAAATAAAAAAACTTTCAGATGGCATATCTGAGCACGTCTTTTTCCTTTGTCTGATTTCCATAAGAATCAATGTGAAAGAGCACAACCAGGTCAATACTAAAGTTAATTTTGATAGAACAATTTTTGATTATGTCAAAATAAATGTGACAGAAAATGCATACACACAAGAGTAGGGTCAAAAAGCATTTGGACAAAATAAAGTAGAGTTGACTCACTGCAACACAACACTGTTCAATATAAACTGTGAAAGATGTCACATAGGCCCTTGATCTTACCTGAAAAAACACATTAAGTTTATGGTTTTGTTTTGGTTGTAAAAATTTTTTTAAAAAAAAGAAGAAAAAGCCGATGCATCTGATTTGCATGGTAATATGTCATTTATTGTTCTGTAACCATGATGTATGCACACCATCTCTGGAAAATAAATCTTTCAAAGTTGTTACTGTGCTCATTTTTCATTTTCAACTGCAAGCCCCTGGACAACTTTTGCTAAAAAAAACAAAACAAAAAAAACCCCTAAACTGGGAACTACCTCAGTGAAGTCCTCGCATAGTTGGAGGGAAATTTCCGCACCCTATAATTTTCCTTGAGACATGCAAATACATCATCTCCTCCAAAACTCCCCACCCATTGCCACAAACTGCAGCGAAAACAAGCACATAAAAAGGCAAACTGTGTCTTATATTTCACTATTCTGGCGGGGGAAGCTGTTTGGCCAGACATTTGCTCATGAATATTTAGGTCGCGGTGTTATGAATATGCATCAGGATGCCGGAGCAGCGCTATCAGCACCCAGATTTATGAGCTAGTGTAGGAGATAATGATAAAGGAGGAGATAACCTGGCCAATGGTATGATGAACAGAATGCACACAGAAACACAGAAGGAAGAGCATCCACGTACAAATATATAAATACAACTAACTTGGATTTTTGTCAGTTAAAAATGTACTGTATTAAAACCCATGGAGTAAAACGTGTATTATTTCATTGGTGAATCATGCAGGGAAATTGCACTGTAAAGTTATGGCTGTATTATAAAGCGTTGATTAAAATACAAAAAAAAAAAAGAAAAAAAAAAGTGTATAGCACACTTTAAATTTGAAGAAGAAAAAGCGAGCAGTGCAGAAATGTCACTGGGATACGATATGGCATTTCTGTCATTTTCAGGGTGTGACTGTGGTTTGTTTCTCCTCTGCCCCCGAGGTACACTGAGAAGGAGGGTGTCACAATCTTTTTTATCTGTGAAACGCAGTACCTGCATGCGTGTATCATTTGTGCATGTGTGGTGCCTCTTAAAGTGTGTCGCCAGCGATAACACACTATACTGCCCATCCCACGGTTGTAGAGATATCACAATCCCGTGCCTCAGGTGCAGGAACACAGAGAAAAATACTGAAATAGTTGGGAATATTCCCTGCAGGAAGGAGGTGAAGATTGGCATGGACGCCATGCAGGAACCTCCGGGATACAATTTCAGTTCAAAAAGAAGGTTTTGTTGTGTATAGTTATAATTTTCTTGGGCTAAGCAGCAGTTATTGGCAAATATATTCAATGCATTGTAACTGAGCAGGAATGGGTCACTCTACAATAAATAAAATGCCATGCTCATTTGCACGAGAATTATTCTGCAACATTACCAGCAGTTACCTTATTATTAACTTCCACCATGCTAAATATTTGAAGTTACGTATTTTGACACCCTCCACAGGGACCCAATAAAAATCCCTGCAAAATACGTGACAGAGCTAATTAAACTCCTACCATTGCTCCACTTCATTTCTCATGCATGTGAGTCACTGTGAAATTATTTCACTTAGTTTATGCAACCTTGTCAGAGCTGATCTGACCCCACCCTCAAAAAATGTCAACGGAATTAAGATTTGACTTTCAAAAAAAAAAACCAATCTCTTTCAAGAATCCTGATCAGACATGACAGCAATGCAAAATAATTTCCGCTATCTCAGGAATTAGCAGTAGATTTTTGATTAGTGTTTTGTCTCGGGGGAGTTTTGGCTCGTACTTGTTTCAATCGTAGGCCCCAGTCTCGGCTGTTGGTCCTCTACCAAGTCACGTTGTATCTCTCCCCCTCTGCTCCTCATAGCTTTTCTGCTGTAAAATATGTCCGATGCGTTTGTCATTAAAGTACGGCAATAGCACCTCACACGCTACAAATCATTCATCCAGAATGTGCAGCTAACGCTACTTTCAAGGACGTGTCAGTACAGCACTGGTACATATCATAGATGTATGGGTAGCACTGACCTGGAAAAAGACGTGAACGACAGTCAGTCACATGTATTTATTCAGTCAACTGATTAATTATAGTATGATGGGCCAGCATTTCAAAGCCTTTAGGAAAGAGTATACGTTTCTTTTGGTGCCTCGGAGAAAGCTGCTCGCCTCTGTTTTGACATGGCCTTGAAGCCCTATCAGAAATAAGCCCTTACTAGTTGCTAATGAGTACCCTGTCTAACAAGTGGAATTATATAACTTGCAATGAATTAAAAGAAGGATAAGCGTAAATGTGAAATATGTAGATTTCATATCTACATATTGAGAGGGTCCCCTTCCCCAGAGCCCACCATGTTGCACTACTATGAACAAGAAAACCAAACGCCGGCTGTAGAGAGGGCCTCTCATGTCCCCCCCCCCCAAGTTTCATGACCACTCCGACCGGCTTGAACAGGGAGGGTGGGCTGTCACTAAATCCAACACACCGCTCCTTTCACATTGTGCACAAAATGTTATCAGCAAGGTATCAAGCCAAAGCATGTAATACACCCATCAAACCACTAGAGGATACTTTATCAGGGTGGTGTTTTGCCTCACTTTGGCATTAGAAGTACATGCACATATGATTACGGTCAAAGAAGGTCAGAGGACTGAGGTCATTTAAAGTAGAAAAGTGACACAGTGAGAAGGAAGGTAGGTGAAGGGTGGTTGGATGGATCAAACAAAGGACTTTGACACAAGAGAACAGGTATCGAGTCCGTGAGAAAGCAACATGGATTTCTTTCGAGAACTCTTTTCCAAACCCTAACCGTCCGATAGTGATTTTTTTGTGTGCTAAATTTAAGGTACTTTAGTTTTCACAGCTGGGCGAGGCAAAATGTGAGACAGTGACACAATATCCTGTAGTGGACTGACGGGTGTATTGCACACTTTGGTGAGATACCCGAGCGATATTTCATGATTATCTAGCAGGCCAGTTTCTGCAGCCGCTATAGGTAGATTGCGAAACTCCATAGAGTCTTATCGAGTGTCCAACAGCAGAGTAGTGGTGTAATCATTTGGGGGGCTCAACTCAATCCCGCGTGTCGACATGAAGTCGTTGTGTGAACCCGCTCATTGCAGAAAAATACATCATTTTGTTCAACAAAACACAAACTGATAAAAGCGTAGTCAAATACATGGGAGGAGGACAATAACTTCCAATGCAGCAGGGAACTCAGCGCTCCGTATGCACTGCATTCCACAAAAACTGGACGAGTTGGAGCTGATAACTTGGCACGGTTGCTGCTTTTCAAAGCTAAAAACGTCTTGTGCGACTCACAAAGAGAGTGGCTGCCAATTGACTTTTGCAAAATGTATTTAAAAAAATTTCTACTGCTGCCATTGAGAGAAAGGAGTGAGGAGAAGAGGGGAAACAGAAACAGAAAAACAGGGGGGGGGGGGGGATGCATTGTATATCAAGAGCAAGTGGTGACACATTGTTGATGCTTTGGGAGTTAAAGAGCACCTTGCCTCCTTTATTGTAGCTCTTCTCTGAGGACTTGACCATATCGACGTCCAGGTTTTTTTTTTTTTTCGTTTTTTTTTCTCTTAAGTTCATCACAACCTGATTTCCCGTCCTGAACTCTGCTTTTAGCAACACTGGTCTGCTCCTACAGAAGAAACAGCACTGCTTACAATAGCGACAGCATTTTGCATAACAAAGGAGAGGAAAGTGGGGAAAAAGGAGGAGAGATGGGAGCATGTCAAGTATGTGGAGAAAGATGTGTGCGTATTCGAGTATGTGTGTGTATGCATGTCCACATGTTTGTACATTAGTAATGAAGCCAGGGGCTAGAGCTGGAGCACACACAGTCAATGTGTTTTAATTGAGACGATGTGCTCCCTGCGGCACGGCATAAATGATAAATTATTCTAGCTACCCTAGCTATCATCAGGCCTTCGCTATTATTACCAGCTGATGGTCAGCAGTTGCTTCAAGATGTAAATGCAAAAAAAAAAGTAAAAATTATCTGAAAATGGTCAAAGACAGTACTGTATAGGTCCACCTTGTTGCTGTGCCTCGATCAAGAATATAACGTTGTGTATAGAGGGAGCGTTGATAAGAGTTAAGAGGCAGTTGTTTCCCACTCACAAAACTCTCACATACTTCTTGTCTCCTCTCTCTCTCTCATTCTTGGACACATGCAGTCTTCTCTCTGCACCTTTCTCCCTCCCTTCCCTCTCTGTCCGCTCCTGTTTGACATCATTTTATATGGTCAGCTGTATCTACTCCGTGTCCCTCTGTCCTTGTATTCGCCCTCCCCTCCGTCCCTCTCTGTATGTCCCACTCTGCCCACCTCACCGTCGCTCTTTCTTGCTCCCACAACCCCTATTTCTGTCTCTATCTCCAGTGGAGGAGGTGCCAGGGCAGTGCAATTGGTATTCAGGCTCTGTCAGAACCAATGCAGAGCCCTGTTAGCAGAATAAGAGAAGAAACATCCTTATCTGGATTTCCACAGTAACCAGAGGGTGGGTGGGGGATTCAGCTACACTTGCTCCTCCTAACATATTTTATTTTTATTTAACACACGCTGTTGTTTTCCCTCTTGTTTTCTCTCGTCGGCTTCCCCCTGCTGTCTGCGCTAATTATTGACCCACCGTGTTGGAGGCTCCTAAGCACACACATTCAACTGGAATGCATATATTGACTGTATATGGGAACACAGACACACAAGAAAGCACGGGAGAACAATTGGATGCATATGCACACACACACACACACACACACATGCAACAGACATTACACATCCTTATACAGCCCCCTGACACAGCTTTCGCACATCTGCATCTGCCACACACACACACACACACACACACACACACACACACACACACACACACACACACACACACCACTCTCACTGTGCCCTCTCTCCTGTCTCCTCTCAGTTCCAGAGGGCTACACTACAAGACACATGTACTTGCGCAGCACCATTATGGGGCTATTTTGAGGAGGTTGAGTAAGTGCGCCGAGCTCTTGACTCAAACTACTGCACCCCTGCGCAATGTAAAACGTGACATTGGCTTGAATGAGAATTAATTAAGGCTAAACTATGTATATATTAGCTTTTAAAACAGAGCATATGAGGGTACAAGGAGGAGCTTAATCAGTGATCAGGAGCAAAAAAAAAAAGTAGATAAAAAGCCCGAGATTATTTGAAGCTATCTGATCAAAAATAACAACAACAAAGACAATTGGAGGCTAGTGATGATTAAAAAAAAACACACAAAAAGTTAAATATAGCTGGAAAAAAATCAGTAATGCTGGGTCAAATCTTTAATCTTAAATTTACATGTCACTTAGGGTGACTTATGTTCTGATTACGTTTTTGAAAAATAAAGCTCTGGTTTGCACACCCATTGGTTAATGGTAGCAGTTGAATACAGTGAAAAAGTACATCGATGGAAATACTCTTTTTGAGTACACATTTGAGATACTTGTACGAATTACCTTACATATTAAAAATATATTTATAAAACATCTGCTGACCATATAAAATATGACACTGTTTGAGATGAAAATACCCAATTAACCACTATATAAATCATCTTAAATGAGCAACACTTCAAAAAACTGAAACAGCAAAATGCTCCTTACACATAGTTCAATCAGACAATACGTATAACAATTGTGTTACTTTAGTTTTTGTATATTTTGCTATAAATACGTATGTCCTTTTATTAAAGTGTCATTATCATGACAGGACTTGTATATTTTACTTTTGTTTACAGTAAATAAAAGACCCCAATACTTCCACCAATGCAGTTTAATAGAGAATATCTTTTATTTTTCGTGAAATGTTCCACCTTAAACTTTGCAACAATCAACTGTCTTATTCAAGACATTTTAGTTCGACTCCCTCTGTTGGCAGTAATATGGACGTTAAACTCATTAACATCAAACTGAAAATACAATCTATGACCTCTGCGATGTTTTTCTTAAAACCACGAGAGCAATAAGCATCTTAAATGCTGATTAACTCTCAGTATAAGCAGAGCATTTTCAGACAGAAAAAAAAAAAATCTCTCGTCCTCATCTGGATAATCCCGAGTCCAATTTTAGTGAGGATAGAAACTGTGGACAGAATTTGGATGATATCCTTTCTCTGTCTTTGCGCTGGCGCAGGTTACTAGCACAACCAATCCCTGTCTGCCATTACCCGGGTTGCCATGGTAACACCCCCCCCCCCAAAAAAAAATATATATATATATATTTCAGGAAGCAACCCATCGGCAACAACCTGTGACTCTCTCTGTCTCTCTCTCTTTGTCTCATTGTCTCTCTATCCTCTTCCTCCTCTGTTTCCGTCATCATTATACTCTTTAAAGCACTTTCTACAGCTATCTATCTATCTATCTATCTATCTATCTATCTATCTATCTATGTATCCTTCTTCCCCTTGTCTATTTCTCCAGCTCTACATTTTAAGTGTCCTTTTCTGCCTCATTTGCTGTCACAGTCTGTCCATATTCAGCCACTGGGTTCGTTCATTTGCAGCTACAACCAGAGGAAATGGTGCATCAGGCTCCTTCACTAGGCTGTTATCTGTACTCATGGCTGGAGCTGTGTGTGTTTGTGTGTAGTTTGTGCACGAGTGCGCACAAGACAGAGAGAATCTATGAGAAGAGTGCTGTGGCGGCGCTCGTGTGTATTTACATGTGTTCTAAAGTGCAATTGTGTGCGCGTGTGTGTGTGCGCACACGGATGCCCGCATGTGCAACCGTTTGTGCCAATTATTTCATTACCGGCTGACAGATTTCTCTTTCCACTATAACTACTCCCTTAGCCACAGGCACCAGCAGAAACCTCCAGCAGTCTCACACTCTCTCTCTCTCTCTCTCACACACACACGCACACGCACGCGCACGCGCACGCACACGCACGCACACACACACACACACGCTAGCACACAGCAACCAGTTCAAGTCCATCAATTAAGGAGGCAATTTGCTCAAGTGGTTCCACCTGGGCCAAAAGGCAGGTGGATGGCTGTGCTCTGTTTATCTATCAGACGCTATTAGGGCTGAGATGTCACTGGTTTTACTTCTGCCCGGCCCCCGTGATGTCAGTCCTGTCTTTCTGTCAGCCTGCATGTCAGATGGGCTGCACATTATGTATGCGCGTGTTTGTGTGCGCGTGTTTGAGCCAGAGATTATGTCGGGTCTTCAGACGGTAGCTGGAATGTACTGTATCTGTCAATGTGTGGCAACCAAATGACAGACGATGCAAAACATCTTGCGGACGTGTTGTCGTGTGTGTAAGCATGTTATGTGTCAGGTTATCAAGCCACTGACATGTAGACGAAGTAGCAGATGCTTTTTTCTGTTCACACACATCTCCATCTTTGACAAGGTTGCTTCAGCAATCGCTCAAAGTGTGTGTGTTGTTATTTTTGTGAGTGCCTCATTGTGGACTGTGTGTGGCCTCCGCTGCAATAATTCATCCTCTCTGGAGTCCCTTAAGAACCTAGAGCACTGTGTGTGTATATGTCTGCGTGTGTGTGTGGGGGGGGGGGGGGGGGGGAAGTGACCCATTGTGGCAGCATATGCATATGTATACACGGCTACCTCTGTGCCTGCTAGTGCACATCTGCACTGGCTCACAGCATTTATTCACTATCTGTGCGAACGGTGTGTGTTCGGAATGTATGATGCAACTTCACACACACACACACACACACACACACACACACACACAC
The DNA here is from genome assembly GCF_022577435.1 of Embiotoca jacksoni. Taxonomy (NCBI): domain Eukaryota; kingdom Metazoa; phylum Chordata; class Actinopteri; family Embiotocidae; genus Embiotoca; species Embiotoca jacksoni. The sequence continues at coordinate 5,317,963 of NW_027185384.1, read as the reverse complement.
ACACACACACACACACACACACACACACACACACAAAATGATAAATTAGACTTGGAGCTGCAGGAATTTTGCTTGTTTGCTTCTACTAAGGCAAACCCAAGATACTGCATACAGTCTGTCAATCTCCAGTATACTTTTGCAGGAGTGTGTAAATGTGTGTGTATGCATATGTCTGCATTTGTATTTGTCACTTCACCTCTGCATGTTAACATGTGCAGACGCCTGTGGCATCGACGTTTATCTGCAAGAAATATAGAGAGCCTGTGTGTTTGCATGCCAACCTCATCGTACAGATGTGCTCCGAGGTGCATGCGGGAGGTAAATCGCACAGACAGGAACTACATGTCAATGTTTCCTCCCCCTGTTGTTTGATTTAGGCAAGGGCATTCTGTTTTCCTGCATCCCACAAGCCTTATTTCCTTTCTCACTGGATGTGGTATTATCCCTGGGTTTATGTGGCAGAGCACAAGATATAATTTATTGTCTGTTCAGCAAGGCAAATGTGCAAACCTGGCATATTTCATTTGCTGAACATATCATTATTAAAATAGGATCCCCCCCCCCACCTTTTTTTGTGTTTCACTGTGTGTTCAAATCCTATCGAGGGTATATCTGATTCTTGCCCTTACTGTGAATTTCTTGGCGATAATAACCCCTGAAATATAGAATATTGGAGAACGTGCGCTCTGTGTGAGGAGAGGAGGCTAGCAAAGTAAGTGTTATGAAAAGGGAAAGATGACTGGTAAAGTCAGACACATCAATGACTACCAAATAGAAAAATGGGCATTACTTCTCAGATGATGAGACACTAGGTTTTGGAAAGCGGTCACCCTCCTGCCCCCTGATACATACTTCATTCTGAGCTCAAACTGACAGAGAAAACCTAGGCAGATTTAGCACCCATATCAGTGAATAGCCAGCATGCCTTGTAAATTATTGTGTACACAGTGTGTATACTACATGTATTACTTTTAAGTGAAGAATGTGGCTTTAAAAATTCCCTACAGCAGCGGCTCTGTGAAGAAACAACACACCACGGAAGAAAGCTTTCTGTATTCATGAGTTTGGTTTTAACAGTCCCTGCAGGTACAATAATGAAGTTCCTCTTTCCCATGTGGAATGGACCGTAATGATTATGATGAAGCAGAATCGCTAGCTTCTTTTCTTTTCTTTTTTTTCACCCCCTTCCTGCTGTTGTATCGACAGAGCTGTAAACATAAGCATAAAACTATATGTAGCAACGATGTAACTGTAAAAAAGGGCTATTAACAGATGCGGAGAGAGAGGGAGCAACCCAGTGCAAGACAGGAGATCCTGCGTCTGCAGTTGGTATGCATTCAAACAACTTTACAAAGGCCATTCGAGTGCCACATTCAAAGTATCCCATTACAGAAAAAAACACATGAATTTCACATGTGGAAAAAAAACTCACACATGACACACTTTTGTATTTTGCTCATGGGAAACTTTCACGGTGTAATGTGTGAGGCACAATATACAGTGGTGTGAAAAAGTGTTTGCCCCCTTCCTGATTTCCAATTTTTTTGCATGTCTGTCACACTTAAATGTTTCAGATCATCAAACAAATTTAAATATTAGTCAAAGATAACACAAGTAAACACAAAATGCAGTTTTTAAATGAAGGTTTTTATTATTAAGGGAGAAAAAAAAATCCAAACCCACATGGCCCTGTGTGAAAAAGTGTTTGACCCCTCCTGTTAAAACATAACTTAACTGTGGTTTATCACACCCAAGTTCAATTTCTCTAGCCACACCCAGGCCTGATTACTGCCACACCTGTTCTCAATCAAGAAATCACTTAAATAGGACCTGCCTGACAAAGTGAAGTAGACCAAAAGATCCTCAAAAGATAGACATCATGCTGAGATCCAAAGAAATTCAGGAACAAATGAGAAAGAAAGTAATTGAGATCTATCAGTCTGGAAAAGGTTATAAAGCCATTTCTAAAGCTTTGGGACTCCAGCGAACCACAGTGAGAGCCATTATCCACAAATGGAGAAAACATGGAACAGTGGTGAACCTTCCCAGGAGTGGCCGGCCGACCAAAATAACCCCAAGAGCGCAGCGACGACTCATCCGAGAGGTCACAAAAGACCCCACAACAACATCCAAAGAACTGCAGGCCTCACTTGCCTCAGTTAAGGTCAGTATTCATGACTCCACCAGAAGAAAGAGACTGGGCAAAAATGGCCTGCATGGCAGAGTTCCAAGACCAAAACCACCGCTGAGCAAAGAGAACATTAAGGCTCGTCTCATTTTTGCCAGAAAACATCTTGATGATCCCCAAGACTTTTGGGAAAATACTCTGTGGACTGACGAAACAAAAGTTGAACTTTTTGGAAGGTGTGTGTCCCGTTACATCTGGCGTAAAAGTAACACCGCATTTCAGAAAAAGAACATCATACCAACAGTAAAATATGGTGGTAGTAGTGTGATGGTCTGGGGCTGATTTGCTGCTTCAGGACCTGGAAGACTTGCTGTGATAATGGAACCATGAATTCTACTGTCTACCAAAAAATCCTGAAGGAGAACGTCCGGCCATCTGTTCGTGACCTCAAGCTGAAGCCAACTTGGGTTCTGCAGCAGGACAATGATCCAAAACACACCAGCAAGTCCACCTCTGAATGGCTGAAGAAAAACAAAATGAAGACTTTGGAGTGGCCTAGTCAAAGTCCTAACCTGAATCCTATTGAGATGCTGTGGCATGACCTTAAAAAGGCGGTTGGTGCTGGAAAACCCTCCAATGTGGCTGAATTACAACAACTCTGCAAAGATGAGTGGGCCAAAATTCCTCCACAGCTGTAAAAGACTCATTGCAAGTTATCGCAAACGCTTGATTGCAGTTGTTGCTGCTAAGGGTGGCCCAACTAGTTATTAGGTTTAGGGGGCAAACACTTTTTCACACAGGGCCATGTGGGTTTGGATTTTTTTTCTCCCTTAATAATAAAAACCTTCATTTAAAAACTGCATTTTGTGTTTATTTGTGTTATCTTTGACTAATATTTAAATTTGTTTGATGATCTGAAACACTTAAGTGACAAACATGCAAAAAAATAAGAAATCAGGAAGGGGGCAAACACTTTTTCACACCACTGTATATTCCCATGGGAAAACTTTTCCATATATTTCCCCCATTATATCATACATCGTGTGGCTAACGTGTCATATATATGTGATCATTTTTTTTTCTGTTGGGGTAACCTTTTTCCTATTTTCCACAGCTGATCATACTTCCAAATGTTTCTCTCCGATAGAATGAGTCTGTTTTACTCTGTGATGGGAAACATATCAAATCATTCTGGGAGCGATGGCAGGTCCCTCCTGCATTCTTCACAACTCAATAACACAAAGAAGGTTAAAATGAGTAAACAAGCAGCAACACGCAATCATTTGAATAATGCTGTTTGAGCAACCTGTTGGATTACGATTTGACACCGCAATGCTTGCCAGCTACATCAATTATGTCAGCGATGATCACCATAGGAACATCAAACCTGATGAGTTATCTCGCTTTGTTGCATGACTAACACCCATGTCAGCACCTTTCCCTCCGCACGCTTTAATGCCATTAGAAGATAAACGAGCGGCACCGCTTGTTATGACCCATAATGATATGGCTTGTCCTTTACAGTGAGCTAAACCCCTTTTCTTCTATGGCGTTAGATCGAGAATAGGAATTGGAACCCCACAAGCAATCTATTCAAGGGTGCAACAAGCTAAGGGGATGTGACGTGCCAATGTTTTTTAGTGATTTTCATTACGTGTCATTCTATTCTAATTCATTTTCAATTGGACCATAAGAGCTGCCGCCATAAGCAGCACAAAAGGCAAGAACGAACGAAGGAGGATCTTGTTTAGCTGCAAGACATCCCAAGAAAGAAAATAATGATCTTTATGAAATTGCTTTAGACACAATCTGACAGCCGAGACAAAGAAGTGGCTGGTCTTGTTGGAATCGATAAAGCCTCCATTAGTTTTCTAAAGAGAAATTTGTTTCGGTGGAGCAGCATAGCATCGGTAATATTCTGCCCCTTTGACATAAAAAGTTAATGTACTATAGCCAACCTAATGTCAGATTAAACCTACATTTCTGCCAGATGGAAATGAAAAAACTGTTTGAACGCACTGGATCCATAAAGCATGACCAAGCCTGTTATCACAGACACCGCATTTGTGTCACAATGGCCTCCAGGGCCGAGCTTTTGTGAAGACAGAAAAACCTTGTTTCTAAATCCATTCAAATGACTGTGATCTCATGAACACAGAGGATCAAACTTCCTAAGTAGCTATTGATCAGCTAGATGAACAGAGACACACAATTGATCGAGCGCAAGGACGACCTCATCTCTACCTTTGACACAGCAGGAAGGCACAAATTGAAACCGCAGAAGGGTAAGCATGCTTCTCATCCATAATTTCCTCAAAAATGCGTTGGATGTATCACACTCAAGCACCCTCATGGTCACAGAATCAATAGTCTGGAGTATTAACCTATGAAAAAAAAAATGGACAGAAGGTCCAGCTCAATTCCCTTAAATCAGCACTCTCTGAGCTTGTACATCTTGATGAATCCACTGGATCATCCAAGGGGAGGGACGAGCTTCTCTTTGAGAGATGGTCATGATGGACATGTTGCCAGTGTTGCAAGAATGGGCCCAGAGGAATCCGCCCTTCCTTGGAGGAAAAATGCTGATCTGAAAGGATCTCTCTACCACCGGCTGACAAGGCGATAGATAAATGGCTCCCCGAGTCTCTAACCTCTCAAACTACTGGTCCTCCTCCTTCTTGTCCTACTCCTCAGCGTGTGTGTCTTCTGCCAAACACTCCTCCTTCCTCTATTCAAACTTGTGTGTATACGCACACCCACATGACTAATTCATACAGCTGAGCTCTATCAGATCTCGGTGACCAGAACACGTTCCCCGGCTGCTGGATGAGGTTTTAATTAAAGCTACAGCTGCAGCTACTAAATTCTCTCAATCCTTTATGCAGTTTCCCACGTCTTACACCCAGGAAGAGCACAATCTAGCAATCTGTGCTAGCTTGCTGATCTGTGCCACAATTCCCTGTGTGTGTTACACATTTTATCAGCAGCATCTGTATTCCGTTAATGCGCCTGAGGACGTTAAGAAGTAGCATCTCATGCCCTTGCTGATTCACGGTTTTACAGAGTAGCTCAAATCTATGTCGTCAAGCTTGGATTGGTTGGGCCTCAGGGGGTTTTATGTGGCACTTCATGGGTGGAAGGGCAGGAATGAAGTGTGTAAGGGCGATGTCTCTCTGACATGACTATTTCCAAAGGCCAGTGAGTCTCCAGTTAAAGTTGGAACCCAGAGAGGATCCTTACAGCCAACTTTTCATTAGAGTCTAACTCCAATCACTGCCTTTTTTTCTTTTTTTTTTCCCTTTTATTGTCCCACAGCACTGCCAAAACGCAATCAATAGGACTTTAGGAAAACTGGGTGCAATAGTGCACACTTTTTACTGTCCCACAATCAATAGGAGCTGTGAAAAACAGTGCCATGAGCAAATATCGAAGATTACACACACACACACACACACACACACACACACACACACACACACAGATAAAAAGTGCCCCTGGACACAGGACACAAGGGGGTTGTTTAGAGCAGTTTAGATTACCTTGAAAAACCACCACAGGTTTCTGCTGCTGCTGTGATTGATTCATCGAAGTGAATTAATTAATTAACAGACTCGTAAACTAATGAATCAATTAAGCAATTGATTAATGTGCATTGCCCTTATGGATTACAGCTGATTCTGACCATTAAATATAAATTGTGTTCAATTTAAAGCAGATTACATGCAGAGGAATGCTCTGCTTACCTATGTGTACCATTGCTGTGAGGAATTTGCCATCACTGAGGATTTGCCAAGTAAAACACGTTGATTGTGACATCGCCTCTGTATGCTAAAGGAGTATTACTGCAGCATTAAATACACGCATATTATCTTTATCTCACTTGAGCCTAAAGCTGCGCTTCGGGGCTAAATTCCCTAAAATCCCTCCTTTCTGCAGATTAATAATAGATGCTTAAAAAGCAAGAGATTTAATGACTACACCTCTGCCGTTGTATCTCCAAGTCATATTCAAGTCAGAGCTCACACTGCAGTTCACTCTGGCCTCCACTATAATTAAAGAGACTACATGATTCAGATGCAGGTAATGGTCGGCAAACAACAAGGCCGTTTTAGAAATGTGCCTGAAGTGCATTTAGAATTCTGCCGCTGTGGCACAAACTGAATTAATATTCTGATGGAAAAATGAAACACAGCATTCGCAGATGGCAAAATGAAATTGAATAGTTGTACTGAAATCTTTGCAGCAAGAAAATAAACAACTAAATAGTCTGGCATAAAAATGGAAACAACCGTCTATGGAACAGTTGTGTAGCAGACCTTCTGTACCTTGCATAACCATCCACTGTTTGTAAACTCAGCTGCATAAAACCAATCAATTTGCAATTGTATCACCAAAAGAGCTTGGTGAAGGTATTGGTCATTGTTGAGCAGTGGGGTCACATCTGGAGGGCTGAAATTAAACGTTCTACATTCGAGGCAGTTTATAAAACGCAGCGGCCTTTTTCCTGCAGAGCTTTGAGCTGAAGCCTTTGTAAAGGTTAGGCTTTGTTCCACATGGACCTCTTAAAGTAAAAGTGCCCCTGATGACCTCTCCTCTGAGTGGCAAGTTGCGAGTTCCCTCTCCTTTGCACAAGCTGTATTGCTGATCTAATCATAGGGAGCAAACAAGCTGACAACATCCCGTGAAAGTACACAACCTTTGACTGCGACATCACCATTTGTTCATTGTTTCATTTTCCCACCAGATTTTGTTCGGAGGAAAACAATAAACAGTGAGGCAGCGTCTACTACACGAGGTGCCCTCCTTTTTTAAACTTGTGTCTCAAGACGTGATGGGGCTTCCCTTTCTCCACGGGCCACGTACGTGCATGACACAGAGCGTTTGCCACTGCTTGACCCAAATCTGCCTGAGGCTGCTCCGAGCAGGGCTTCCATGCCACAGAATGTCACTCTGATCCATGTATTTTTTTTTTTTTTTTTTTTTTAAAGAGGATCCCCAGGACTGCGCTTCTATTTGCGGTAAATGTAAACTGATTTTGGTTGCCTGATGTCAGGCGCAGTGGGTGTACACACATGTCTCTGTCACTTTGGCCCATTATGGTTTTACCTGAGGATCAATAACTGCAGTCGTTAGGCAGACTGGTGGTCTGTTTGGGGGAGGTATAGGACGCAGAGAGGCCACTGGGGGTACGCAGGCGCAAGTTGTTTTTTTTGAACGGTACACCAGTTCAGCATGGCATTTTCACAGAGACATCGAATCCTATGTCTTTTCAAGGCAATTTTCTCAGATACATACAAGGGTATTTATCCAAAAACACCCACTTAAAACAAATTTGTGGCTAATGAATACTGGTAAAAGCCCAGATTCTTCTATCTTTGATAAAGATGACTTGGCGCCATGAACATAAAGGAGCAAGTGCAGATCAATCATTGGAAATGATCCAATTTGTCTCCTCTATTGCAGTTGTCTCTTAAATTTGCTCATGATCTGCAGCACTGAAGAAAGTATTCTACTAATAATGTTCTTATTGAGGAGAAAATATTCCAATATTTTGACTTTTGACAGTAAATCTTGCTTGATGCTAATTTATACGTAACTGCACGACTTTATTGCTGCATTTAGAGAGAACTACAGATCATTGAGGTTTCAAAGATACTGCTCTTTTTAAGTTTCATTCGTAGCCCAAAGGGCACCACGATTTTATGCTACAAATTATTTGATTGCAGTGAGTAGTTTATCTAATTTTCTGAATGAAACCGTTATTTTACCTCAACTGCCCTGGATTAATCAAAAACTATTCCATGAACCTGTCAGGCCTTTCTTTATTGCCATGTGACAAATATCTCGGCCAGTGAAGAGCAAAGTGGGATTTGCTTCATTGCCTGAATTATTGAAGTGGACAGTGTGAGAAATTTATGGCACAAAATCCATCCACATTCCCAATGCATAATGTTTAAATATGTTTCCATTCCCGATCCACCCTCCCCGCATCCCTTTTTCTCGGTGCGTAAGCTCCTGTGTCACATTATGCATGAGGGCTGACGCAATGAGGTGTACAACCCCCCCCCCCCCCCAAAAAAAAAAAAAAAATACACTTGTGTTTGTGGTGTGTTTGGCTGTCTGACAGGCTGGCGGGGGGGGTGACATTTTGTTTCTTCCTGAGCATTCCCTTTGCCAAAATCACCATACTACATCTCTAGATAGCGAGAACTCCCACAAATACTGCTATGAAAATAAACGTTTTTCACAGGCTAGCTTCAGATAACATACCACCTGCATACACGTCTGCACCACCACCTACAGGAAACACACCCCCTCCCGCAAGAAAACACAGAAGAGGCAATCAGACTGTGACATGATAGAGAGGAGACTAAAAATACATTTCCTCGTCTTCCCTCTTTCTTTTGTTCTAATTCACGCTGGAGATGCTTGTGTTGGACAACCTTTATGTTCTAAATGCTTCTGAAAGAATATGTGCGACAAGACTAAAAGAAGTCTGTTCTTTTTTAGGCCCCTTGTGCATCCCTTTCATCATCCTAATCCCCAAAAGACTGTCACTAATGCAGTCCTTTGAATTCATTTTATCAGTTCGTATTATTAGGCCTTACAACTGGCTTCGACCTTGGCCATTCTTGTAGCCTAAAGTGAGCATATTCACAACCCGCCTTTATGTGACTCTCTCCCTCCATCCCTCTGTAGCAGATTTCAATAACGACCTTATACACCGTAATGAACTTGAAATTGCATCTTCTCGCCACTGAGTGACCAGCAGCTTTCCCCCACAAAGTTAAAAGCTATTTGGTGTCAAGTTAGAAAGCATAGAAAATGCAGGCTTAGGGGAAAAACACCTCAGTGTAAAAGCACAACATGATACAGACAAACAACTCGGCGGTGAAGGTCAAAAATATTGCCTTGCCAGTCAACAAGCTCAACAATGCTGATGGCCTGAATCTAATGAGACTCCCTCGCATTAACACAGCCATGAGCAGCACTTTTTTTTGTCCTGTTAGGTGACCACACAGTCCTCTCTTTGACCTCTGTGAAAAAGGCTAGTATGCCACAGTAAATTAAAACTCCAAAGGAAGGCTTCAGGACATATGTCAGTATAAAATTCTCAGCTCTCCTTTTCTCACATTTTGACTGATACTTTTTTTTTTTTTTTTTTTTTTTTTTTTCCCTGCGTTTCCTCCTTTCAGTAGGTTGGACATCCTCCTACCCTGCAGTAGTCATGGACTCACCACAGTAAGGAGAGAGTGTTTGCCACTGCTTGACCTGAATATGTGGCCAGGGCTGGAAGCAGGGAAGGGAAGGCGAGCCATTCCAAGCCATGCTTTTAGAAAAAATCTCCACAATGGAAACGCATGACCGTTCCTAAGTGCTGAACGGACTCAGAACGGCCCGAGGTGATACATGTATAAAGGGAATATTAAGTGCTGTTTTTTTTTTGTGTCAGCTTTATACAGTACAGTAATTCCCTGGGTTACACCAATTGACTTTCATAAGGAGTTTGAGCAGTAAATGTACTCAACCTCTGCATGAAGATCTCCCCGTAGACAGATATAATTTGTATTTATTATGCTGCACTGTAGGTGGAATTCATAACTGGTTATAGGGAATAATCTGCCACACTGAAACATCAGTTAAGTTATGACTCATTAAACCACATGCCATTCACAGCTGAATGTCAGATAATGAAACTCAATTAATTATTTCCAAAAGCTGAGCCAGTTTTTGCCACAATGCAGCCATGGCTGCAGGCTGTGACATCCAGACAGCATGGAAGTGATGACAGCCACAGAGTGGACAGTGAAATGAAGCGCTGGTCCTCGCTGGGACGTGTGTGAACGGTGATCGGGATTGAAATATATCTCGGCTTGAACATGAAAGGGTCAGAAAACACAATAGGAGATGAATGCAACATTAGAAGCGCTTGACCTCAATGTTACCCTAAAGCTAGACTCTAGTGCCATCTATTGAAAACGTTTTCAACAAATCAGTCTATCTGTGCAAACACTGAACTGCTGCTTTTAGTGGTACTTTTTGTTCCTGCACGCCATCAACACCAACTTGTTTTTTCGATGATATCAGAATATTGATAAATCGATCATCCCCGGGCGGATGACTTGTTGAAGATGAGAAACGTAGGTGAGAAAAATCCCAGCTGAGCTTCTGTGCTTCATGAATCCGTTTCTGTGTTCTTTGATTTGGATTTGTATTTTAGATTGACTAAATGAAAGAGTAGATATTTGATTGCGACAAATCCACTCCGCGTTGGAGTTATTGTTGCGGAAAACTTCATATAAACTATACGTGGAAGGCGATGGCGCATGAAAACATAAAAGTGAGAGGTAAATCGATGGAGTTCTGAGTGATTACCTTCTTTGAGCAGGCGGGAGTGAATAAGGAGAATGAGAAAGCAGCAGATCGCCGCTCCGGTCAGTGCCCACGCAACTCTGAGCAGCTGCATCCTGGCGTAGGAAGGTTTGTGGCGGACCGAGACAGCCGTGCAGCGAGAGAGAGACACTCCACCTCAGCTCACAGACACGCACTGACTCATGTTCTATTGGCCATGGAAATCAGCACTCATCCGCTTCATACAAAATCCCCACTTGATAGTCCGGTTTAGATGTGATGAAGAGGGCTGGGATTCCGCTAAAGAACAAAAATATGCGCGCTCGTCTCGTCGCCGGTGCGTCAGAGTGGCTCCAAACAGGGGGGCGATTAAGCCCCAATCACCATCTGAAGGGCTGGCATGTTTCCTCACACCACTTCTCCTTATTCTCTTCCTTCTTTTTCTTCAAGAGTCTCTCGTCGTTGGCCTAGCGGGAGTCTCGCTCGCGACAGGTTCGGCAAAGCGGGCTGTGCCCCTCGGCGTGTCTCCGTCTTGGAGTGCGCACGGCGGTCCACGGTGATGCGGCGCGCAGATGATGATCACCGCTCTCCGCTGCATGTTACGCACGTCTCTCCCACTGCTGGAGAGGCACGGGCAAACACTGCCAACCAAGTCGCCTTGCAGCCCCTCTCTCTCTCTCTCGTTTTCCCTCCCTCTCCCTGTCACGCGCTCTCTCTCTGTGTCTCTCTCCCAGTTCTTCACTATATTGCTCAGGCGTTCTGTCACTTTCTCGCTCTCTTTCTCTGTCGCCGTTCCCCTCTCTCCACCCTCTCTCCACCCTCTCTCTGTTTCCCTCTCGATTCAGCCCCATGCAACGCTTGCCGTTTACGCACGGTAACAGCCAGTATCATAAACTACAGGCTACATCTTCCTCCGCGCTCTGCGCGTCATACCTCTTGCAAACATTTTTTTCCAAATCAAAAAATCAGAGTTACTGTGGTCGGCAATTTTTCCTGACTTCTCTTAAAAGGCAATTGAAAAAAACTCCCGGCTGCGCAGGTTTTTTCGACAGTCTCCCATTAGATAATCATATTCCTATGTGTGTTCCTCATACAATATCCACTTTTCTCCCCTCTGCTTAGCTCCAGGTTACGTCACAACTCCCCCAAATAATCTCCTCCAGCTACGAAGCACGAAATAGTGCTGCTGTACAAGGATGCTTCAATTTATAAATAAAAGTGAGCTGAGCGTGGGCTGCAGGTGATGATCATATGGGAAACCAAAATAAATTGAATCCAGAGCATTTTCTGTTAAATTTTACCCCACAAACCCAATCTTGTATAGCTCCAGAGTAAATCTGAAAAGTGCTGATTTTAGGTGGATATCCAGCACATCATGAATGCAGCAAAAATGGGGGGGGAGGGAGGGGGGGAGCAGGGGAAATTCTGCACCTCCATATTAGACAAGCCTCTCTGTTATTGAAAGAAGCAATAGGCTTTGGTTAGCCCAGCCTAGGGCTTTTTTTTTCTAAGAATATTCAACACCCTCTGAAACCTATTACAAATGTAGCCTAAAATTTCATCATATTATAGATATAAAGAATTGATGTCGTTGCAAATTCTTTAAAAGCCTTTACTGCTCTTTTCACAGTTGGAAGTTTAAAAGCATGATCCTGTGAGTGAACACAATCCAACTGGAGGAGGAACAATATTGAACAGCAAAACAATAGAATGTGTAATCCGCTACCATGACCCCCTGGTGAGCGTCAAGCACAGCTATTGTTTTTGTTTTATGTATGTTTGTATGCTGGTAAAGGCTCAGACTGCAGAAAGAGATGGGAATTTAAATATTCATTAATTCATGTATTCAGCCAGTGAAGTCAGTCAGTCATTTGGAAGAGACTGGCCAGTTTGCACACACTAACCCACATGGCCGCTCAAGTGATTACAGCATCTGAAAGCTGTGTTTCCTCCTTGGGGTACTTGTGAGGTTTTTTTTTTTTCCTTCTGCGTCTGTATATTTATAATTGAATCGGAATGACATGGTTGGGCGACTGACGGTGCCACTCAAACCAGAAAACTGTCATTGCAGTGTCAATAAGGTTGGCCCCTGCAGCTATACTAGGACTAATTAGCTGATAACAGTCTCTCTTGGCTGGAATGTGTGCCAGACTCTCTATGTATTTGTATACGTGTGTGTGTGTGTGTGTGTGTGTGTGTGTGTGTGTGTGTGTGTTTCAGTGCACGCTATGAGTGTCTGAGCATTTGTTAGCTTGTCTCTAAATTTGCATACATGCGTGTTTCTTTCTTTCCAGACACCTCCCAGCCTCTTCTCTAAAGCTATGATCCATCCATCTAACTCCATGGAAAGCAATTAGCAGAGACTTGACCTCTACAATGATTTGGGGTGGCAAGACTGTATGTGTGCAAGTCTGGCATTATCATCTGCTCAGCCTATACTAGTCAACACTCATCAGAAGAGCATAGAACTAAATATAACTTTGTGTATGTGCGTAAAGCCTGATCAATAAGCCGTCAAAAACACTGACAATGATGCAGTTTGGATCTTCCAGAGGAACCAATTATAACTATTCACAAGGTTGTCACCTTTATGCACCTGATCTTGACATCTCGCCTGCCTGACAGGCTTGAACCTGTGAAATAGTGCCAAAGCGCACACACCCTTTTTGCAGTGTTCAGAACATAAGCTTTCGCTCCCAATTTAAGGTGGCAACAGCAGTTTGTCTAACTGTGAGTAAATATTTAGAACATGTAAAGAATTCAGGTTTGCAGCTTTCACACCCACTGGTAATTAGGCTTTGGTATTATTTATAAAGTAGAAACATCTGGATTAACATTCAAAACCCTCTGTAGTGAGCAGCCGAGCCTTGAGCTGCAGTAGTCACGGAAGAACCTCTGCAAGCAGTGCCTACAATTGTGCATTATAAACTCAAATAGTGCTGAGAGAAAATAGGGTGAATATTGTTGAAATTTGGCTCCTTTAACACATCTACAGTATCATCTTTATCTCTGGTCACACGTCATCATGGATTATCAGCAAAAAAATAGCAGCAAAACAGCCAAGCATAAATAGGTTAGGTTTGGATCAACATTGTGGTTTGAGTTAAAATGGCTACTTTGCTGAGGTTAGGAGAGTTTAGTTGTCATGGTTACAACAATATGAGATTACATGCAGTCATGCTCGAAAGAAGAACTTAACAGAGGCTACAAATGTGTGTTACCTGTGCAAATTTAGTGTTTTGTTGACCCATCCCTCCACCCAATGTGAAAATAACAAAAACAAGTGCACGATTGAATATTATTGCACTTCCATAAATTTGCAATACTTAGGAGACACAGATTTTTAAAAAAGAGTCAACGTTGTTAAGAATGAAACTCAAAGATACAGAAGCTGAAAAATCACAAGTTTTATTCACCAATATGTTCAACTCCAAAACTGCTGGATCATAGATTTCCCATAATCCAATTGAAATCATTATCAGGGTTATTTTTTTCAAATTTTGCGATTCTCCCCCAGAGCCTGTAAACGTACCTGCATGTCTGAAAATGATGGAGCATTGCATTAAATATGGTTATCTTTCTGAAGTACATGAAAAATATGCAAATGACCATAAAATGTTGTAATTACATCAACTAAGGAAATATTTCATGATTTAGATATTATAAAGGCTTTGGACAAATTACTTGTTCTTCTTTCCAACAGAAAGAAATCTATATCATGTCAGCCTACATGATGTTTAATGACTTAATTCATTATCAGTGATTTTACTGTCATTTGGATGCCAGAGAGATTAGTTCAAATATTCACAAAACAATTCTCCTACAAATAGGAAAAACTAAGTGTATGTTTAAAACTATTGTGTGCTGCCTGTGCAAGTTTTCAAATATATACTATATGTATATTATGCTTACTATTACTGTGTATCCCAGCTTTCTCTCATGAGGTCTAATTTGTGCATTGCTGCCTTGGGGATCAAATATTATTTCTAGACACTATGAGAAATCCCTGTGAGATAGTTGCTTGCATTTGTTGTAACCTGTCTGCTCTAGTACAAAGAGATGGCAACAATGTTTTGATATAAGTCTTGGAGCACTGATTTTTTTTTTTTTTTTTTTTTTTTTTTTTTTTTTTTAATTTTAAATTATTGAACAATTTCTTTCCCCTCTCTCCTCACACCACCCACCTACACTGCTGCCATGTCTCCTCTCTCACTTTCTCCTGCTCTACGCTGCCACCCCCTCACTGCTATGCTTTTCCTTGCCAGGAGCCAGGAGAGGCGTTACTTGCTTTGTCCTCTGTGCAGGTCACTGGCTATGTGCCAGACACAGCCCATGCCAATAAAAGCCATGAGTAATGGCCTAAAACTTCTACATTCGCTGTGTTTCCCATTATTTCCCATGGCCAATAAATCTGAAGCAGGGCTTAATCAGAGGGAAAAGCAGGAACATACGGCCTATGTTCAGTAGGGTGTCCAACATAAAGATTCTTACAGTTTAATCAGAGTTAAAAGTTGGGGTGCAAGCCACCAATATGGCTTTGCTTGTGAACCCTCTATGTCTTCTGACAGGTGGAGCCAGTATTGTTTAGGCAGATGAACACACACTGTCATGAAACAAAGCTGCCTCTGGGCCTCTGAGATGGGGTCGACTCTAAATAATGTCTCCAAAGAACCTAATAGACAGATAAATTAATAAATGTTTCAAATTCCATGAATTGCTAAGTGAAGAATCCAAGTTTTGCCGTATGACTGGATAGTCTAATATATCTGCCAACGTTGTAAACACCAATTCAGCCAGATCTAGAAGGATCACATACATATAGTCCTTATCCACATGCAGTATTTGAGCATTGTATGATACATGTCTTCATTAGAAAAAAAAAAAGACACAAACTAGAGAGGCGCTCCAGCTCCGTAAGACTTAAAACTCCACATAAACAAACAAAGAAGGCAGATTGCTTATAATCAATGCAGATGTTCAACCAAACTGCCACAGGATGGCTCGTTCCTGTGGCTGAGATGGATTGTCCTGACAAAAAAAAAAAAAAAAAAAAAAAAATCCAAGTTTTCTGTTCTCTTTTACTTTGTCCTCAGCAGTATCTGCACGCTGCCAGCATACTCCGAGATACCAGGCATTAATCTTCCATCAGGAGGAGCCTTTCACTCTGCTCAGTATCAAACACAACTTCACCACAGAAGTAAAACTCACCTGGGTGAGATAATCCATTATAGTAAACACAAAGCACCAATTTGGCTTTGTAAATCATTTTGTTTAATCAGTATTTTCTTTGTGCTCAGGTCGAGTGTTTTCCTATTATTCCAGGGGAAGCATTGTGTTTCCCTTTGCTTACTGTCAATCATTTGACACGTACAGGAAGGAAACCAAGTGCCTGCCAGGAAATAATCCATCAAAAACACATCACCTTAGACATCTGTCACATTCATGCCTTTGTATTTGGGGAACATTTTTCAGTGGAGACGTCAGTTAATTTTCCACACCATAAAGTTTGTGTGTTTTTATTGAATATATCTAATTTCACGCATTATGCAAGGCAAAGCAAGAGGAGGAAATCTAAAGATAGAAATATAGGAGTTATAAAGAATATACCAGTGTCATTTATATCTCATTTATTTCTATGAAGGGCTTATTAGTAGGCTAAAAGAAAAGATAAATTACTTTTCTAACTTTTTCTGTTCTATTATTGGAGAACACGGGGACCTTACTGTGCCTAATCTAAAAATGTTTCAATGGTTCATAGAGCAGGCACATTTTTGGAGGGTTCTGTTGAGGTTTTCTGTTAAGGTTTTTCATTCCAGTCAACAAATGAGAGACCTGACAGAGACGTACGGTATACAGCTACATATTTTTTGGTCTTCTCCAAAAAATTTCATCTCCCTAGGAGCTCTGTCTAGAATCTATGTCAAAACTTTTGGAGGAAAATGTAAAACAGAAGCTTGACATGGTTTCACTTCTCATGCCAAAATTAGGGATTTTTTTTTTCTTCCATGGGCTGAATGTGGGGCCCACATGGACGCTGATGTACGGTAATAGTGATACATTTTAATCTAAACATCTTAATTGTTTTAATATCCTTCTCTTTTTAATTGGAATTAGTGTCACCCACACTGACTTGAACTACAAAGTTATTATATTATTCATGAGTAACTGTACACAAGCAACACACATTTAATTAAGTCTTATAGGGAATGTGATATACTGAGCTGACAAACACTCATTCTCCTGAGACTCCCACTAAGCTTCTTACATTTCCTGTAGTCAGAAGAAAATCAACAAGCACCCACAAGACAGCGATCCACATCAACAGCTCCCCTCAGTTCAGTGTTCTGAGAACACAAGTGTCACACTTTCCAGCTCCAACCCAGATCCAGATGTGACTTTACAGCTGCAACGGTCAGACGCTACAGCACATGTGAAAGCCAATTTAACACCTATTTTACTATGTACTATTTCAGGTAAAATTACGGATGTTGGACAAATGGAAAATGAAAGAAAATTAAGACTCAAGTTAATTTAGTCAAATAAAATAGAAACTCTGAAAACTTCCTATTAACAACCGTCACATCTTTTAACATATAAGAACAAAAAAATGAAATTACTCTAAATTGAGGTAAGTAAATGAAACATCTAATGAAGACAGATTCAAAAGCAAAACTGCAAAAATTAAGTGAGATTGCCTTAAACAGAGTTATTTACAGTTTGCTTGCCGTTTCACAAATAAGAAAACTTTATGTGCAAAACAATGAAATTCATAAAATGATCAAATAAGTCCCCAAACTGATAGCTAACAAATAAAATCATCTTTTGGAGAGCAGCAGTCTGTCACTGCCTATTTATCTTTAATCTCAATGGACAATAGACAAATAAAAGCAACAGCTTTGACAATAAAATATTTAACAAGAAAGTTTCAACAACGCCAATCACGAGTTTATTTATCAAGTGTTGCCTTTGTCCGTAGGGAAAGTTGTTGGTAATGATAACCAGAGGTCAGAAAAAATATGAATAAATGTGCTAAAATAACAATCACTTTGACACAGTCACATAAAAGTAAAACTATTAAAACAGGAAACTTGTCTAAGAACAAGTGACAAGTCAATGTAATCTTGCCTCGATTACTGTCTGTCGCTGTGGGTTTGTAAGGATCACAAAGTGTATTTGAGAGTGTAATCTTTGCAAAATATGTCTGTTTAATTGGAGTATAAAAAGTTGCTTCACCATTTCTTATATTACAGCTTGAGCTTGTGGGAGATCATAGGTAAACTTTTTAATCCTCAGATATCTTGAACATATTCAGACCTTAAAAGCTTAATTTTCTCACTAGAATTTGCAGTGAAACATTTCTTACTGAAACTATAACACAAATATGCATAAAAAATAAAAGCAATAAAAGTAGTGGTGCAGAGAATAAATAATGGTGTCTTATATATTATTCGACAGTGTGTTTCTAAAAAGTGTCAGAGAAAATTGCAATGCAAAATCTGTTATTGAGTATTTTAATTTGGTTTCAGTTTTAAAGACCAGTGTAGCCAGAAAACTGTCACCATTGATAAACCGTTTTAGTAACAGAGTCCAGAAAAGGCATTTCAAATCAGTGTCAACATAAAAGTCTCTCTGCGGCTAACTTCAGTTCACTTTCAATGCAAGCAATTCAGGAGGAAAGCTGACTTCATCATTTAAATATTGATAAACTTTTGTAATGAGAATGTCATATTCAATCTGTGAAAATGTAATTAAAAATCAATATTCTATCAACGTTAAATGAACAACACTTTCTGTGTTATTCTGGATTGACTGCGAGAAAGTTAATTGACTTGAGCATCGATTTTCATATCAATCTTCTACGTGTGGAACATCCTCACTGGTTTTAAACATGGTCGAAATATCCTGTTGGCACATTTAGGAACAGGTCTCAGACAGGGTGGCACAGAAGAGGTAGAAAGAAAGAAGAAGAGTGTGGGAGCTCTCTGAATACAGAGGAGCTTTTCTGAAAGTAAACAGGTGGACTCAATGGGAGTATGTGCATACAAGGCCAGCAGAAACACATATATGGATATATATATAAAGAGATATGGTAATGTGTTTCTTTGTACATGTCATGTACGTAACGTAACTTATGTACATGCGCCTGACGCAACTTACGAAGTCTGGACTAACTTTTGTAACAAACGTTGTCATTATAAATCAAACCATGATATTTTCCTAAAGCCAGCCAAATAGTTTTGGTGTCTAAATCTGAAAATCAAACTGTGCCTGTGTCACAACGTTAACCATGTGTTTATTATTGCTTCCCTGACTACGAATCTCTCGTACGCCTGTCACTGGTACTCTCCAGCCGTCAAATTATGTATTTTGTCATTTAGGAGTGAGGATGTGTCCGTCCTATAGAGGACGTTTAAAACACGCCCATATATTGTTTTGGGACTCAGTGGAAATCGACCTATAATATCCTTTCACGATGAGAATGTGAATCTCACAAACATGAAAGGGGTGTCAAACATCTCAACTAAAAATGAATAAGGGTTTAAAATTGTCAAAATGTGCCTTTAAACAGCCAATTCATATCTATAGCTATCATTTATTGATTAAAATATCACTTTGGTCAGGGAAATATGCAGCTACTAGAATATGCGCTAAAAAAAAGTGCATGCATATTATTCCTGTTAAAGTTTCAGGAATTACACTTATTTTGTATCATGACAGGTAACATTAGAGGCTTACAGGAAACATGTCACGTATTTGTTATGTATTTTTTGGGGTCATTACTGGACACATCTATGTTTCGATGTGTCTTTGAAGCCCATTCTGAATAAATGATGCAGGTGCAGACAGAGCTGGCTGTGTACCTGCTACAGGATGAAAAGCAATACAACGGAAATTGAAAAGTAGCAATAGCCTGAAAGGAGGAAAGGCTGTAGCCTCTCTGGCCATAACAAAATTCAATTGTGAAAATAGAGCAGATGATAATATTTGGTTGCAGCATTGTCTGGCAAAAGTTGAAAAAAAAAGAAGAGCAGTCTCTTCTAGATTGCTGTAACCTTGAATCACCCTGACATGCCTGTATTCATCTGCGAGTACAAAAAGGAACGACATTTGAAAAGAAATGTGATTATTAGATGACGGCATGTAGAGAGAGAGAAGCCGAACAGAGAGGAAGTCAGAATGGAGCTGGGCAGCTATCGAAGAGGGAAAAAAAAAAAAACAACAAAGATGGGTCAGACATGGAAGAAAAAAAAAAGTGTCTTTCGGGACACAGCAAGTAAAGCATATGGAGTGACATGAAGGGTGAGATGATTCACAATTTTGCAACAACGCTTCAGCAGAAAATCAGACACTAACACAGCCTGCCTGTCACCACGGGCTGCTGATGGACACACATTATTGGATCCACATACCGCCTCCTTGCTCCGCTGCAGTTCTTCACTGGAGGCATATTGCCGTCAGTTAAGCAGTCAGATCGACTGTTCAGGAATTCTGTCACCGTTTGACATAAATAGTGACACGAAACAAATAAAATTGTAAGCTTTTATGCTTATTCTTATGCATGTTGTGTTATGGCCTCAAAACATACCATTTTTTACATTTTAGGATTGAAAAGGTTACATAAAAAGGTTTAATATCAGGAACAGTAAATCTAAAAATCCATATTTATTTAAATATTTCTTTTAAATGACAAGTGTATGCGTTGTTTGCATAAATGAATGCCGCCGTGATAGTTTTAAACCCTTGTACTACAACATATGTATGTTGTATAAGGAGGCATCCCTTGACTTTGCGGACTCTTTAAATAGGCGTAGTCCATCGCCTGTAGTCCACTGCAATGAACACGAGTCCGCTTTTGATTAAAGATTTTAAAAAAATACATCCAAACATAGCTATAAACTTCATTAGCTATATTTGAGAAGAAAAAAAAAAACGGAAATTGCAACACTTGGAGGTAGTGCAACAAGTTGTAAGATCAACTTCGTCACACAGTTTTGTCAGTGAAGTGGGTGAATATATGAGCAAATGCACAGCTGCATTTATTGGGAGCCATTTTTCTACACCTGTCCAATATTCACTTCCCTTTGAGCTCTGTTTTGGTCTCCACCGACTCAAGAGGGAAATGTCTGGTTCTGCAGCTGCTAAGCGTTGCTGTACATAATTTTGTCTGTTTCTTAGTGTCTGGCAGGTAGTGCAGAGTTTGTTTATCAGGACTTTTTCTTGTGTAAAACAGCCACCTGCTGCATCTGGTTGTGACATCTGGATACCGAGAGGTGGGAGAACCAAGCCAATGACGCTGTTGGCCCTTGAAACAATGAGATAAAAGACGCTAAATCAAACTGTAGAGGTGCTAGGAGCTACAGATGTAGGTAAATAAGTGGCCTCCTTCAAGTGATTTACGCACAGGAATTTGAAACCACACGGCAACTGTGGCTTTTGCAAGTTTTAGCCCATTTAATACAAATCATAAATTTTGCACACACTGCTGCTGTGATTTAGAAATGTAAATATATTCGATTTTTCAGATTGACCAATCAAAATCAATTAATTTCAGTCAAGGTTAGAATGTCATCCAGAAGTTTTAAAATGTGTCCCATTAGAAGATGATCAGAAAAGTGTGAATTATTCAAGATTTTTTTTGTCAGAGCAGTGGCATGGTCTTTTAAAAATAGACCTTTTTTAAATGCTGGACAAATATGTTTCATACTTCAATGACAGGTCAACCTTAAAAGATTGTCTTTGAAAAAGGACTGGGGCAGCCTATTGTGAGAAAAAGAGGAGCAGAAAGGCACGGAGAGCTATGAGAGAGAGGAAGGAGCAACATGTAAACAGGGACAAAGAGCAGAGAATGAAAGCAATAACAGAAAAAGTGAGAGAATATGAGGAAGAAGACAAACGTTGTAAAGATAGAGGACCATCGTCTGCCCTCTCCAGGGCTCAGACTCCCACCGACAGCGCTAAAAAGAAAGGGGATCAATCCTGATTCCAACCAGGCTTTGTCTCTTTACACCATGAAAATATGGCCTGGAATCCCATTATCCCCGGCTATAGAGATGTAACGGCTCCATCTTCATCTCTTATTCCACAGCGCAGAGGGAATGGCACCACCTGCACTGTATATTGAAGCTGTAGCCTTAAGACGAAAAAAAAAAAAAATGCTCTTACCCATTCTCAGGCTCAAGAGGCTTTTTAGTTGAAGGGCAAACAGAACTAGAGCGGAGAATGGATGATACTCATTTCAAGCAGCAGCCATATTCACAGTGTTCTGTAACTTTGGCATACCGATGAATACCTTAAACTCTATTTTCACCGGAGTAATGTACAAGAGCTGAGACAGTAGCGCACACACCCATGCATGTTCAGTCCCACATGCGTTGTCCATCTCCTCCACACACACACAAACACACAGATCACTTGGAGAATTGAGTTGGTGACAAGAGCTAGATTTGATTTTATCCCCTCTCTGCCTCCTCGGCTCTCCTCAGGGTCACCGCACAAACAATCTCCCAGCAGCAAAAGTAGATATGAGATTACTTTTGTGGGGTGTTGGCAAGTGCCACATGTTTGGACACCGGTCTGCTTCTCCTGCAACCTGTGTGTCTCTGTCTCTCTCTCTGTCTGTGTGTGTGTGTGTGTGTGTGTGTGTGTGTGGCGAAGATTAAAAAAAGGAGAGAATTATCACACACAAGAATTTATAGATCCATGCTCCCTCCCAGATGTACAGGAAAAGCGGCACACAAGGTTGCATCCTGCATGAGTCAAAGGCAGCCGCTAACATATTCATCATCACATCTCTCTCACTCACACACACACACACACACACACACACACACACACACACACACAGGTACAGTATTTATGGACAGACACACACACACCACCTCAATCCCTGATAATCATCTCCCTTTGTAGCCGCCAAGGGCACGGATGTCTGTTCCTGCTTTCACTACAGGGGCTGATCCATGAAGGAGTCAAGGTGGAGTCAAAACGGAGTCAAATGTCTCCTTTGATGTGGTGTGCGCGTGCACACACACACACACACACACACACACACACACACACACGCTTGTCTGTGGAGGAGAGTGCAGGTTTTACATGAACCACAGGAGTGATGACAGCATACTGTTACTGCATACTGTTAGTGTGACTAAAATCTGCAGGCTGAGAAAGAAAGAGAGGTTTGTTAATTGAATGTATGAAAGAGGTAAACAGACAGAGAGAGAGAGGCTGATTAATTGAAAGTGAGGGCGGTGAACTGATTATGAAGAGAGAGAGGGAGAAGAAAGGGAGTGTATGTCATAAAAGCTTCCTCGAAAAAGAGCGCTATCAAGCAAGCAAAGCTCTGACTCTGATCACTCGTGTTTGCATTTTAAGCAGGCCCCAAAAGCTTGGAGCGCAATGGCGATGTTTCACAGTGGCACTGGGCATTTACATATTTATCCACCAACAATATTCTGCCCATAAATGTGCATTGTTCTTTTTTTTTTGGTTTCTTTCTTTCTTCTACATTTGCTTTATTTATTGATTGATTTAAGCGTAGTAAGCGTAAAAAAAAAAAAAAAAAAAAAAAATGCATAAAATGAGCTGAGGCCTGAGTTTTCTTATTCGGGAGGGAATTTGCATTCCAACCACCTCATGTCCTGCAGTACGGTACAAAATAACCACTCCCTGTATCTCAGCAAATCCCGCACACACACTCAGACATGCAGAGAAACACTGCGATATGCTCCGGACTAAAAATGCATTGCTCACACGCACCCTCGTGAAGCCCACACACCTTAAAATTCCCAACACATACATCTTTCACACACATTCGGTGTGTGGACTACTTGGCTGGTGCTGGGCAGTGCTGGGAGAAGGAGGTGGAAAAGGAGGAGGGAGGAGGCTCCATCTGTGCAGGGAAGTTGGGTGCCTGGCAGCCTCCTCGGGCCGCTTGGCCATCCATCCCGCCCCCCCCCCCACCCTCCACCTCCACCTCAACTCGACCAACCCCCCCCACCCACCTCCACCCCTCCACACCCACCCAACCCCCCCCCCCCCACACACACACACACACACCCCAATCTTCTCCCTGTCCGTCCCCACGAACCGCAAACATTTCCATCCTGCCTCCTTTCATGTGAGGAGCGGAAGCGTGGCTGGCATCCGCTGCTGTTGTTTGATACAGTGGCCGCATGATGCCCGACTGCCTGCTTGGCTGCCACACACACATGCACACAGACACACTGACGCACGCACACATGGGCAGCTTGCACTGGCTCCATGTACTACCACCTAACGAGCGGCAAGCTCTTTTATGGGAAGGACAAACTCTGGCCGGTCTCATGTCAAACACAAAAATCAAACGTGGAAAAACGGTTTGTTAGATATGGGACCAAGTCATTTATATATGCTGAATAGAAACATACATACTGTACAGTACAGCACGCACCAACCCTGTCCTCTAAAAATGACATTAATCCACACAAAAAAAATCTGCAATGGCGCAAACACCCCACTTTCTTTTCTTTTTTTTCTCTCCATAAGATGAATGCTGATGACTTGGAGACCTATTCAAATGGAATCTATTGCAACATTTTCACATATCAAGCAAAATAACAAAAAAATACACAATACAATTTCATTTTCTCTCCTACTTACGGGCCATAACTAAGTGTGCACAAAACAAATCCCACACCCATCAGCCAGAGCTCTACTTTATGGAGCTCATTAGAAAAATGTCAACATCCTAACACGCTAAATTAAGATGGTGAACATGGTAAGCATTACAATAATGAGGTAAGATTTATATTGCAGATTGTTCACAGCCTATGCAGCCATGAATGTAGTATCTGTAAAAAGTTCAGTATCAATGCAGATCATTTGTTTTTCTATCTGCTGCTGGCAATGAAAATAATGATTTAAGTCTTGAATTAAATGTAGGACAAGTCAATTCAGAGTTAAAGACAAGATGAGGATGTAACATATGTTTTCAATATTTCACCAAAAACAATGTGGCTTTGAACACAAGTCTGCTTGTGGCTTTAAATACATGTTTTAGTGACATACATGTACCAATGGCATGTTGAAGTTCCCTACATTTCAGTTCATTTCAATCATGGGGATCCAGGATGTTCAATTAACAAGGTTGTATGAAAAGAATCATAACTACGATTGTGTGAATATTACAAAAATATTTATACAACTTTTGAATGGTTATTTCACCCTGCTTTCTCTCCCTAGTATTAGAATATTACACCCCCCCCCCCCTCAGTTTTTCCACTGTCATTTTCTATCCCTACATCTTATCATGACAGTGACTTTATGCAACTGACTGTGCATTCATTCAGACAAAACCAACTGTCAATCACAGCTGTCTCTGCCCTGATTGTCTTGACGGACAAAGACGTGATAAAAAAAATTAAAAAAAACTGTTTTATATATTTATTGTATCATTTCAGTTAATAGTCTGCAATAATGACTCATCTAATGACTCATTGCAGAGTGTCTAATTTATTGATTGTTGGGTCTCCAGATTCAGTCTGACTACTGCAGAATAACAACGGCACAGGATTGGAGTGCCTGAAGGCCAATGATGCTCCAAAACATTTTTTGTTAAAGAAACAAATTAAATTAATAAGATATGAAAATTATTTTGTAGAAGAGGGTTTTAAACACTCATATTTGACATGTATTGTATCAGTATGTCTTCCACTCTAAAACGTCCGTGTAACTATTTCTTGAAGCAAACACCTTCACTTCCCTTGGAAGGCCATCGAAGAGCAGTAACACAGTGACTGTGTTATTTATAATTCCTGCCAGAAGCTTGCCTTAGAGCCTGTCAGGTTCTTCCTCAAGGGAATAGATGGAAGTCCATAATCAAAGTAACTAACCTGTGATTTACCGAACCCTCGGGTAAACATCTGCTGCCTGTCATCTGGGCTGCTTACAAGGGTCGACTATTTACATGCATTTACTTGTGGAGGGGCTTTAAAAAAAAAGGGGGGGGGGAGCGCAAGGATTTGTGAGCCCTCAGCAGTTCTTGCTACCAACCTGCCAACCTCATCACCACACCCTTCTGTGCCTTGGTGAGATGTAGAAGTAAGCTTAGAGGGAGAGAGAGAGAGAGAAGAGAAGACAGGGTGGGTTTCACAGCTTGCTCCTGATTCTTTGGGTTTATTACTCCCCCTCACCCTCCCTCTCCCTGCTCCTCCATCATGCCTCTCAATCACTTGACAAGGCAGAGGGAGCTAGAGAACAAATACAAGTTGCTGGGTGTTACAGGAAGAGAGGAAAGGAATAATAACAAATTGAAAATAAAAAACAGCAAAAAGAGGGAGAATGAAAGTGCAAAATTGAGGAGAGAAGAAAATAAAGAAAACAGATCTGTTATACATTATGTTTGGGTCAAGGTCACCGTTCAAACATAACCACTGCTAGGCAGCTATTTTCACAGGCTTCGCATAAGGGACTGTATAAAACATTGAAGGGGCATCGCAGGTGGGGTAGAAACAACCCAGTTTCACATCATATTGTGGAATACAGTAGCTGTTAGTCCACAGAAAAACATGTATTTGTTTGTTTTTTAAAAATCTTTTTTTTGTAAGACAAAGGATGGCTTAAAGGAAAATCTTAATAACACGTTTTTTTAGAAAGTAAAAAAAAAAAAAAAAAAAAGGCTTCAGCCCGCCTACCCAACAAAATCCTTTCTATAGCTACAAAGTGCTCCACTTGCACACAATATTTAACTTCCTCATTCTACTTGCATACTTGCTGTCATCCTCTCTTGCTTCTTCTCTGCAGATACTTCTACCAATGCAGACCCTGCATTACCGCTGTACTCCCACTGTGTCTCCTCACTCACAGAGCTAATAGTGACAGATAGAATGAGGAAGGGCTGCCACGAGCTGATCGATAATAGGCAACTCCCGCAATATTGCCATTGCTACTGCCAAGCCCCTGGCTAATGGAGCACACCACAGTCAACCAGAGGAGGGGTGGTGGCTGGTGGGGAGGGAAGTAGGGGGGTTGAGGAGAGCAATTTTGATGAAGTCCCTTTCAAAGCTCGGCACCGAGTTGAAAGCCTCTCTCCTTTCATTGATTCTCATTTGATTTCCAGCCTCTCTCTCCTTCCTCTTTTTCTTTCCATTTAACTCTTTTGCACTTTTGAATTGTCCTTCCCATGAGCTCTGTCTTTATTTATGTGTCCGTCTTCCCTCGTCTCTTCTTAATCTTTTCAACCATTCGCGGTGCAATCAATCTCAGTGTCTACCACTGGCATGTATAACAAACATCTATCAGTTCGTATGCAGATGAGTGATTCAAAGAAGAAGTGGGCAGCCTAATAACCTAACCAGAGCCACAGCATCAGGACATAATCCACAGTGCCATGGGCAAAGTGACTTCCACATTTAGATAGATTAAAGCCAATCAATTAGTACACACAATCTTCAAAATATAAATTAAATTAATCCCAATAAAATGAGCGCGATTTATTAGCTTTCCCCCCTCTAGGCAAAATCCAATAATTATAATTGTCAATTTGCAAATTCAGAGGCCGAGAAGTATTTAAATCATGTAGGAAAACACTTGACGTGGAGGACCAATTAATTAAACTATTCAAATTTATTTGCTGAATTTTAGCTTGTTGGTGAGAGGTGCTTAAATATGAGACAAGCTTCTTGCATGTATTGGGTGACCCTTCATAGGAAACCCTATCTTTGAAAATGTAAATACAAACATTACACAATGTTTTTTTTCAAATGGAATGATTTTTGATCCATGAAGTCTAAACTGATAAGAAGTCAAAGGGACGAGGTCAAGGTAGTTGGTTGATGTTAGAAATGGCTGACTTGACACTGGAGACTGAGAATCTCATGTTGAGTCCTACATGCTGTGTGATAAAGGCAATTTAAACACACACTGTTGACTTTTTCACTATTTGAATGACATAACGCCCTTTGGCTTACTTTAAACCTGCAGCATCAGATTTGTTTGGTCACTTGGGGGGCAGCAGAAACAAGGTCTGAATACATATCCACCGCAATTTATTTTTCCATTCAGGTTTTTTTTTTTTTTTTTTTTTTTTTTTTTTTTTATTACGTAAAGTCACCCATTGCTACAAGCTCTGTTTTGGTGTCCTCTAACTCCGAAGAAAACTGTCTGGCACCTTAACTTATACATTACGAGTCATCCATTGTTGAAGGCAAAAATATTTAGTAAAACGTATGCTGCATGTTGTAGTGGAGGCACACATTTCAGAAATGTATACCTCAAAATCTGCACATATAAAAAGCTAACTGCATGACTACTTATAGAGTAAGACATTTAGTTTATTGGGCACTTTGCTAAATTCTAACTTAGAAAAGGCAGACATTTCTATTGTTTTTTTTTTTTTCATTATATACATGTAGTAGAGAAGTAGTGATAGAGGGGATAAAATTAAAAAAAAAAACATAATGGATAAGATAAAGCTATTTTTTTCTCGCGATTATTGCCGTTATCCCCCTCCTCTTTCAGTCAGCCTCATCCTTTTTTTCTTGGCCCGTCCCTGGATGCCAACTGGGAGCCGCGACCTGCTCCTTTATCAACACAGAGCCAGGTGCACTCTGTGAGCTTCCTGCTTGCCCTTTATCAGCACAGGCTACAGAGATGTAAGTCTGGTTTGTGTGCTGCAGCATGTGTGTATTTACTGGAGACGGGGGTAGATCATATTTTTTGGGTGCCTGATTGAGCTGGAGCAGATTACGCGTTTGTGCCCGCTGATGTGCCCGCATGAATGTGAATATGCGAATACATGTGTAGTTGTGTCTTGGCAAGTGTGTGTGTGTGTGTGTGTGTGTGTGTGTGTGTGTGTGTGTGTGTGTGTGTGTGTGTGTGTGTGTGCAAGAGAGAGAGAGAGAGAGAGAGAGAGAGAGAGAGAGAGAGAGAGAGAGCAGAGGGATCAGATCCCAAGCCTCTCCCAGGAGACTCAGGGGGCCTGTCACTTCAAAGGGCCGCGAGGGCCCGCTATGCCGGCCTGCCGGCCAAGGGGGAAATCCTGTTTATGTGGCGGGGCCTGCCTTGGCAGGACCAGTGGCTAACACCAGAGCCTGGCGCTTCCACAGACTGCCACCACCCATGCAGGTTTAAATCCTGTACCACACTGTGATCCCAAAAGCCAGCCTCTTCTCTCTTCAAATACATCTGAATTAGAGAGGATAATATTTTGGGAGGGACCCAGTGCTTTGATTTGAGACCTGAAACGTGTAAGCACCAGAACCTGTGGTTTCTTGTTGAATATGTAAAAATGGCAGCTTGAAATATGACGTAATTTTTCTCGTGGCTAATTCAACAATACAATGATTGTTAGTTATGATATTTTGCGTGGTGGCCTTTCGCTGCTTCATGCTGTGCTCACAAAATGAGAAGCCCACTTTAACACCCTCAGAGCAGTCAACAAAAGAGAAGAGAGAGAGGGGGAAAAAGCTTTAAGCCGTCAAAGTGGCTGACTGGGGAGGCAGAGGGAAACAGCTTTGCCTTTAAAACGTTTGAAACGCTTTTAACTCATCAAGCTTGGCTGATCACAAAGAAAATTGATCTGTACCGGAGAAGGGGATCTTCAATGCACTTTGTACTCCTCAGTGATTTGCTTGACAGGTTCCTGCTGACTTTGTTTGAAGAGGATTTTGATGAGGTTGAGGAATGATGTTGATGGGACGTTAATGTGTCAGACCATTTTGAAGGGTTTTTTAAAAAAAATAAAATGACTTCAGGATACTCTCCTGTCAAATATCACTCCAATCCAATAAAATAATTGTTAAATCTGCAGCTACTTTTATTGGATTTAAGCACAGAAGTATGTTTTAACAGAGAAAACATTATTTATCAAGATGTGAAATGTGCAGTCAAATATGAATTTACTCCATTCGTCAAGTCAGTGTCATCTTGACCGACCATATTTTGACAAACACACCTGCCACCGTAACTATGTATGATTTCTTAGAAATGCTGTAATATTTAAAGAGGAGAATGCAACGAGGCAATGAAACCCCTGTGAGGTGTGTGGTGTTTATTAATAGTATGACCCAGTAATGTCACGTAAGGGCTTGGAGTTGGAGGTGTGGTGGAGAGAACAGTGGTTTTTTTCATGCAAGAAAACCATCTATAAAAATGAAGTAAACTTGTTTTTTTTTTTTTAATAAAAAATAAAATAAAAAGAAACAGTTAAGCAGCAGTACAGTCAAACATGGTCAGTCTGCGAGTCACTCAGTCAAAGGAAAGAGAGACATTGAACCCACTGAGTTAATATACCTTTGAATATCAGATGGATTCTGTATTATTACAATTTTACTGCCAGGGGTGTCAATTGGGAATTACTCTAAATCCTGTCTCCGATTTTCTACCTGTCCCCTCGCTGTCATAAATATGCAAAGCACACAAGGACACTCTTAAGGCAAAAACCATGACATCAAGCCTTTTCTATTTCCTTGTCTTCTCCAGCCCCGTCCTCCATCCTGCTCTGTCCTCCCTCACCCTGCCCTGTACCTCAGCTCCTGCATTTTCTCAGGGATGTTGACATCTGCCATGTGGCAAGATTGTGCTTGACAGCTCCTAATAGACCAAGATGACTTCATGAAAATCCCAATTCTTCAGTCAGTGTTTTGACTAACCGAGCTAAATCAAAACAGGCAGACATCAACATACTGCTATAATTAGCTAAATTACATTTTTAACGTGATGTCAGGATCTCTGATGAATAAAGGTTTATAAAGTTAGTTAGAAATCACACATCTTCAGACTTTTGCTTCAGAACCAGAGTATTTTACCAGAGTTCACAGTGAGCGTTCACAGTGAGCGTGCAAAGATGCACAACTTTTCATGAAGTACATCCACCGAACTGTTAACAAATGGTTTACAATTTAGACGGGGGGTAGGCGTTTCTCCGTGTTATCCAAAAGGCAACAGGACTTGATTGAGTTTCTTGAAGCCGTTTCACCTCTCGAGCGAAAGACTTTGTCAGTTCTAACTGACTGATGGGGAGACCGTTACACTTTCGTGGGGTCTTGTAGGCAACTTGTCCACTGAATGAAAGGTGAAACATCTTCAAAAACCTCAACGATGTCCAGCTGCCTTTGTACAACACTCAGAAATACCATGACCTGGATGACCGAGTCTTCACAGACGAGCGGTGTTAAAGTTCAATATCCAGAACTGCAGCAAAGTTAATCATCAATAACTTCATCTGTTTCTACTAATATTTTTATATTTTTATTGCTGGGGTATCAAATACTATTGTTTCGTCAAACCTGCCAGCAACAGAGAGATACGCATAATATGACTTTTGGCATTGGCATCGGGCCAACTAGAGTTTAAGACAGAGGTCACGTGACAGACTACAAAGACTGACAAGGTCCACATACATAGGAGATTAGGGGTGGTTGCATTGAAGAAACACGGGACACCCAGTATTGGCGTTTGAAAAAAAGTCCACCTCGATTTTGGCTTTCCCACAGACTTTGTGAATTGCATTACGTAGTTAAGGTAATGTACAAAAAGTTACCTGATGTAAAAAACCCAAACCATAATCTAATCCCTAACTCTACCCAAGTAGTTCTGGTGCCTAAACCTAACCAAATTGTGACCACATCACATTGAAGACAAACCGTGATCTTTTCCTCAATCTAACCATGTACGTATTGGTGCCTAAGGCTGCTTGTGCATATGTATGAGATGCTAAAGGGCATCTTTTGCGTATCTCTAAGACACCAGCGGGCTGTGACAAAAAAAAAAAAATCTATGTTTTGAGATGAGAACAGGTTGGCTGTTCAGCATGAGGCTTTAAAAATGTCCAAATAAAGCTACTTTATGTTTTTTATAAAGAGGGCAACGAGTATGCAACACATTTAAGGTGTATCAGGGGCTGAGTCAACTGTGTAGGTGATGCTGCATTCTTGAAAACAGTACACAAAGAGCCACCAGTAATGGATGCTTGTAGGAGGCATGGATGTTCTCAGTTTCTCTCTCACCCCTCTCATTCCCCAGTCTTCTTCCCTCTTTTGATTTGAATGAAAGGATAAATAAAGACCAAACAAGAGGAGTAGGCCTGAGGTTCTTAATAAGGAAAAATAAAATATGGCTGTAATTGGTCTGTGTCACGTTTCCTCTCCATTTAAATCGTATCCAAATTGCTGCCTTTGACTGCAACTGATGTTTTTGACTGCAATTGTGCAATTTAAACTGGATGAATAAGGCCAAATTTTCCAAGGTTGTTTTTCATGGTTACCGTAAAATAAAGCTAATTTTTTACACCGCAGCTGCTGATGAGGCCCGTGAAGCAGTAGGAGAGAAATGACAGGTGGAAAGAAAGATGGGATGAATGAGGAATATTAAAAAGAAGCCTGCCTGTAGAGAGGACCACAAAATGGTTGTACGGAGATTTGAGGGAAGGCATGTCAGAGATAGCACACAGAGATAAAAAAAGGCCAATAGGAAATAATAAATGAAAAAAAAAAATAGTGATAAAAACAATAAAACAAGGAAACTACCTGCCTCAAATCAAATGTTTCTCCACTGGCCAAATAGTCGTATTCACTTTCATATACAGCATACAAAGCCCTTGGGGTAGCACCTATGAAACTTAAGCTTTTATTTTGCAAAGTCTACCTGCTTATTCTGATGCCAACAAACCATCTTGGGTGCTATAAGTTGTTTTTCCACTGGAACCGTTTTTTTGGTTTTTTTTGCACAGCTAACTCCCACTGACTTCAAGCAAAGCACATTAGGAGCCTTTTGTCTAAGAGTGCAGTGACTAGGTGTGCCTTGGAAATGCCCCTATACATTCCACCTCCACTCTCCCAAGGGAACCACTTATGTTTTTTTTTTAATGCAACGCAGTGTGATTCATGTGTGCGCATGTTTATTTGCATGTGTGTGTGTTTCTTGTAGGGAACAAAGAGTGTATGCATACTGCAGTTGAAGTTGTAGCTTACCGTTATAGATGCTAAAATAACATGTTTGTGTTGCGGTGGTTTTATCATGTCTCTGTGTGTCTTTCTGCAAGTGCCTCCGTTTCCTCTGCAGCATGTGTGCAAGTGCCCATAAGTAGCATCAGCCCACCTCACTGCATGGCTGTATTCCCGGTGGCAGCCAGTCAAGGTAACCTAATACACATCTGTGAGTGAGCATTTAAGGAACAGCTAAGCGTTCACATGGGGCTACCTGGCACGAGCACAGCCAGCAAACACACAGTCTCTTCCTTGCTCAGAGGCCTCCTCACAGCTGGGTTGCATGCTTTAGATCAACCTCCCTTTTTTTCTTCATATTTTTATGATGGAACAATTAAAAGATTTGGCTCACATTTCAGCTTTTTGAAGCACTTTTGCAGTAATATTTAGGTGCATTCTCCTTAACCCTACCACAATTATGCCCAATAAAAGATCAATGAAAAAAAGAGACCGGTCAGTCAATGTGCTTCGATCCGAGTGTGCAACACAACTTAGAATGGAATAACAAGGTGCACCGAGTTGGTAAGATCTGTTCTTCTTCACACCTAAAAACACAGAATCTTTTCATTCTCAGGGGCTTATTTGTTAAAGCTGTTGGCGTCAGAGAGATGCACGCATGGTGCCCTTTGGTTTCAGCACTGTGACCACCAAAGTCAAAAAAAAGAGGTCATGTGATGAAGTACAAAGACTGACCGAGTCCGTGTAGGGAGGAGGTTAGGGGTTGTTGGATGGGGCAAACAAAGGAGTCACACTCAGGAGACTAGTGTTCGAGTCTGTGAGAGAGCAACTTTTAAGTAATGTAGTAATTTATTTATGTCATGTAAAGCATTTAACTTACGAAACACCTGTATGACGCATGTAACATTAGCTACATAAAATTACTTTCAACCATGATCTGGGTGAGAACGGGTTAAAACACACTAAAGACACACCTTGGATATACTGTAATGCCATTGTATAATTTGTTTTAAGTGATGTATGTATATGGGCTTTAAATTTGTTAATTGCTTTTTTTTTTTTTTTTGTCTTTACAGGTGATAAAAAAAAACACATTTCACACAAAATGTGCCCTTTAACTTTGAAAGTTGCTTTGTTTGGTTGTTTCTGTCTTTTCTTTTTGTCTTTTATTGTGAAGCACTTTGTGACATCTGATCTAAAATGGACTTACATCAAATATAAAGCATGTACCATGAATACATACACTTAAGAACTTACAGTATGCAAACAGATACATTGACTTCTTCTCCCTAGAGCCACCACTGCATTTCTGGCAGCACTGGTGGTCCCTTCCCACTTTTCATTTTTAAAACATCTAGGGCTATTCAATAAAGGAGCTTCAGGGACCTCGGAGGAGCAGGATGGAAAAATGGAGTGAGCATTCAATTCTGCCTGAATTATCCCATGGTTTGTGTGCTTACCCCGATAAAAGAACAGAGAAGAAATCTGTGGCTTATTTAAAGGCTGCTGCATCATGCTCAAATCCGTCACTCCCAAACAGGACCTAAATTTTGCATGCCTGTGAGGGAACAGCTTCTGCCCTTTACAAGTAACATGGTACATTGTTAAGTGTGACACTGCATGTTGGGATTTCTTGTTGAATTGCGAGTCCTATATGCTTGCCCTGGAGCAGGGATGGGTGGTAGTCTTTATTTAGCCAGGGTCGGTGGAGTGTTTGTCCTCATATAAAGGTCACAGCTTTCCAGTGAGGGCACTCATTACTCCCAGTTAGTCAATAAAGAGTCAGTTTGAGCTCTTGGGGGGTAAAAACTCCTAATTTAATGTCAAACAGCAGTTTCCTTGACTATTAATGGATTTTTAAGCATACTGCTCTGTTTTGGTGGAACATACATTAGAAATGTTGCCACATAAAAAGCCATTTGGCTCCTTTTTGGGAAAATCCAGCAAGCAGGAAGAAATTTGAGGCAGAATTTAGGCACAATTACACAACAGAGAAGGAGGATGGATAAGTGATAACAACCCTCAAATTAGATTCTTACTATTAAAAGAAAAGCAAAAAGCTCACAGTTTACATTATGTGGCCCGTTCAAAAGAAAACCATTGCTGTACACCAGCAAACCTTGCATTTAATTAAGCAGGTCCCCTCAGCCCCTTTTTTTTATTTTTTTATTATCTGGGAGCCAGCATAATAATTCCATATACGCTGTGATATCATCTGCTTAATGTGCTATTTTACCATACAGTTAAACCTGGGCGATAAATCTAGCGGTGCTCGCCATTAATAGATGCAGGGCCTCACTGAATAATGTGTGCATTAGATTAAAAGCACTACAGAAGTGAACCACCGTGGAGAGAGAAATGCTTCACGTTAATCTCTCTTGGTGGTTCCCGAAGGATGAGAACTTAGTGCCCTCTTCCCATGGCTGTAGGTGTAGCATGGAGGAGGCGGCGTGTGTGTCTGCAAATGGGACAGCGAGAAAGATTAAAAGATGGATCGGAAAACGTGTGCCTGCGCGTAAATTCAAAGGTGCGTTCACTTCGAGAGCTTCTGATAAATTCATTTTAGGCACACAATGCAAACACGTGCACCAAGTGCACAGCAGAAAAGCCTTTACAAAACTACTTTCATGCACACTCTGGCCAGAGATTCAAAAAAGCAGCACAATGCATGCCTGGTCTCCTAGGTTAAAACACTGCTTTTCAAAGTATCCGTCGACACATTTACTTCTCAGATCTACACAGTTAACACTGGCCCTTGTCAACCCTACACTTGTGACATTAAATTCCACTCTCTCTCTCTCTCTCCTCTTTTCTCTCTTAACATACTCACATTCCCTGATTTCCAGTGCGCGGGGAGCGATTTGAGGTGACCTCGTTACGGAGGATGACAATACAACAAAAGAACGGGGTTATGAAATCGAGAAATTCTATTTCCACCCTCCTGGCCATTCATCTCCCTGCAATATTGAGAAGAGGATTCATTATTCGGTACCCTCTCTCCACTATCGTATGAATTTGCATACTCTGCATACATGGGTAAGTGGGTGTGTGGGGCTACGCGTGTGTGTATTATTGTGGTCGTGTTTAAGTGTACTTGTGAGCATGGGGATAAAGACTATAGTGGGGGTCAAAAGTGGGGTTAGATTGAGGTTAAGGTAAACCCCCTGGATATGAATATAATTTAAAGAAATGTCTTCACCATAATAGGCAATATATAGTGTGTGTGTGTGTGTGTGTGTGTGTGTGTCGGAGAACACAAGTGTGTTCATGTGAAAATGAAAAAAAGACAGCAATAGAAAGAGAGAAAGTTGAATGCCAGCAAATGCTTTTGATGATATAAATGTATTAGGTCTAAGTGTGTGAGCGTATACATCTGCATGTGGCTGTTCAAGAAAAAGCCCTACGAGCTCTCATCCCACGCAATAACTGCACCATTAAAACTCTGTGAGCTGCCGCCATGACAAAGGCAGCCCCACTTCCTGGTTTGGGCGAGTGGACGTTTAGCCCTCTGATCAGACGCTCAAAGCTGAGTCGACAAAAAGGCAGGCTTAAAAGGCAAACGTCAGCCCAGAGGCCACAATGTGTGAAGTCGACAGTTAGAGAAGAGGCAAAGAGAGAACATGGCTAAGGCAGAAAACATTTTACAAGACAAATTATGTGCAGCTGTCATCATCATATGAAAAATAGTTTAAGTATACATGATCATACAGAATGATACAGCACATGAGTCTGAGGACGCTGCTGCAATCCTACTGTGTGACATGATGGTTTGTATTAAATGTCCAAATTGTAGCTACATGATTTGTTTTAGAAACCAGTTAGGCCTAGAAGGTTATAGCAAATGTATTTCTTCTCTTGTTCATTAAGAAACTCGTTATCTACTTGTAGACACATTATAAAAATATTACAAAGATAAATTAAACTACTATAAAAGAAACATTAAATAACTATTAAATCTAACAACAATGAGTCTTGCTACAGATGCATTCAAATTAGAATATTTAAAATTGATTCAGCTAGATCCCACATTTCCCATAACCCATGCATGGTAGTGTGTAAAATTATGGAGGAATGCTCCTTTACAGAACGACGTATATAAATAATTCAAAACAAGGTAAAAAGGTCAGTGCAGTTAACAGAAATGCTTAATCTGCACTTACTGCATGTCCTAATTCAAATGTATTCAAACAACTGCTGAGAAAATTGATTCAGAATTATAACATACCCTTCTGATGCAAAACTGTTGAAATATTCTGTTTACCCGAGTTATCAAAGCAAAAATCTGATGTATCTGTCTCATTGCACATAAAATGGCACCAGCTGATGGCTTGTGATGACACGGTGTGTCAACAGGAAATAGAAAATGAGTCCGTCCGTATGTCCGTCCATATGTCCGTATGTCTGCTCCCCCCACCCCCACCCACACACACGCACACACGCACGCACACACACACGCACACACACACACACACACACACACACACAAACACATCCTCTCTGCCTTGTGTATCTCTTTCTCTCTATCTTTCACTTGTACTCCCAATCATATGTCACTCCAAAGGCAGGGGATTAGGTGGTGGTGGTTTGTGGTGCAGACACACACTAGTGGCAGGAGCATGCCTGTATATTGATATGCTGACTGTGTATAATCCAACAAAACATCTCCCTTCGCCGCTGCGGCTTCTGAATACACAGACGCACTTCGACATCGCCCAAGGATTTGTTAATTAGCTTGCCAACATCTGTCCTCAGTGCAAAATAGGATTACATTACAAAAAGAAGAAAAAAAAAAAAAAAAAAAAAAAAAAAAAAAAAAAAAAAAACACAGTCATTGCCTGATCCCCACCTTTCCATAAAAGCAGCACCCCCAACTTCATAGCTCAGAAGTTATATATATATATAAAAAAAAAAATAAGAATAAAAAATTTAGAGAAATGACAAATGTTGTATGTGATCCTTCTTCAATTGATGTTAGCATGTTGAATAATGCATGTCCTTCTTTGGGAGAGGACTGCACAGCATTTAATTGTGTTTGTGTATTTCGGTGTCGGTGCGTGTAAAAGGGGGGTACTATATTTAATGTGAAACTCACTACTTGTAATGTCCTCCACGAACCAAAAGGAATTGATAAAGTGATAACTTCTCTTACAGAATGATTATAGTTGTGATTAAGTTGTATGAGACCGACCCTATAGGAGATGAACAGGAGGGTGAAATGGCGAGGATTTCTCTCTGCTCATTTCTCTGCTGGAAGTTCAATGTAGTCTCCCCAGACATTGACAAATGAAGTAATTACATTTATGTGAGTGTGTAGGATTGATTCATCAACCAGCGCTTGCTACCAAAAGCTTCTGATTTAATTGGGGAGCTTGTGACACATGCATCTTCTTGTGATAACAGATCAATTTTATCAAAATTAAATCACCCCAACAATATTATGTTTGGAATTCAGTACAACTCGAGTCGATGTCACACGATTTGGTGAGTTACACTATACCAATTATTCATCATTGGAGAGTTGCAAGAAATATGTTATTTGTTAATTAGAAGGCACAACATGACCCAAAATCTATAGTAATATGTCATCATTGATCTTTCAGTTAATGCAAAATGTGTGTGCACACTTTAATCTTCATAAAACACACTTTTTTTGTTGAACATATCTGCAAATGCACATTCATTGACAATACATGTCCTTTGTTCTCTCTACAATATGTAGTTGTGGAATTTAAACGTTGTCCGACGTTACCCAAAGATTGTCGTTTCCTCAATCTAACTACACACAAGATAGGAGGACACCCCCCATTCATTTCATACAAGGACGCATCAATTACATTTTGTTTAAAATGTATTTGGAGTAACAATTTAGCAAATTATTAACATAATTGCAGGGACACAGGGTTGATTATCTTAGCAACGCTTGTAGTTTTGAATTAACTTTTACAGGTTTTAAGATTCGCCACTAAGATTTCTGCCTCCACCTTAATAGAATGGGAGTAAAAGCATTTGTGTGGTGCTTAAAGCATTAAAACATTTCTAAAAAGTAGAAAAATATATTTCCACAAAGAGTCTCCTTGTTTCAGCAGAATCCACAGAACAGATGAAAGCAAACTTGTTTCACCTCCATTGGATTAGTGTGGGGGCAGAAATCAAATACAACAGCATAATATTTCCAGAACATGTGGGACCTGTTATTGCTAGGTAACAGACACAAGTTAAGTGATTTTTTTTTTTCTTTTAATCCAACACTTAAACTGTAAATCTCTGCTTAGAACAAGGGATATGAAAAATACGTCTGAATGCTTGAGCACCAGTCAGTTAGCTCATATATTTGATGTCATATTCAAACAGAGTCCAGTTAGTCAGAGATGGCACAGAAATTATGTAGATTGTATCGGTTTCAGAAAATATCGACGGATAATGTTCTGGTTTTATGCCAGTTATACAAGTCTAATAGCGCATTAAATTATCAAAGTCAATGTGTCATTTTCACAAATTATACCACAATCAGCCTATTGTGTCATTTAAGTGTGTTCGCAAATCTTACATGGATAGAAGAAATTCGCATGAAATCAAAAGAAATCATGTTCTGCTTTTTATCTAAATGAAATACTCCGAACGTTGGTGTTGTTTAAATGCAGGCGTCCAGATGAAACACAGGGTTTGCCAGTGAGAGGTTTGTAGCACAAAAGGTGACATTCAACGGCAGAATTCATAACAGAGTTCATATCCGCGAATTGTGTCACATGTTGCCCATAGGGTCCCAGCTGAGAAGTCATAATGAGCTCTTCAACCCTAAAGAGGCAGGCATAACTCGCATGTTCTGCTGCCACTTTCACAATGGAAGGGTTTATCACCGCCAAAGGCTTCAGGGGGGGAAAGAGTGTGAGCGGAGGAGATTGGGGAGGGAGGAGAATACTGTACAGAAAGTTACACGTAGCTGATGAGTGCTTAACATAGATTTGAGATAATTTTGTGTTTCTACCACACGACTAAGATTCTGAAGCCACACAAATGGCCGTGAGGTTGTACTTAGGCACAGCAGTGCTTAGCCAAATGCTAATGCCACTTTGCAAGCATGTCCACATTAACTAGGTTAACCTGCTGTATTTAGCACACATGATGTCAACCAGTTTCATCAGCTTAACCGGTTAGCATGCGTAACATTTGCTGATCAGTCCTAAACACAAGTCGTTTTTTGGGATATTTGGTCAAGAAGCAACGTTTTGTCAAATTAAAATGCGTGGTAAATAGCGTACCAGATTGTAGTGGCCTGATGGTAAATTTAAAGTCAGGGGACCACCAAAGTTATTAGGATGTATGCTCCGAGCACCTTGTCAAAATTGACATGGCAATCCCTCCAATACTTGTCGAGATATTTTAGTCTGGACAGAACTGAGCAAACAGCTGACTGACTTCGCCGTCCCCAGCCACGCTATTTATTTGGCAAAAAATGAGAAGCAGTTTTACACAAACATGCACTACAAAATGGTAGAGGAGAGTTTATAAACCCTCCAGGCTGTCAGGAACTGGCTACCAAAACAATGAACTACTGTCTGACCATGGTGCAAGCCCCAGAGCCCCTCTGTAGGACTCTCTATCATGCTTTGGCACATGGGCAAAGTTCGTAATGTGTGGGACGTGTCAAGGGCAGCAAGTATGTACAGCAACTCATATCACCAGCAACAGAGTCAAGTGAGGTCAAGACAAGTTTTTTTTTGGTGCATGTTAAAGGAAGCTAAATTTGGTCCCACAGTACTCAAGTCATAGTGTAACACTGTTGAGGCTTGGACTGCTTCCATCTTGATCGCTGCTACTTAGTTTGGTAATACATCATAGCAGATTAGGCAGAGGAAAGAAATAGCTTATGTCATCGCCTGACTCGACATTCGAGGCAGTGGCTACTTCTCGGAAGCAGAACACAGTGTAAACGAGGTACATACCAACAAACTAGAGCCGGTGAGAGTTGACAATGAGTAACACTACAGTCAATAAGAGTCTCTGCTTATATAAAAAATATTGTTGTCTGATATGTAGCTGCTATAGTTAACACACTGACATGGCCATGAACTGATATATCCCAAGTAAATACAATAAGTCTAACAACAACCAGTGCAGTATCAAACTTAGAAAAGTACATCTATCACATTAAGATCTTGTGCTGAGAGTGTGTTAAAGCTCCGAAGAAGCTTTAACACACTCCCAAGAAGCTAAAACTGCAACGGTTCAGCTCAGCTACTTATTTCATCTGACTGCCTCATCTCTTTCCAGGCAGAAACATCCTCTTGTGTTTTCTGTCATACCATTAGTCTTTCCTGCTGCTGTAGTGTGAGATCAGGCTTATCCACACTGACGTTTTTAAATCTTAACTCAATTTCCAACATCCTTGTAGCAAAAAGAAACTTGGCCAGGCAACTTTACAGAGTATTTAAGCTTCGAGGGAGTGCTTCACTTGCCGCTAATTTTAGCCTACCCTGCCGTCGTCTGACTTCTCTTGTGTTGCATTTCTAACACATGTTGGATCAGATAGTGGAGTTCTGAATGACTACAGTCGGGCCAAATACGGAAAGCATATTTATGAAAGGAGGAATATGTTTGGTATAACTGTACAAATCAAACTGTTTTGGCCTTCTATGGAAGTGAAAGTTTTATACCCCTACTATCAAATGTCAATGTATCCTATGCAACCCCAAATTAAGCTCTGCCTTTACACAGTCAGATTTGTTTCTTTTAAAGTTGTGAATGAATGGAATAGACTCATAACCAGACTTATCAGCACTGATTTTACATTTGACAAAACAGATTTTACAAATGTTAAATGTGTGTAAGTAATATTCTGATATGTTTCCTTTTTGTTAAGTGTGTCTCGTGGCGTGGGTATGTGACTGTGTATGCTTGCATGGTTAAGTGTCTGTTAGTCCATTTGTGGTAATGCAGTGACTTAACTAATTGCTAAATCTGGTACAAAGCATCTCTCTTCTTTTTGAGATCAATCTATTTTATGCATGGTCTGTTACAAATAAACCTAATAAATGTTTAATAAACTAAACGCCTGTATATGGAAAATGTGTAATAAATAGATTGAACGTGTTCTATGACCATAAGCAAGTGAAAGTGAGAAGATGAAAAGTAGAAATTCATTGTCGGGTGAAGTGGAGGTAAATGGGCAGGGTTTTAGAGCCCTTCATACATTACCATTATTTGACTACCGTGTATCATTTATTTATGTTCTGTGATACATATCGACTCATCTGATTAGGGACATTTATAACTTCTGGGATTCAGTACTTGTCTTTGAAAATATTGGAGGTTAGAGCCTTGTTCGTAGGCACCGGGGTTGTTTTTCCATTAAAAGAGGAAACCTTCCTTCATCCACTGGGCTGTACAGGGTCTCAAATCAAATCTTTACACTGTATTCCTTTTGCTCGCTACAACAGCAGCTGCAAATCAGTTTATGCATCCCAAAATGGCTGTTGGAGCAGCAACAAGCAACACTGCAAGATAAATGAGGGCAAGCGCATTGTAATTTCCATATCAATCATGGA
Source organism: Embiotoca jacksoni (assembly GCF_022577435.1). NCBI lineage: Eukaryota > Metazoa > Chordata > Actinopteri > Embiotocidae > Embiotoca > Embiotoca jacksoni. Next base: position 5,276,018 of record NW_027185384.1, on the reverse strand, counting down.
TAGTGTCAGCAGTTTAAGTTGGGGAGAATGAGAAAGAGAGGGGAAGGAAAGCGGGAATGAAGGGGTGAAAGACAAATGCAGAAAATAAGAAACTACATGCTTTTGTTATTATGAATGTACTCCAGCTATTATTAAATTAAGCCATTTCAAGCGGAGGGCAAAGTAATGCAGCTGGTGGCACGGAGCCAAAGGTCGGACTAGGCAACTGACAATCCTTGAAACTGTTTCAGAAACTCAACCGGCTCTGACATGTGGGTGCAGACAGAGTGTAGCTGTCATTTAGGCCATAAATGTCCAGCAGATTTATCCTCCAGAAACATTAACATTGAATCGTGGCTGTCGGCATGTATGTCACCAGGCCTTGAGGTGGAGGTGGTGCTGCTGACAAGCTGGCAAAACGGAAAGGAAGGGAGGATGAAAGGATCGAGGGGAGGCCCTCAAGGCCCCATAACAAGTTCTTGAGAGTTAGGCTGGTGAAACTTTGTGCCGGCGTTATCTTGTTAAGTGCGGGAGTCATTGAAGGACACCAGACAATTGATTGAACGGAGTTGACTTCAGCACAATTTCCTCTTCGTGGTGACATGTATCAACCTGGCCATGGGTCCCTATATTCTGCAGCTTAACTACCTCTCAGGCCTCCCACTGTGACAAATGGCTTCTGTCTCTTCTAATGCAATATTTGTTTCTACTTCTGAGAGCCTCTCGGCTACTCTGCGGCAAGTCTGTCTGCCGACTGCTTCATTGTGTGAGCTGACTTTATTCCCCAACCAGCTGTCAATTGGTGGACCGTCTGAGTGTTCTCGTCTGTCTGTCTTTTGTCTCATTGCCTGTGCAGTCCTTTTTTTCTCTCCCAAGCTCTTTCTACTGCTCCCTCGTCAACCCCTTGCTCTGTCTGTCTCACTCTCACCATTTCTCTGTCTCCCTTGTGCGCCGTGTCTGTCTCTCTTCCCTCTTCTTCCATTCTCATTGCCTCGCTGCCATTCCGCTCCCTTTTTCCCTCCCTCCTCCTTTTCTCTCTCCACTTTACCGCCATGTCTCTGCTCCAGATGCTAGCTGTCTCAGCTCCGTGGGCTGCGTCTCAGTGATGGGCCCCTCAAGGAATTCAAAGCACCATTCTGGCATTTTCTTCCAAGCAATTGCTTTTTGCAGTAATAAAGGGGGGGAGTAGCTTTAGCATCTCTCTGAATGGGCTTACTGGCCCTAGGCAAAACAAGCACAAGTGCACATCCATGAATCCTCTCGAGGCAGGAGCACTCCGCAAGTCTCTGTCCGGATTCAGACCCAATTAAGCCGTCGCACGTAATTTACAGCATCGGTTTCAAAAACTTACCATTAATCAATGTGTCAAAAGCTCCGAATGAGGAGCCTGAATCTTAAATTCTGTTTGTACTGTCATTTTATTGAGAAAATTCTCATTTATATTGTCATTGTAGAGCTGGACAAGCAGTTTTCATTTGCATACCACACACAATTATTATACACAAACAACCCCTGTCTTTGACTGTGACCTGTTGAGCCCCGCAGTCATATACGACTTACAATATGATATGTAAATATTATACACGCCGTTTTAATGGTAATTAAAGTCACATTGACACCAAATTAATTCACGATGGGACACGGAGCATTTAAGGTGCAATTAGCCATGGAGGCGGCTGATACTTTGCTTAAATGCAAACTCCAAACACTTTGCAATTTGTTTTCACATTAAGTAAATGTCACAGTATATTAGCACGCTATTATGGAATCCATGTTTTCTTACAAAGCGGCGTCTGGTTACAAAAGTGCAGGTGGTGGAACGGAGAGAGAAACAGAAATTAGTGAGGGGGTGAGACAGAGAAGAGGCTTTGATGCAACTTTTACTGCATCCGAGCGCAAACAAGTGCACCAACTGTTGTGGCTGTTAACCGTTCTTGGGCCATGAAGCAGCTGTGGAGGAACAGGCTGTGTGTTGCTGCTCTACCACGTCAGCATCATTCCTGTGGTTCGCTCGCATGATCGGCCAAGACATGTGTGCACACACCGCCTGTGGGCATGCACTTTTATCCCACACATCTTTTAATAAGCTGTCTGTTGTGTGCTTATCGCCAATCAATACCTTTAAACAAGAGGCGCGCACACACAAGCGCGTGCACGCACACACACACACACGCACATGCACACACACAGTGGCAATGGTAAGGACTTATTCTGTAATTGTTTGTACACCTGCAATCAGGAGTGTTATAAGTACTCAGCTTAACTTAAGTAGTCATCGAAATGGCAAGCTTTCAATAATTTAGTGTGAGTACATCTGTAATTTCTTGTTAAATGTCCTTGACTACAATGTTTTCATGCAAATCAAGATGGCTGTTTTGAGAACGCAGGTTCAGCAGACCCAGTATTGAACCAGACTGAGAGCTTACAGTCATACTCGGGGCTCTGTGAGGCTGTACTCTGTACTCTCAGGTGGGGTGAGCTAAATGCTAAGGTCGGTAGGCTAACACGCTCATAGTTCATGTTAACATTTTTGAGTTTAACAGGAATAATGTTGACCATGACGACCATTATAGTTTTGAAAATTAGCAAGCTAACATTTGCTAATTAGCACTAAACCTAATGGCTGAAGGAAATCCTACATTTTGCAGGCTGGAATCACCACAGTCACTAGGATACATTCTCTAGGCACAAATATCCATCCAAAATGTCACAACAACCACGTTTTTGAGATATTTTAGTCTCGACCAAAGTGGTGGACTAAAAATGTTGATCCCACCATAGACTGTGTCTAAAGATAGACTTAGTTTCAGGGTCTCAAAAGTGGAGCCAATGCGGAAGTCCCTTAAAGTGCAGTACCACTGAGGGCCACCAGGGGCTGACTTCAGTGGACTATTCAAGAAGCCCCGACTTCTCTCATGAAATACTAAGTCTATACATGTTTTCAGTCATGTGAGTCACTTAAAGTCACGATGGTGTCATTAGCGAAATTCCCTCCTTCTGATCAGTGTTCTGGTAGTCCTTCTGAAAATTTTAATAATAATTAGATACTACGCTTCAAAGAGAGGTATGTTTGGGGGCATGCCTGGTTCAATTGACATGCCTGGGGTATAGTCAGGTTTCCAGTATAGGTGGGTAGGCATAATGCCCCCAGGTTCTCAATCAGATCCACCCCAGCTCATCCAAATATAGTCACTTGAGTCCCCCCCCCCCCCCCCCTCAGAAAGGAGGCACTCTATTTGTCAACTTCTTCACTATGCCACTGGAAAACAGAAAAAAAAGAGTCCCAGGTTTGATCAAATTGCTTTTCAACAAAGCAAAGTGTGCGAGCATCAACTCATTTTCAAAACTCGTAGGATGATGGATGCCCATTGACTCACAGAGAGCCAAAAGTACAAACAGCATGCCTAAAGATCCCCATCAACAAGCACTTTCTAAAGTCAGAATTGTACTGATCATTACGACACAACATAAAACAGCAATGAGTTGATTCATGAGTGCTGTACAGGAAAAAAAAAAACATTGCCTTTGGTCATGTTACCATCTCCCACTTAATGTCAATGAGTCCCTTAACACGCTGATAAAGATCCCATTTCTGCTTGATATTTCATACTATTAGTCGCAAAATTTTGAATATTAGATCCTCACCCGACCAAACTTGATGCTTTCCATTTGCGGCACAGTCATTATGTGATAACACCCCTCCTCTCCTTCAAATGACACTCATCGTGGACTTTAAATTTTGCAAAGCTGCCTTTTAAAAAGCTGTTCAAATATGCATGCGATCTCTGGACCCATTTCCAAGGGTCCATAATGTGGCTCTTTGCTTTCTCGGTGGAAAACTCAACAAGTTGACTCCCTTTATGAATTTACGTCCCAAGGCCATCGGCAGCCCTTTCTGCTGCTTCCTGACAGTGGCTCCTCTCTCGTCTCCCTCCCTGCAGAGGAAGAGGCTCCAGGCTATGCTGAAAATAGGATAAGATATTCAAATATGTGCATGCGTTCACCTACAAGTTCTTGTGTTTTTCGAGGTCAGTCGAGTCCCGTTTTCTCAGCTGGTGAACCACCCTCGCGACATTCTCCGACATCTCCGACGGGGATTGTGCATGTGAGGGTGCAGGTGAGCAGATATGAGCCTTGATGCCGACTACCTACGCGAGCTCATGCGCTTTGAGCGCTTCAGGCGGTGGGGCGAGGTGCCAGTGTGCGACGCGCCATCTATTCTCTGCGGATGCCCCCGAGCTGCGGTTCTCAGGAACAGTCACAAATCTATCGATTGGGCCACAGAAGTACAGCGACTCACAAACAGAAAGGCAGGAAACACAGAACGCCACGCTGAACGGCGGATCTGTTGGGAATGACTTTAAGTGGCAGCAGAGAGCTTTTGTCCCTGACAGCAGGGGAAATCGTGTCCAACCTTTCAGCATTTGTAAAGTCCTCGCAGGGTTATTTTCATGTATGTGCAAGTAGGTCATGGGTGTTTCTGTATGACCCTGAGTTACTGCTGTGATGCTGTCGTGTGCGTGTGCGTGTGTGTGTGTGTGTGCGCACCAGTGTTACCCATGCGCCTGCTTTTGATTATGTTCATTAGTGTCTCGGATATACGTGTTTGCTTTTCAGTGCTTAGATCTGCCTGTGCGTGTCGTCTAGGTGTGTGTATGCGCACACAGCATTACACCTGAGGCTGAGAATGAATCAGCACTTGAAGCTTGCTATAAAAAAAAAAAAAAAAAAAGGAGTTGCACATAACCTCTCTTCCTTCCTTTTCCTCCATCACTTCCTCTCCCTTCTCCCTCCTCCTGTTTGCACGACTTGTTACTTTTTGTCCCCTCATCCTCTTCCCCTTTCTCTCCCTTTGCAGTTTGGACTGGGCGCTACATTCCTTAGCTATCCCAAACTCAGATTAGCTACCCTTGTGGGCTCTCTCGTCTCCCTTCCTCTCCGAGCTCATATGCAGCGCTATGGCCTCATGAATATATAATTGCAGCGTCGGCAAACAAATGCATGGTGGTGAGCTTCCAGAGGAGGGAGCCAGTGCACAGAATACAATGTTGTTGTTGTTGTTGGTGGTGTTTTTTTTGTCTCTTTGTAATGTAATCAGAGGGTACTGGAGCATTCTGGTGTGATTACCGTTTCCAAAACTAAGCTTATGTTATGAACAGTTAAACTGTTGCGTTGTTGTCATTTCTCTCTCTCTTCTTTTTCTCCTTGCCTTCTGTGTGTCTTCCACCTCATTATGATTCATTTGTGACATTTTCACCCTCTCAAACATGCTTTTTATTTCACCCCTTCTCCTTCACCACACCCCTCCCCACCTTCCCTTTATAATCCCTGCACCTCTTGCTTTTTTTTTCTTTTTTTTATCAAGGTATCAAGCCACCACCTGGTCTTACCTCTCTTAGCTCTCACTCCCTTTCTTTCCTTCCACCCTACACCCCCCTCCCATATCCCCTCCCCCCTCTCTCTCTCTCCCCCTCTGTCCTCTCTTCGATCCCTCCCTCTCAGAAGGGCCTGAGTGAGGATGGCAGATCGTGTGAAGTTGGATGTTGATTCTAGGTGACAGGCACCATATGAGTCATAGCCATAATCACTGAGCTTTCCTCAAACCCCCCCCCCACCCCCCACATACACACACACACACACACACACCCCACCCTTTGGCTGCACAACACAGCAGCACTGCAAAGCAAAATTGCCCTTGGTACAAACAATAGCAATCCAGTGCCACACACCGCGCTGGTAGATTTCTAATATGTAGAGAATTGTTAAACCCTTCAGGAACTGGAGTCATTCAGAGCAGAGAAAAAGTGGCAATTACTCCAAGCCACTATGTGATCCACCTAATATGCAAATTTGCCTAAAAGTAACCAAATGTGGGGTAACAGTTGAAATGTTGTTCATATTGTAGACCACTTTTCCAACCATATATATATATATATATATATATATATATATATATATATATATATATATATATATATATATATAAATACTGCATGTGCATATTTGCCATTTTTTATAGACAACTCAATGGTGTTTCCAGCATATGGTTTCTTCCTTCCATATATATACAGTATGTGAACTTTTAGGAGACACACAAGCTGCAATAATTACGTGATCCATCATTAAGTGATCGGCAGAAGATTCATCATTAATTGATCTGATAAATTATTATCTGTTTATGTCACTCTTTAAGTAAAAACAAATTACATTTGACAGCTCCAGCCTCTAAAATGGAGACTTTCCTTTTCTTGTACAGTAGTCAATTGATCCTATAGCCCACTGTGACCATTAGAATAGTTAATTACTAATACACATGACCATTAGCTGCAGCCCTAAAATGTAGAAAACATGTCATTCAGATTTGACTGGCCGCACCGATTATTATGGGAAAATTCCAGAAATTCAAAAACCCAAACTCTTTTGTTTGACAAGTTCAAAGATGTTCAAGTTATATCGAGAAGAGAAGAGAAGAGAAGAGAAGAGAAGAGAAGAGAAGAGAAGAGAAGAGAAGAGAAGAGAAGAGAAGAGAAGAGAAGAGAAGAGAAGTCAGCAGTGCAGGGAACAAGAGATGATAGTAGAGGGCAGGAAAAAAACCCTGCTGAGAGAGCAGAGACCTCCATCAGAATAACATACAGTACATGCAGTGGTCAGCTCAGCTTAGAGATCCAAAAATGACAAGATATGAAAGAGAGGAAATGAATTAAAGAACGATTGCTACAAAGAGAAAGAGGCAAATCAAAATTGAAAAGGATTAAGAAAAGCTGAACATAAAATGGAGACGAATATAGACAAAATAATAAACGGCACAGGAGTTTGAGTGACCGGGATGTCCGAGGGCACAAGAACAAAGTAGAGGGTAAGATAAATATAAAAAAGAACAAAACAGAAATACATCACGGACAAGGAAGGTCAAACGGAATGAAAATGGAAAAGAAGAAAGACAATGCTAACAGCGAGAGCGAGTGGTGAGATTTACTGAGCTGCAAGTTCAAATGTTTGGAGATTTATCAGCCAGAGAGACCACAAGCTAAGACAAAATAAAGAGAAAAGAGGAGGGAAGTAGAACAGAGAAGGCCTGGGCGCTGCAGTTTATTAGACAAATACTGGTAGTGACAAAACCGAGAGAAACTGGACTGTCAGACAAATGGAACTTTGGGAAAGGTACAAAACAATATTGTTCAAGCAGTGCAGGGTGAAAAGGTTATAGAAAAGAAAAGAATTCCAAGAATCACTGCTGCTCAGATTATTAAGTTCTAGACGGGGTGAATTGTTGCTGGGTAAGAGGTCGAGGTCCGTGCAATGAGGGGGGCTCAAAGACTGCTGACTGAAACAAACATCCAGGCATCATTGATTGGACACAAGCACAAGATCAATCAACATGGCCGAAGGCACCAGAAAAAAGGGAAAGGACCCCAAATCCATAAGCTTATGCTCTTATAAACTAAAGCCCCCCCTCTCCTATGCGCACACACACACATGCGCGCGCGCACACACACACACACACACACACACACACACACACACACACAGATTAACCTGCAGCCTGTGTGATTGTAAAGAAAACTCAATCTCCTGTCTATAAGAAAGAGCTGGGGTCAGTCCACACGCTATGAAAACCTCAACCAAGTGATCATGTAATGAATCTGTTAATTTCCCTGCAACATCAGCACAGCTAATGTGCTCCAAGACAACATGATCATATTAATCATTATCTCAGCAGCTAATGAAATAGCTCAGTTTTCATGTTTTTTTTCCCCAAACGGGCTTATCATGGCTATTGCATATAGCATCCGTTTTGGTTTTTTTTTTTCACACAGCAGACTGGAGGACAGTGTGCCAGCTGGATTTCTCAACGTAAGTGAGTCAGATGCAGTTTGAGACAGAGAAGGAAAGCAAGAGGGAGAGGAGGTGTGTGGGTGCCAGGGAACAAGAAATTAAAAGACATCCATGGCCAGAGAAGTAGCCTTAGAGAGGGAGAGGGGAGGGGAATTGTGTAAATATGTATATGTGTGTGTGTGTGTGTGTGTGTGCGCTTGCATACATTTGCCTAATAAGGTTATCCTCAGGCAGTCTTGAATAGCTGCCTGGAGTACTGTTTGTCCAACTAAACAGGGATTATTCATCAGTAAAAAAAAAGAAAAAGTCAGATTTTTCGACCTTAAGTCTCATGTGAATTCTTTCTGTGTTTCATGCTCTGTAAATAGTGTTTGGTGCAGAGACAATATGACAGATGCGTGACTGTCTGACCTCAGTAAGTCAGTCTGACAGTAACACAGCCCTCAGGACAGAGATGTGTGTGTTCGTGAGACAGAGAGGGAGAATTAAAGGGAGTCGCATGAGCCTTAATTAGGCCTCTGGCACACTCAAAGTATTTTTCCACCAGACAATAAGACACATTTCTCTTTTATCCGAGTCCTTCCTCGTTAAACGTGCCTCCTTAACCCAGCATGTGTTTTGGCACCAACGAGAGCAAGGAAGAAAAGCATTAAGAGAGCGCATGGGTTTTAGTGCGAGCGTGTGAGCGCACAGCTTTGGGTCCCATGCGTGTTTTCCAATAGCTGTTAAGAAAAAAAAAATGACACGTCGACAAGTACTGAGATCAATACGCTAAGAGCATTTGTCAATACTGCTCGCAGAATTGTGTTGGCAAAGCGTCTCCACATGACACGGTCACCCACTGCGCACCAGCGCTACATGTGTGGTCAAAAAAAAAAAAAAAAAAAAAAAAAAAAAAAACAAGCGGCGAGACTTACCGCAATAGAGAACCAGAAGCGCTGTCAGAAGCACCACAGCCCAGAAAGTTGACGACATTCTCGGCCAGCGACTGGCATCTTTGCGTCTTGCCAACCTTGACACTGAAGCCATTGAGGAAACAGGACACTTCCTCTTTATGGAGAAAAATAAAAAGCAAAGAGAATAATTTCACAATCCAGCTCGGCTTCTTTCAATGCTCATATCTCCGCGTGTAATCCCACAAAAAGACATGTCAAGATCGAGCAACTGATGGAAAAGCAGTGACTTGCTCCTCGGGTAGTCGGATTGCCGGTGCGCAAAAGAAAAAGGTCACATCTTCCTTCGGAAACCCAGATGGAAAAAATAATGCAGTGTTTTTCTATTCGTTCAGACACACAAGTTGGTCAACGTCTCTTTTAGTTGTCCCAAAGTGTGCAAGCCTCAATCTCCGTCGTATTTCAGTAAAACAAAGCGAAGTACGGTGGTGCCTGAAGATTACGCCGAGTTAATGCTCAAAGTGTTCAATCATCTGTACCGCAGCGCCGTAAAAGCTCCTTTCACCTGTGGTAGGTTTCCTCGATCCTCTCCCGCCTCAGCAGCCGCGACGGCGTCACTCAAAGATAGGGTTAAAATAATATAATAATGAAAACGGGGTCGTATACAATCCGGTGAATAAACGCCTGGATGGATGAAGGAGGGCTGATTGTGAAAGAAAATAAAAGTCCTTTAAGCTCACGGTTTGGGCGCGAAGTAGATGGAGATCACAGCATGGTTGCGGGAGGAAAAGGGAGGATGGAGAATGAATGGGTAGATACATACAGACTGTGGTAGAGGGAAAAAAAAGTGCGCACTGTGCGACTCCAAGTGATTTTGTCCAAAGTGAAAGATTCAGATAATCGATATTACGTCAGCAATAAGGCACTTGAGGTCGCGATTTACAGATATGCAGCTTGATGCTGTTGCATCACAGACATCGTTTTACATCATCAAATCAGCGTGAATCGCGGCTAACAATGTATTGATTTTATATGGTGTTGGTTTGATTTTCCAGTCAATAACGACTGGCATTTTCCCACGTGAAAAACACTCCTCCCATAAGACATACAATTCCCACATGCATAGTATGAATAGTGAATATTTAAGGCAAATGTATGGTTTTGCAATCATTTTTAATGGAATTGAGGGAAATTCGGTCCCTTTTCAGTAACATATTAATATAGAGAGATAGTTGCGTTGAGAAAGCGGACAGTCGTTTGTGATCAGAAAATCACGTATTTTAGTGTGTATGTTGAGACGGTGCCATCTTTCCATAGTGTAGATTCGTTTTGCATAAAGACGTTCATTAAAGTAAAACAGATGTCAACATTTATTTTATTCACTCCTATTAGGTATGTAAGTGACCAGTTAAACCATCACGAGAAACACTAACTTCTTTTTTAAATGAATTTTATTACCATCCTGAGCCCAATCATGGTACCATCAGGGATCGAACCACCTTCACAGTAAAGCAATTATTGTCCCTCGTGTTCATTGGAAGATCGATACTCTTGCCTGTGGACTTTCTGCAGCGACGGTAGTACTGCTGGTCGCCAGCTCGAGGTTTAGGTTGAGGAGGACTGAGCCTCATAACAATGTCAGTCTTATAAACCAGTAACAAATGATCCACCATGATTTACAGCTTTTATACTGGGCCTTATTTAGGAATAAGGATTGCTTTTACTTCACTGATCTAGCGATATTGACCATACTGTTTCAGTACCTTTAGTTAAGATGCATTTTAAATGCAGGGATTTTGCTTATAATGGACTAATTTTACATTGTACTATTACTATCTGTACGTAAAGGATTTGAATAATACTTCTTCAGCATTTCAGCACCACGGATAGCTCCGCTGCCTTTCACACAGCTCCATGAGCAGCACAAGGGACAGCGCAGTGGAGCACTGGTACCGTGGACAGCGCCATGTCCTGAAGCTCGGCGCCCACGGCCCACACGACGGAGCCCCAGCACCACGGACAGCGCCTGGTGCCAGAATCGCTGCACCACGGACAGCTCTCCACTCTGCCGGCTACCATCCAACTGGAGCCAGCTCCGTCTGCCGGCAGTGTGGCTCAGGAGGCCTCTATATTCACCTCAACATAACCTGCCGTGCATACTAATCCTAAAGTCTGTGCCCACACTATCCTACTGTATTCAGGGAACGAATACGCCTCACTATGGATTACTCAATATTCCAACCAAAAATGTTGCTCTTCTGTTTTGGAGCTGATAGAGATTGTCTGTCAGTGGGGCTATCATTTCCAACAAGGTTCTTTGTAGAGAATCCAAGCTATCCCTGCTTAGACGAGCTGTAGTAATGTGCACTAGACTGGAGCTCTTGTAAACCACACTGGGTGCAATAAAATGGTTAATTGCTGTCCTGTCAGTCCTTGTAAACCTCCAAATCTGTATGCAATTGCTCTATTCGGTATGTTATGGTAATGATAATGTGAAAACTAGACATTTATTTCCAAAATTAACTGTTTCCTTCCTACCTCCCACATCGTCATCACCCTCCCTCGCTCCTCATGCTTTCTCCTCTTCATTGTGGAAGCACCGATCTTAAAAAGCAACAGACTCAATGTAGACAGTCAATTACAGCCCTGGTTGGAAAGCACTGGCATGTTACCTCCTACGTGGTGTTCTGTCAGCAAATGTGGCAGCAAGGCCAGAGCCTGCTTCGCGCACGCACACAGACATGCCCATTAACTCGAACACACAAATCATGTAAGTTTAAGCACATATACACTGTTTCCCTCTCGTTGTCTCGTTGTCTCTCTCTCTCACACACTTACAGCCATTTGCTTCAGCTGGGATATGATGCATGAGCTGTGGCCTATATATGTTATTCTCTCTTTCTCCCATTCACTTTTACATAACATTTCTAAATCTCCAAACAGAATGAAGCATGAAAACACAGACTCGGATATTGCTATTTTGAAGGATGTTACCCCTCCCTTCTCTTCAAAGGCTTCAGAGTTGCACAAAAAGACACTGGCTTACTTTTTTTTTTTTTTGTACATTCTGGGAACCATAATAGAATAATATCTTATTCCGGCTCAACATGAATCAACATCTGACACTGGTTCTGTTGCCTCTATGCGTTAAGCGGGGCTTGTAGCGCTGGGGTCTGGCCTCTGTTGGGAGTTCAAATAGATTTTAGAAATATCTGTGGGGTTTAAATGGGGTTTCAAAATGCAGATGAGGATTTCAAACATCCACAAGCTGATGCTAAATGCAGCAGCTTTGAAAAATCAGATAAACACAGTCCTTTGGTGAAGTATGATCCCCCATCTTAGCAGAAAGCTCAGGACTACCGTTGCTGAGACAAGAAAAAGACTCAACCACAGAGGGAGGTATGAATGATATCTGCAACTAAAGCAGACAGATAACTGAGCAACAAAGAGTGCTGTTCCTCTACTGTATGTTCACTATATTATTTTAAACAGATATGGATTCCAAAGGCAATATTCAATCTTGAGTGAAGTATCATCTCCTCTTAGAAAATGTGTAACCTCGTCACATTGAATGAAAAGATGGCATTTCATAACGCAAGGGGAAAGTAAATATTGAATATTTAAAATTTTTCAAATGAATGCAGTCAGATAATAAACGTTCCTTAACTCCTTTAGACAAACACCCATGGGCTCCAAAAAATATAGTGTAGCATTAACGAAAAGTCAAAATATAAACTTTGTCCAATTCCTTTGAGGCTTACTCCATGGCTGTAATGTACTCTCAGTGACCAATATTTCAAATACTTGACAGAGTCCAGGATTTACGTATAGATAGTCCGACACTCTTGGCATCTAGACAACTTTTAAGTGGACTGAAGTTAATGGCATTTATAAAAAATAAAAAAAAGGAGAAATGATTGGAAAAAGCAACCTGTTGAACAGTCATGGACTAAAACAAAAGCTCTAAATAGTCAAGTGAAAAACAGAAGGAGGAGAAGAAAGTAAGAGCAATAATCAATAGGTGCTCTAAAGCCTCCAACAACAAGCAAAAAAAAAAGGAGCAACCAAGCCTTTGCCATTTGCCAATTTATGCAGGCTAACTGAATCTCTTTTTAAATAGCTTCTTAAAATTCTCTGCCATGGAAATGCTTTCATGCAGTGACCTATATCCAGTTGCTAAGGACCTCTCTTTTGTGGTTTTTGTTTTAATATGCTTCCTTTACCTTTGCATTCTTCCAACAGATTCCACAGATAATAACAGTCACTCTGTGGATATCCAAGCATGTTTTTCTAATTATATCTCTCATTTGGCACATTATGGTTACTGAGTTGTGATTTCACCATGTACTACTGCTGTCTTCTGTGGTCTTTAGTTTGTCACAGTGGACACAATAGGACTCAGTTTAGTCATTCAATCAACCAAACTTTTACAGGGAAGCAAATCTCCACACTGTTATTATAATATTCCTGCTGCACAGAAAACTAATCCTAATGACTTTGGGAACCTTATGAACGTACCTCAACTATTTCACAAAAACCGAACTTTACATGTGGTGAGGCTATTATGAATCCGTTAAGAATTTATTTTTTTTGTCCAACAATTACATGTTGAGTCACTGCAGTGCAGTCTCCAGGAAACCCCACCAGTACATAAGGCTGTTACTCTGGTTTCTGACACACAAAGAAAGACATGCTCCAGTTAAGTCGACTTGTGTCCAAAACAACACTAATGACCAATACGCAAATACCAAATATTGATAATAAACATACAATGACACAAAACTATATACATGCAGTGATGCCAGACAAAAATATTGGCTTCTCTGATTTGGACAAGCAAACATTCTTTCCGCACGCAGAAAGACTCATCGAGGGTTACAGTTATGGGCTGCCATTAAAATCCAAGGAAAGAGCACAAAAGGGGAAGAAACACGAAAGAGATGGGAAGAAAATCCTCCCTCAGCTAGCCGGTGTCCACTGCTGAGTGGTAAGTGCAGTTCACACAGGGGTACAAAGAATATGGGGAAAGGTGGAGGGAGAAAGATATAGAGAGTGAAGGGAAAGACAGGTGGGTAAGAAGGGAGGGAGGAGGTTTCTCTCAGACCAGCTGCTGGAGCTGGTTCTGGTCCTCAGTGGATGTGGCTGTTGAGCTGTTTGCTCCCATTTTAAATTAAAGTCCTCTTCTTTTCCTACACCTCCTTTTGTCTTCTTTTGGAGGCTGCAGTCTCAAAACAACAACAAAAAGATGATGTATTCATGTCACAGACAACTGGACAAAGAAGCACAAGGATTGCCATGTCCTCTTGTCACAGGAAGAAAAGGAAAGCAAGAGAGATGAGCTCAGATTTGATCAATCCCCCTTTAGTGTTAATAAAACATTTTTAAACACAAGTTAAAGTCCAGCTGTCTTTGATCTTCGGTTATTTTCTGTGCAACAGCTGCCATCTTATCTATTTCCGATTAAACTTTCTAATATAATCTTGGGTAGTTATAATGTGGTCTTGTTGATTAGAATTTACATATGAATGCATTCTTTCCTTGCAGAGATGAAGAAGAAGCAGAAGCTATTCCTTTTCTTGAGTTGGCTGAGCTGACAGCCTCATCAAGCTGTTCCACTGCAGCCGGCTGGATCTTGTTCTGCCACCATCGACTGAAACACTGATTCCACAGCAACTTCCTGTGCCGTTAAATCCTCCCAACTGGTGTCTGTAGTGTAACCAGCTGGTATTTCATTGTTGCAACACCTTCTGTGAGAGTTTTCTTTGCTACTCTGTTATTTCTGTCAGCACTGATCCTCAAGGATCCCCCATCAATCATCGATGAACACTTGGCGGAGAGAGTTGATCTCATCAATGACCCGTGCTATGGCACCTATGAATTGTGGTTAAAATCTTTGTGGGCCTGTCCACACCAGCGACCACACCGAGGACCAGGCTTAGGGAGCTTTCCAAACTGCTCTGGATGTTGCGCTCAGTAAGATGCTGTAAGGAATAAGGGCCAGAAGTGGCACCTTGATTCTGCATGACACTATCTTTTACACTACACTGGGGTCTGTATCAAAGTGCTCCGTCAGATGCCCCAAAGACAAGAAAGCCACTGGGGTCAAGGTGCCAGACGTGCACATGATGGAGTAGCTTTGGGGGCTTTCCACACCACACAGGTATTGGTGATCGAAATACTTTGTAAGGTGCTCGGAGAATAAGGGACACCGAGTTGTCAAGGTTCCAGATGAGGTGAAATAAAAGTGCAGTTGGCAGAAATGCCAGTATAAAGGGCATTGAAAAGGGCATTTTATAATATCATTCCTACAATGAAATAACATAAAACTCTGTTCATTTCAATAAGAATAAGAATAATAAAAGTTTATCATTGCAATTTTCATAATGTATTAAACCATTTGTATAATTCAGACCATATAGTCACATGATTTCAAAGTTCATAAGTAAATCATTATCTCGGGTGAAAAATTCAACCACATTAACTATGGATTAAATTGGGATTCATTAAATAAAAGAAAAATATTTATGAAGAAAAATCTATTTTTAACTACTCTTGGAGGGTTAAACATGTCATTGCCATTCATTACAGTTGAACATCTGTAATGAACGTCTTATCAATTTATTCAATACTAAACACTTTAAGACTGTATCGTAAAGCTATACTTCAATCTTTAAACCTCAGTTTTCATGTCTCTCCTATTGATAATCCTCATGCTGCAGTTGTTTTACTGATTCTTGACGGTAGTTAACACCATGTTTCCTTGATTTCAAAAGGGTTTTACAACTCTGTCAAACCTTAACTAGGCAAAGAGAAGATACAGTGGGAACTTTTTACAGCTGTATAGTGTTACTTTATGTAACCAAAGCAGGACTGATTGATCATCTGGCTTTTCAGGACACAAAATTTGATTTGATGGTCCAAAACTTATTTCCGAAAGAAAAAAAAGAAAAAGAAAAAAAAAATTGTTGGGTAGTCTAACCAAGTATAGAGGAGACACAGTGTTCTTGTTACAAGTCTTTTGATTGAGGACACGTTGCACAGTGGAAGCTTTAGAAGTACACAGCGTGTCTGACGGTCACTGTGGTAACTGCATCCCAGGAACTAATTCTTAACAGGATTTCGGAGATGTTATTTTAAAATGCACGTTTACTCATATGCCAAAATAATAAAACGGTGCAGCAGGGTAGCTCAGTAATAGGGTGTACAAGTTGAGGCAAGTTGAAATAATAATAATAATAATAACAATAATAAAGACATAGACCTCTACCAAGGCACTATTTTGTTTATAGGCTGCTGAAAGTTTATTATATGACACAAAAACAATTACATGTCTTGCGTATCACGAGGCAAGACACTGCTGCAAGTACTACGTTTTCTTTCTCTCCTTGCAATAACGGCCTGGCATGTAAAATAACACATCACCTAGCATGAGTCTAGCATCAGTCATTGTGTCAGTAATAGAAAACCTGGTGGGGAGCATCTCCTCTCAGCGCTGCACTGAGCTTCTCAGTGTGGGAGCGTCTGAAACCTGACCTTTCTCTTTGCTTCTTCCCTTTGATCCGTCCAGACACAAGCAACTTCCTCTTTATTGGGCCACCGAGGAGGGCTTTGAACTTGGCTTGCCACTCAGTGATTTAAGCGAACAAAGTCTTCTTATTGGTGCCACAGCAGGCTCTCTCTTACTGTCATGGATTAAGAGAAAGTGAGGAAACCAAGAAGCCTTTTCAGCTCTCAGAATATCTGCGAGACAGAGGTTCACCACGGAGAGCGAGGAAGAAAGAAATCTCCGACTTAATACTGGAGCTGAATGGCTTCATAAAGTCAGCCAGTTAATTGTTGTGTTGATAAAACGTCAGCATATTAGTAACATTTCTCATTTTAGCCCTGAGCAACAGCAATATCCTCTCACTTTCGCTTTCAATGAAAACAATATCAGCGTGACATAAAAGCTTTGGAGTACAGATAAAAGCAATACGCCACGGGCTTTACTTTTGACAACCAACTGACATGTTTGTTTTCATGAAGTTAACAAGTAAATTGTGAGAAAATCGAGCAAGACCTTAGTCTGCAATACCTTCTTTTATCAATGCATTTGTCGTCTTCAAACAAGAGTCTACAGCCATACTAGCAGCTCTGTAAGGGTTTACTTAGGCAAAGCAGTTCTTACTAACATCATTGAAAAGGCCAATACGCTGCTATTGTAAGGAACCCCTTACATTGAGAAGGCAGTTACCATGACACACCTGTCCCACTAAGTCAACCAAGTATTTCATGCCAAGCCAAACCAAAGATCAACTGTGTCACAGTGTTAACGACGTGTTTATTATTGTTAGTGTGCTGACGAAGATCCAGTACGTCCGTCACGCCACATAAAAAAATATCAGACCAACATGTGCTGAACAGGATCTCTGCAGGTAATGCAGCACTAAACACAAAGTGCAGCTGAGGATGATGGGAATGTCTTTACGTTTTCAGGTGTTTGGTCACAAACCAAGTCAAGGTGAACATAAATGTCCATAAAAGTATAATACAACTACCTTTAAATGCTGCTGTGTCACATTACTTTGTCCTTTAAGTTCAGAGAGAGTGCAGTGAAGAAGTAACTCTGACGTTGCCCTGAGAAGTCCACATCACGCTATGGTGGATGTTTATATACTTTCTGACAAAACAGATATTATTTATATATATTTATTGCCCAATATATTTCCATGTTGATGAATGAGATGAGAAAACATTAAATCATTGATGAACTCTCCCAGAACAGCCCAGTATTTCAAATCAGCAGTATATCAAATATTCTGATGTACTACTCAGTGTGTGTTTGAAAAATGACTTCATAAATGTATTACCGTGTTGCTGTGTGACGCACACGTGCAATAACTTTCCTTTTCAATCCACTATTCAATATCCTGCTTCAATACAAGTATATGAAAACACATTTTTTTGGTTATTCTTATCATGCGATGTGCCGCTGTTTATGATGTGGAATCGCTGCATAATTTGTCCACTCTTCAGTCTGGGCTTTCTTTCAGCTGGCTTTAACCCAAACAGCAGTGACAGAACATCCAGCCATGAGATGATATGACGGTACAGTGTAATTATCCTCTCTGCTTAATGGATACGTGTGACTACAATCAAAGGGTGTTTCATTTCAGCACCTTCTGCTGACATCTCTGCTTACCCAAGATCCCACAGGGGATGGCCACGTATAATGAATGCATGTGCCCGTGTGATGGTGCGCATGCATCTTCTCTTCCACATGTGGAAAGTAATCTGACTCGGACAGTAGATATGATGATGCTCAGCAGTGATGATTACACGCATGAGATGAATGTCTTGACCCTTCGTCGCAACTCCGTCTTAAATCGAATGAGTGGAGTTGACCGGAGTGCTGGAGCTGGTGGACACCCGGCCGCCTGTTTTCTCTTGTAGCAGCAAATTAACATTTCAGGACAGACGCTTGACTAATGGAAACAGAGCTACGGGATAATAGGCCTACCAGCAGCAGGGGTGAGTGTTGATCCCAGGTAAACAACATGGTGGGAACAGAGTGACCCACCTGTTCCGCACACAGATCTTTTTTGCTGTCATTTACAAATGGATAACAGGTGTGTTTGCTTGTGTGGCCTCCTGGCTTGGCAATCTGCCCAAAGTCTGAAGAAAATTAAATTGAGAGGGGAATCATGTGATGCCACAATTGTAATAAAAAAAAAATGAAAAAAAAAAGTTAGTTGCAAAATCTGATACACCAGTCCAATTTGTCAAATGCTTTGTATCCGTGTTTGTGCTCTTCCTTTGTCATGGTCCTGGGTGTATGGACATCAAAACATAGAATGTATATAAAAGTACATGAAGCTTTTGGGTCTGAAAAATGAAGCCAATGCAGAAGTGCTTTAAGCTACAACAATAATGTAGGCCACCAGAGGTTGGCTCCAAAAAGCATCCTGCTCCATAGTATTTCATGAATCAAGGTGAATGGGAATCTAAGTCAATAAAACAAATTTCACTAGGCATTTTGGTATTGTTAGCGAAAGTTACTCCTTCTTATTACTTCTCTGGTGGTCCATCTGAATAAATCCCCGTCATTAATTAGAAATTTGGCCTCAAAAAGACCCGTTTTTGGGGACGTGTCTGTTTCATTGACAGGCCTGTGGTGCAGCCAGGTTACGGCTATCAGTGGGCGGGACGTAGTATCGTCGAGTTTCCAATCAGATCGAGTTAGATCCAGAGCTCGCTCCTCCTCCATGTTGTCCAAATATGGTCACTTCTTTTAAACAGTTCCGAACTAGCTAGATGGTGACGGCCAACATCCAAAGTAGAGGCTTCATAACAGCCGTTCACAAACCAATGGGTGATGTCACCTTTGGCTACCGCTTGGTTATAACATAGCTTCCGCATAACCTGGCTTTGTGTTGCATCTTCTTGTTTTGCTGCAGTAGAGTGAACCTACATGTGAAGATTATATTTTCAGCCTTAATATATAAAAAACAAGGTGGGAAAAAAAACGAAAAAGAGAAACAGAGTAAAAAAGTGCAGGGTTGCTGTGAGCAAAGAGACCAAACTAAACACAAAATAAAATCAAAATAATGAGTTAAAACACTTTGGTAAGAATACATTCAATATTAATATAAATGATTTTCATAAATGCAGCGTCATGCTTCACTTGTTATGACCTAAATAAAAAATGCAATTCAGTCGAGTCAACCTTAGTTCAAACATGTGCTATTTCCCCTCCGTGGCAAAGATTTGCTGGGCTGGAGCACACACACACCTCATGTATCCAGTGACTCCATCTCCGTTTGCTCTGGGCTGTTTGTCTGTCACCTGCTTCTGACCCCTATCACACTGGATCACAGATTATCACAACAGCGTCGGACCGGCTGCCCCAGATTTTAAAAATGGTGCCTCCTTTGATTGCTTCTCTGCCGCCTCTCCCTTGAGATTTGACAAGTCTACTTATTTTTACAACATGTGAAAATAAGTAACAGCATCTCCTGTTCTTCAGTGATCTTCTCTTCTATGTATCTATTCCATCTGAATGCTTCTGTTTGAATAACTTTTCTCCTGCAGTTGCATACTTCTCTTCATATTTCTCCCCCCCGACCCCCGCTAAGTGGGATTTCACATGGCATCCGTCGCAGCTGGGCGCGGCAGGTAGCCGATTTGCATAGATTGTTAGAGAATGCTAATTGAATGGGGCGCGCTCAGAAATCATGTCGGAAATCATATTGTGTTGCTTTGCTGTGAGTATCACTGTATCCATAGCAGATGAAAGAGGTTTATTATCCCATTATGGGGGCCTACGTTGCCGTGATGCACCGGCTACCACTCCCGCTCCTGCTCAATGCTATGTTTTACTGGGGGGAGAAACTTTTTAATAGGATCCTCGCGATGACAATTATCTGCAGGCAATTCTCTTTCTTGTGAACGAGGTCCCATTAATTGCATTTAGAGACTCTGAAATGAAGTATGGCGAATGCTTTAAGTCAACGACTCCCAAACTAATTTGCATGGTAATGAATACATTTCTCTGGGAATCTGAAATGATCCCATGTGAGCTTTTTGGAAGCATTGCTATGAGATACTTGGAAACAGAAGTCTGGGAATAGGAGGTGAGCACGAAGCAAGGCTTTAATCAAAGCCATTGTGTGTAAATTTCCCATTGGTTTAAATCTGCCAGACTCCGTTTAAAGCCTGTAAAAGGGCCATTTATAGAAGGGGAACGGTGTCTCTTTACAGAAGCCGAACCGATGGGTATTGTTTTGCCATAATAAGACTGTGTCTCAGAGAAAGCAAATCCCTTTTTGAAAACATGATTGATTTCTAAATGGGTTAAGAACTTTCAGAATTAGATCATAAACAAGGCTAAAGATTAACATGTGGAGTAGCGGAAGTCATTTTCTGTTTCATTTTCCTATGACGCTTTGGGCAGTTTGGGCAATCTGCTAGATCATCGTCCATATTCGATCAAGGGGCAGCCACCTTGTTGTAAATTAGATCAATCCCAGACAGACAGGCAGGCAGCAGTCTGATCTCTCCCAAACCCTTTCCTCCAGTCACAATCCTTCTCTAGCCTTTCCCCTTCTCTTTCCTTTGCTACCTGCCTTCTTCTCCAATCTGACCTAACTTTTCAACGTGCCTGACCACTCTGCGCCGTCATTCCTTTGCTCCCTCTCCATACTCGTTTTTCCAACCTTAATGCCCTCCTTCTATCCCGACTCTTTTCTCCACACCAAACTTTCCCTTTGGAGTGTTTCCATCCGTTATCCTCCAGCAGTTTAATGTTTGTTGTCTTCCTCTAGCCTCCTGGCCTCCACTACGCACCCTTTCATATTTTCTGTCAAACCCCGGGCCCCCTTCTCTTGCCGAGACTCTCTATCCCGGCATCTCATCCAAACTGTAGACCTCTTTACAACTCTACACTCCTTGGCTTGACCCAGTCTTTTTCACATTCTGTCTCTTTCTTTTAATCTCTTTTTTTCTTTCTTCAACCCTTTGACTAAGGAGTAGAGGAGAATCATGAAGGGCAGGAATCAGTATTCTCAGGAAAAAAAACACACACAAATTGACAGGCTTGAATCCTCAGGGCGGCTTTATGGATTCTTGGCACAGCATTGAGCAAGAGGCTCGTGCAGCCATGCGAGTCCAGCCACTAGAAGGCTAAATATAAAATAACCCTGAAAGAGATCCGGGGATATGGGATATGTGTCTATGCTATCCAACAATCTCAGGCGGCTAGAATAGCAATATACAATAAACTCAAGGGATAAAAGCACACAGGAGGAATTGGCAGTTTCGTGAGGATTTCTTGTTTATGTGTGTACATGTTGCAATGATTGGAAAGGTGCAAGAAAGCTTGCAGGTGAAAGCATTTCCTCGCAATGTCCTATTGGAGTGTAACCTTGCCAAATCCTAACCTCTTCTTATATCATACAAAAACAGTTTGAAAGCTAAACACATGTAAATGCATGGCAAAACAGTCAGCCATACTGTTGAGAGCAGCGTGAGTTGGCTGGCCCCCAGCTGACTGAATATGAAATGTGGTTTGATCCGAGGGACAACCAATGCCACAGAGCCTGTGTGTGTGTATTAGCTGTGTAATGCGAAGAGGCAGAGGAGAGCACAAGGGAATCGCTCCATAATCTACTCCACCATTCACAGTACCTTTCTCGCTCAGTCCATAATACCCCAAAATGGGTTTCACTGCCCAGGCTCAAAGCTAGCCTGTGAGCTCTGGAGACAAAAAAAAGACCCATTCCGATGAAAAATGCCCACCTGAAAACAATGCAGCAGAGGTGCACACAAAACACACACACACACACACACACACACACACACATACACACACACACACACACACACACAAGTAAACATAAAGTGTCTACGTCTGGCTGGGAAGTAATTAGAGAAGGTTGAGTTGGTGAGTAGCGCTGTTGGCAGATCAGTCTATAGAACAGAGGCACTGATTTCACTCAAATTACCTGCCAATGGCTTCTTTTTCTTCCAGCCACACACACAATGCACTGGCAAGGCGAAGGGAATGAACGAGTGAAAGAGCAACGACATGTCTGAAGGTCATGATTAAATGCAACAAGGACACACAATGTAAAAACTTTGCATTTCATATTCAAAGAAATGACATGAGATTAAGTGAAAAATAAAAATAAAATATAGGAGCTGCACAGTGTTTTTTTTCTGTCTTGTAATTACTAGAATGATTAATGACCACTATCAAGACTTTTCATAGCATGAGAGATGATCTAAAGGAAGCTGAAGTTTGTTGGAGCTGCTGTTAAGATGTGTTATGCGTGGATGATTGACTGATTCAGTGTCTGTCCAAAATTCACAATCTTGCCACAACCAGAAGGACCTTATGACTTGGAGGGCATGCTATGCATAACGGGTCGATGTTTCTGCAAAGAGAAGTAGAGTGCTAAATGGGCTAATCTTAGTGTGGGCACCTACTGATGTTGCCGTTTGTCTCTGCATTGCCATTACAGTCTGTGTGCTTCCTGCAAAATTGGTTGAAGGGAGTGTTGTGGTTATTGACTGGGCTATAAATGGGCTGTATTTACTCCCAACCGCTTAGCACAAATTTCCAGTATATGCAGTCCAGTTACCCATTTAATTTATCTTTTGTCACACGTGGAACGAATGCTAACTAAATCAATGAGTGTAAATCCCTTCATCTACAGTTATTATTTAAACTATTAGTAATACAACATTAATGTGTTTGAGAAAGTCTGCACAATCTGATATCTCATTTCAGCCCTCTGTTCTCAACATACCGTTATCAGTGTGAACCTTTCAGTGAGGTCAAAATATTCCCCTTGCTTGTTAATGTGTCCTTCTCATGTCCACTTGTCATCAACATTGTTCATGTAAATATATAAACCATAAGAGAAGCACAGTATAAAGAAAGATAAGTACGTTGTTTTTTTGTTTTTTTTTAAGAAAATACATATGTGCCTTTATTAAAGTAATAGCTCTGTTACAGTTGGTAAGAGGGCTGGGCTTTTACAAAGGCAACAAAATAGTCCGACAACCCAGTGTAAAATCACTTCTTATTATTCTCACACTTCAAATTTTCTACAGAGTAAGCAAACAAGATAACACACCCACATTTGCAGCATGCCAGAAACAACCAACAAACAGCAAGTTAATCTAACTAGTATGCAGCCGAGCCACCGAACAAACCAAACAGTCTTCCTCAGCTACCGCTGCCTCAGCAAGAAACAAAGCATGTTTACAGCTTTGCAACATGTTTGCATACCAAACCAGCATGCAGCTAGCGAGCGAAGCAAACAAACATCTCCAACAAGTTCACCTTAGCAACCAACCAAATTAGCACCTCTAACTATAAACTAAGATGAAAGCCACCATCAATCACTGGCACAATCATTTATTTCCTTTTCTTTGAGTGCCTTAAATAACTTGTTACAACTTTATCGGTCAAAAGCATAAAGAGTGCAATGTAGCCAGATACATAGGGCGGCACAGGCCTAACCTTTATGCAATCGACATAAAATAGGTTACACAACACTGACAAATATCCCACTTCTTCAGTGCTATAGAGCGACAGTCTTTATTGCACAGAAATACAGGCTTACACAAACAATTCACAAGATACAGCTCTCCTGTTTTTCCTCAAGACCTTAGTCAGCTTTCTCTCTATCACTCGTCTGTTACTCTGTTCCAACTATTAAAAATGATTTTCTCGTTTCCTTTTCTTCCTAAATAACTCATTTGTCAGGCCATTAATCCCTCTGTCTTCTGTCAGATGGGCAGAATGGACACGTTTTCATAATTTACCTGTAAAAATAATTTCATATTTGCATAGTAGTACGCACACTCAGATTTTAAATGTGATCTAAGCAGGAAACTACACAAACCCATCACCTGTGCATTTGAGGAAAGGATTGCATCAATAACATGCAACATGCTGTGTCACAATGTTTGGCTGTACTGTGAAACATACCGTTATGGATTAGGCATGGTGTTAATTATTCATTTTATATATATACCTCCTAAAATCCACGTGAATACATGCTTAATCAAATGCAGTCACAAAACCTCTCCTGCTTGCTGCTTATTCATCCTTTTCATTTGGTGACAGCTGAGAAGCATATGATACCAGAGAGATAAAATCAGATTCAGTTAAGACATGTCATTAAGAAGCCAACTGTATATTCAACAGTTCATTTGTTTTTAGGTTTTTGCTTGAGTTGGAGAATCTTTCTTTCAAGCTGGATAAAAGAGGTTTCTGCCTGGCGCTGCCAACTTTTAGTCAAAAAGCACGGTTTAAAAAAAAGAAAATCTGACTGATTTGTTCAATCAGCAGGTTCATTCATTTAATGAACCAACTATTTCAAACATGGAGCAGGTAGCCTAAATTGCCATTGGCTCTACTACTTTTTTTTTACAAATATTAATTGATACCCACCTATAATTAGTTGAGCGAGCGGAGTAGAAACTGTTCTCATTTCCTTTTTTGGGCACTTGACGCAATGCAATGATTCCCAAAACCCGGATTTTGTCTCGTCCAACTGTAATGCAACCCTGTCACTTACTTCAACTCACTTGTTTGTTTATATACTGATGCAGAGGAATTGGGGAGAAGACTGTCATCCACATTTCATTTCACCACCCAATGTAAGCTTCAGCAGGTTAGCACAGTTAAAGTGACAAGACTGTGTGTGTGTGTGCGTGCGTGTGTGCGTGCGTGCGTGCTGCATGCATGCATGTGTGTGTCCCTCCAGCTTTTTTCAGTCTGTAGGTGGACAGTTGATAGGATTCTTTTTCCACCTCACTTGGCCTTCCGAGTGTGTCTGCATGGGTTTGTATGGGTGTGCACCCATCAGCATACCTGCGCTGATGGGTGCACAGA
Organism: Embiotoca jacksoni; assembly: GCF_022577435.1. NCBI lineage: Eukaryota > Metazoa > Chordata > Actinopteri > Embiotocidae > Embiotoca > Embiotoca jacksoni. Next base: position 5,250,923 of record NW_027185384.1, on the reverse strand, counting down.
GTTTACATACCCGACAGCATACTTGTGTAATATTTTTTTTTTTTTGAGGTTGTATTTGTCTGTATGTGTGTTAGTTTGGCTTTGTGCACGCATGTCAGACTGTGGATTGCTTCCAGGTGCGAAAAAGGGACAGTCCCGAGGTTAACAGCCCTCGGAGGGAGTTGTTTGGGGGTGGGGGGGAGGAGGGATCGGTGGGGGGGCGGGCGGGGTATTGCAGAGGTGTAAAGCTTCATGCAGGAAAAGTGGAGTGAAGGGCTGGAGCTGTCAGGCGTTTCTCTTTCTGCCTATCTGTCTTATTCTGCCCTTCACAGCTCCCTCTCTAATTTTGTCTCCACATCCATATTTTTTCTGCATGATACCTTGCTTGTCCTGAATCAGCAATGAGCGATGCCTCTCCAGCTTTGTCTCCTCCACCAGAGGTAATTGCACATGAAGAATTTCAGACGAGTAAGAAAAAGAAAGCGGATGATTTGTTGCAATCCCAATCTCTTGAAATTATTTTAAATGCAGTGTAATAAGAGGGGACTTCAAAATAAGGACTCTTCTTTTCAAACAATATGTTCAAAATATATCCTGAAATTAAAGTTGGCAGTCAGCAGCGATGCTCTTATTTCAAATTCTAAATAATAAGAAAGTGTGTCACTGTCCAAATACTTGAGGAGCTTACTTTGTAAAGCCTTTTCTGAGCCAGGAACTCACAGGGGGCTGAAAAAAGTGTTACATTTTAATGCCATAACTCTCTTGGGCAGAGCTCATGGATAGTAAAAGCTTTCTAATCATTGTTGTTTTTTTCTGTATTTTGCACTGTGGTTAGATACCCAACAGCATTTTATTGCCTCAGTACTTGTAGTGTTCTGTGTTCAGTCACAGAAACAAACTGTTTAGTTTAGTTTTTTCAACATGATCATTAAGATAAATGATGCATGTCACAACCCTATACTTTCTCCCCATTGGCTCACAGATCTGGGGTCCCCGCATGTAAATTCTGCACTTAACTCCTTGTACAGAAATAAGAAAAACCAACTGCTAATGAGGTTAACCCCGTTATGTAACTGCCAGTGTGATTGTTGGTACTATATCATTTTTTAACAACCATTTTATTACCCATCCACACAAATAGTAAACCAATACATTTACTGTATTGTCAGTCAGAGCCAAACACTCATTGCCAGCTGGAGAACACTAATGTGGGGGGGCACTTTCCCAGCAGAAAAGTAATCAGAGCTTCAGTTTTTGCTTTTTGGTATTTATAATTTTCAACAAACGAGTACACAAGTCAAGCAAACCCCAAGGATGCCTTTTTTTTTGTAGAACACATGAATTCCAATTGGATAATTTTTGTACTTACTGTGTATAATTGCTTTTTGGAGCTTCAGCAGTCGCAAATTCTGGTACTGAACATCCAGGCACGTTCAAACCGGATGTAATATTTCTGTCAGCGCAAGCTCTGCCAAAGTGTTTATGATCTTAATCGACAACAAGTACACTCTGAGTGTCCACAGGTATCCCTTTAAACATAAAAGCCTCCGTTATCTTAGAGTTGGCAGGACTGCAGTGCATCCACACTCTCATATATGTACACAAACATTTGCAGGATTTATATTCAGACACACGCAGTTGTATTATTACACCCGTCCTCATTATTATATGCATATTATTAACTCTTAAGCTAACTAAAACTTTATCCAAGTTCAAACCTAAACCCAAATATTTAACTTAAATCAGCATAAAACCCTAATCTTACAACTGCAGTAATAATATTTTTTACATCAATATTTAATCATTCAAAAATTGTGTAATGTGAAATGTCGCTCTTAGTGGAAAAAAAAAAATCATATAGAACTTCCTCCAGTTCCCTTCTGTTCTGCATGGAGATTTTTAGCATCTCTCATCTCTGATTATATATTGTTCAGCCCATCCAACTCTCACTAGTGTCGTTTCCAGCCACAGCATACAAAGGGTTAAAGACATTTTTTTTTTTTTTTTTTTTTTTTTTTACAAATCCACTGTATACTACACCTGCCTGGCAACGGACAGAGAAAGTTAGCAACTATCTTATGAACATTTAGCAGGTAAATACCAGAATATGCAGCTTTAGTTAATATAATAATAGTGAATGTTGAATTTTCTGATTTTTAAGTCGCCATAAACACAACTCCATATAAATTCTCATGTTGCTCCATGGCTTCTGGAAATTAACAATTGCCAACAATTTCAACGTAAACAAAATAAATAATAATAATTAACTAATATAACTGTAAAAAAAAACTTGAAATTGTGACCCCCAAAAAGTTTAATCCCAACTTCACCACTTAAAATGCGAAGACTAATAAATGATCTTCTTCATCATTAAATTCTTATGTCCACAGGGGCATTCAGACCTCATAACAATAGAGATACAAAAGGGGATGCATACACACACGCACACACACATAATCCACTTTAACACACTATGGTCGACCACAGAAAAACAGCAGGGAAGTTGCAGAGTAATGGGACAATCCATCACCAGCTGCTGCATGCTGCTGCGTGGTCTTAGTCAAAGAGACCCTCCCATGGAGACACTGAGGCAGCAGGCTTGAAGGAAGCAAGTGGAAGGTAGTGATTTAAAACCAGATGTGATAAATGGTGAGAGGTTGGAGGACAGGGGGTTGGCTGGAAATCGTTGCCAAAATTGTTGAGTATGATCACTGCGAGGGTGTGTACATGTTTATATTGTATTTGTGGTGTATCTATGAGTTGAGTTATTTTTTATTGTTATTTTTGAAGTGTTTTTATATTATATTATATTATATTATATAGTCGTTTGTGCTCTCTGTTATTTTCTCCAATTTAACCAGTACCTTTTTACTTAATATCCCTGATTACTGAGTCAAGTTTTAAATACATATACGAGACCCCGACTTGAGAGCCAAAACTACAAAGGATTCAAGTGAAACAGAGAAACCTTTTTTTCAACAAAAAATTAAAAGAAATGTCTTAATAACAAGTAATATTTTATTCTGCTTCAACAGAATGACGGGACTCTCTTCGTTTTTTTAAATTCTCCTTCATAAAACTTTCAAACAATTCATTTTATTCAGAGTGATTTTGTCTAAAAACAACGATTTAAAAATGTGACCTATTTGCCTCCCGAACACCTGATAAGAAAACACATGAAATCTAATGAAATGAGATGACTATATAAATAGAACAGCTGATAGACAAGTAAAATGGGCAAGCTTGTCATATAAAATATGTTTTTTTTTTAACACTGTCAGGTCAGCTAGTACTTTATGTATTATGGATGTTAAAACCTCCTGTTTGTTTACTTTCAGTGTGATATTTTTGGAGATAGTCAGTAGGTCTGCCACTTTGGTACAGACCGAAATATAAACCATGTAATGGATTGGTAATCATGGCCCCCAGATGACGAGTCTATATGACTTTTTTGATACCCTCACTATTCCTGTAGCTCCACCACCAGGTCACAGTTGGCACTTATCCAGTAAAATATATCAACACCTACCACATTTATTTGTGTGCAGACATCAGCAGTCGCCAGATGATGCAGCCAGCTGACGTTTGATGATCCCATGACTTTTGCTCTGGCATGAACTATATGAGGTTGACATTTGCGGTTTTGAGTGAAATGTTTCAAGTGTTGGATGGATTGACACAAATCGTGTACAGACACTCGTACCTCACTCAGGATGAATTGTAGTCACTTTTATGATCCCCTGAATTTTCATCAAGAGCCATGAACAACAAAGTGTTTTTCCAATACTTTACTTTCTGACCAGGTACCTGCATCAGCTCGATGATATTACCAGCTTCAGCTGTACTTTGTGCTCAGGGCCAATTAGCAAATGTGAGCACGCAAAACCTTGTTGGTCAATCTGGTAAATAATATATTTTAAACATCCGCATGTTAACATTGTCACTGTTAGCATATTACTGTGGTGATATGGCTGTGGGCACTTATTATAGAGCTCAGAAAAAGGTTCTGATTGTACAAAAAAACAAAACAAAAGTATTGCTTTTGGACCACTACAATGCACATAAATGTACAAAAGAGCCCCCTTACCACAATCAAATTAAACACACACGTGCTCAGAAGCTGATCCAATTCAATCTAGACCTCATTGAGACCCGTGTGCTGGAGACATGTGGCCAAATCACCAAGGAAAATGATATTATACTCGATTTAATAGAGCTGTATGAGGCAGTGAAGAGACCCATCATGAAATCAGCCATCCATCCATTGCCCAAATGGAGACAGGCGATGAGCAAAGACATGACCCACGGATACAATCAACAAGAATCAAGACAGGTGACTTGGGGAAAAAAAAAAAAAATTAGGGCGCATTGGAACCCGTTACATTTAAAAGAAAACTGAGGAGAGCTGTGAATTGAAATCAATGTACTGCACGGACAGCAAAACTGGGCAAACAAGCACAGTATAAAGGTCACACATGCACACACTGTACTGGCAGATGCAGTGTATGCAGACACAAAGACAGCTGCACGAGCGCACAACTTACTTACACACACACACACACACACACACACACACACACACACACACACACACACACACACACAAACAAACAAACAAACAGCTCTCACACACTGATCCCACCCTCCTTATGCATTCATGCCACGAATGGACAGATCGATCCCTAACCTGGGGATTCAATAGTAACCACATTAATCCACCACTGGGCACAGTCGGCATGTCTACCAGACAGGCACTCAGTCAGCCACTCTGCTGCTTGGGATCAGTATTGGCTTACAGAGGAACTCGGAGGGAGAGCGGGAGAGAGATGGGGATGAATGAATGACTGCGAGGCTCTCTAAAATGTCACTATGTTCACTCTGGCTGCCCTTTGCAAAGATGGCTGGTTGTGGGCACCAAATCAAACTACCGTACGAAGCAAAGTTCATGCAATTGGTACACTAATGTATTTGTCTAAAAGAGACTGACTTGCAAAGAAAAGAAGCAGCTTCAGTTATTTGAAACAAAAACAAAATACCTCCAGCAGCCACTTGAACATGAGAAGGGAGACAGAGTCAAAATTGAACTCTTTTAAAAAATGACCACAGTTGTTCCCTAACAATGACCAAATCTGAAACATAGTGGTGCCAGATTTGAATAAACTCATACTCCTTCTTGATGATTTATTCTATATAAGGTACAAGGAATTCTAATAGGAACGTGCACTTTCATATTGTTAATTGACTAACACAATTTGTTATTGGATGACAATGAAAAAGATTAGTATGACCTTTGTTAGTGGACAGCCTTGTATTTGTACTTTTTTTTTTCCGCAGTGGCTGCTCAGTCTGATTAAAATGAGTGAAAAGGATTAATTATTTTTTTTGTCAGTGCTAATCATGAGAATGACTGAGAATATATTTTAAAGTATTTGGTGTTCCATCTCTCTAATAGACTTTTAGAATCTTGTAGAAACTCTGCCAAGGAGCTGCAAAGCTTTTTTAGGTTGGATTTTCCTTTAGTTTTTTTGTCCATCCGTAGCTTAACTGTCAGAGTTATCTCTTTCATCCACTACCCTGTTTTCATTAAATCACGCTGGTGATTCCTCACATGCCTTTTGTGTGCTTCTGTTTGTGTCTGTACTTCCTCAAACCTGCTCATGCCAACTGGTCCTCTTCTCAGACGTACCGAGCGTGCTCATTCGTCATCCCAACACAAAAGAAAGTCCCTAAAATTCAATGAAAGAGGGACAATTTGAACAGCCACGCCAACACACAGCCTGCTGGCAAACTCCTTATTCAACCCATTATAGCCAACTCTCATTTCCCTGACTGAATTTTAAAAGAAGCCCACTTTCCTGGAGAGCTCACTTCTCCGTCTCTCAGCACTCATTTAGATCAAGTATATTTTCTCTCCTTGGCAGACTGGTAGTTTAATCAAAGAAGGTGTGAAGCTGAAGCCCAAACCTGATGTGAACTGAAAAAGCCGTGTGGCTTTAGGTGAGGGCTGGTGTTTATGCCTAAACTAGTTTGGCAAAGAATACAACCTTTGAATGCACAGTGTTAATAAAGAGTGTTATGAAAGTAATCAACCAAAAAAGTCTGGACTTTGTAGTTAGAGGCTCTCTACATCAATCATGTTGTGATTGCAAACCTGGTGTATTGAATGGGTGAAAGGCTTTTCACAATTATTTGTGATTTAAATGAATTAGAGAAAATGGAAACGTCTCCGATATTCTCACGTCTCCTAACAGATAAATGTGTCAGAGCTTGGATTTGTGGATCAAGGGACTTGTTTTCCATGTTTGCAAACATTCCATCTCATTTTCTCTTTATATCACCTCTTCATGAATAGCCTCAGGAGATTTTGCTCTTTTTTTTCTCTTCTTATTGATTTGAATTAAAGAGTTTCAAAACACAGTTAAATGGATTTTGATCTCAGCATAAATTTAGGAGAAGCACATGCTTCCAAATGAGCTTGAAGACACAAGAGAAGCTGCTGTTCAGGAAGGATTACACTTTAAGATCATCAGCTTTAGTGATATGCATGAGTGGACTTGGATTAGATGTGCACATGTATGTTTGTGTGTGGGAAAGGATTTCTGTGCTTTTATAGTCCTCTTTATGGCAAAGAAAGCTGCATCTGTGCCTACTGACTTTCTAAGAAAACAAGCTACATCTACAAGCACACAGACCCACACGCACCTCAGTCAGTGTTCCCCGTTACAGTTTAATAGTTTCTTCCTCCCACTGTCCGCCATCCTTCTTTTGTCTTTCCACAGCGATTGTCACATTCGTAATTCATGCCGTATGAAAAATTTAGCAGTGCAACGGCTCGGTGCTGTTTGCATCCTTAATCAATGCAGAGCTGAAAAGCAAACAAAACACCATTCATGAATCAGTCCTTCACTGATTCATCCTATCATATCCAGAGACAAAGCTATGGTCACAACAACACGGCTAATATGGCATAATGTGAAACTCCCTTGAAGCTAAGTAGCAGCTTTGCAGGTGTTTATTGAGATTAGAAATCAGCTTTCATATTTCTAATGCCTTCAAACCACTTTAAAATTGGACTGAGTAATAAGAACACAGTATTTCATATTCACATTCCTTTTTTTAATTATACATAATATGCCATAAACAAAGGCTGTGGATTATGAGCAAGGTAATTTCTTATTTGGGGGCTTTGAAGAATGACTGATGAATACTGAATATCATCATGTCACACCGTCGGCTCTATGGCTCTATGGTTGGCAGTGTCAGATGGTCAATCCACTACCTTATTGCAGTCTGAAATATCTCAACAAACAGAAGAAGATTGATTGAGAAGATATTGCCATGAAACTACCCTGAAGCTGACATTTGTGCTTTGAAGTGAAATGTCTCAATAACTTGGTCAATTGCCAGTAAATGTGGTGCACATATTCCAACATGCCCTCCAACCTGTCATTTATCATTGTGCGTTCAATAATAAACATACAACTAATACTGTATGTTGTTTACAGTATTTTGTGGATCCATCCATCCACCTGGATCGCTTCCGTATGTGGATCTGGGGCCTCTATAATCACACATCTCACGGAGCTATCTCTACTGCGCTATGCCAGTGCTGGAGAATGGTCTGACTGCACCGATATTTTATTCTGGTACAGAGGGAAAAATGCTCTGGCCTGTGTATTTAAACCAGTTACAGTCCTCTTTTGTTGTGCTAATCTCAGGATGCAGTAATGGTGTAAAATAGTGTTGAAGGGGAACTTGTTTGGTGGAACATTTGCACATTGGGAGGCGAACCCTGGCATTAAAATTGCTAAATCTCTGAGAAAAATAAAAGAGAACCAAGTAGAACTGGCTTACTGCCCCAGATCTTCATCAAAACTTGACATATTCAGGGTATGGACACTCAGACGTTGTTGCTGTTTCCTTTTGTGACAGAGATTTCAAAAACGGTAACACAGAGAGCAGAAGAAAAGGAGAATGTCGACTGAAATAGTCGGACAATGGCAGGTTTATAACAACACTACATCTGTCAATCCACTTCCTCCTGAGTTCCATCATAATTACCACTCAAGGACACTGTCATAACAAAATGTGACTGTGGGTGGTAATAAGCTACTTCCGATGAGTTAATTTTTCTTTATGGCAGGACAGTCTCACATATTCATGTCCCACGGGATGAACTGTGATCACTTTGGTAAGCCCTTGCAGAGTCTGTTTACATGTTTTGAGGAGTACTACAGCATGTGAGAAAAAAGTTGTCTCAAGCCTTCTGGGGTTTAGAAGGAGCAGTGTGAAGTCCCTCAAGTGACGCCACTTGAGTTGGCATCGGTTTGGGATGACAACTACAGGTTTCAAAATGAAAATAACCAGGGGGTGCGGAGTTAGCAGCAGTTGGCAGCAGTTGAGTTGCAATGTGTGTAAAGTAGATATGTTTTCTGCTACATACATTTTATGAGCGGGTTTATCATAAATCTAAATGGTTAATCTTGAGGCTAAATAGATAGAAAACTCTCAACTTTTCATCTAATGCCAATCAGGTAAACATTTCTGATGCTTTAAATTATGATGGGATAACATCATTAACAGCATGTAATACGTGTGAGCATGCCAACATGTTAACCCAAGATGGTGATCATTGTAAACATTGGAACTACTTAGCTTCTGAATGTTGATATTGTCATTGGGGACATGTTAGCGTGCTGACATTTAGCTTACAGCACAACTGGACCTAAATACATGGCGTGTGCTAGATTGGCTCTTTGGGAGGGAGACTCCCTTTGATTGATTGTTTGGTTGTGATTAGGTTAAGGTTAGGGACCAGTTGATTGACAATGAAATAACCAATCACACCATACTTCAGAGTCTGCATCCTTCCCTCTGATCCAATTTACCGCCAACCTAAGTACAGCGTCACAGAGCCAATAGCATGGCTGTTGACTCTTTGTAATAACTTACGTGTGTATACGTAACAAAAAGATGGCACTAGCACCTGAACAAATGTTTGAGTGAATGTTTTTGCCTTAGTTAAAAATTACAAAAGGAACAAACTGTACATGAAATACAATCACAGACTACATGATGAAACTTCACAAAAATGCCATTTTTTTTGTCCCAAAAAGACACATTTGTACTTGATTTGTTCTGGGTTCTTACTATGATTTGTATTTCTAGTAGTGGCAGCAGTTCTAAAGGCAAAAAGTTGTGTTTTGTTTTCAATTTTGGCAATATATAACAATAAAAACACAGGCATTGGCTGTGTGGATGAAGATGGAAGTGATGTTGTTCTGTTTGACAATTTAATGACTGCTGTTATCTAAACTGGTCATGTTTGGCTGATTCATGTGCACATAAAGTAGAGAAGAACCACATTTGAGACGGAAAAGTCAAGGAATTTTGTTGATGCCGTTCCTTAGGATTCCTATCACAGCAGGTTGGTGTGATTGGTTCCAGCCCAGCGCTGCCTGGGCCCATTTAGATAATAAAATAGCCTGCAGTCTCAGGACTCATACATACAGAGGCAAATGCGGGGTACGCACACATGCACACCAAAGTAGATGCAGATAGGAAGAAGCCCAATATTTTCTGTTGTTAGTGTGCACAGGCTCTGAAACATAGGCCAACAGGCACAAAACTGCCTCATCTGAACTCTAAGAGTGGATGTAAATCAATTGCAACGGAGGACGGAAGTGACCAGAGCTACTTCCATCTAGTTTAAAACTGCTGTACTGAATTCACTCCGATATAAGGTCCTTCTCAAGATCGACTCGTTCGGCAAGCAGGCCAATGCTTCACACCTTTTTAATAGTTTGGTGTTAAAAAAGTAAAAAAAAACAAATATGGCTCGTCCTCTCCCTCCGGTGGGGAAGTAAGACAGTATTCTCTGTTGGGGGGTGGACTGCATCACTGATGTCCCATGAATCATTTTTAATCTTGTTAGGAGCTATATGGGATGACCTTTCTTGGTGTGTCTGTGTTTACCTGCCAGCCACTGAGTCCGTTGTACAGTTTATAGGGCATGCAGCTCCTACACACTGTCAGCTGAGACTAAGGTCAGACCGAGTCATTTTCTAAACCACTGGCTGTATGACTGGCCTCATGTGCTCACACGCAGCACTGTACAGCAGAATGAAGTCGAGCTCACATACATTTAGGTGGTAATGATGCAGGGGATGGCTCGGATTGCTGCACCAGTGTCTGCACAGGTCCCCACTTATTTTCTGTTTGGAAACTTTGTAGTCTGTCATTGGATATGATCTCAACAGGGCAGAAAAAGATGGAGGTAAAGTCATGGAAAGTTTATGAAACCTATTGTTTAAATGTTAAATGCATCAAACCAATTGCAGCTGTTGTCTTTTTAAGATCTATATTTTCCAAACAGAACACTGCCATAACAAACGAAAACTAATATATGAAGTTTAGTCAGATGTTCCCACTGACTTTTCCTTTTGCACAAACATGAACTACTTCTCAAATATTGGCTCAATTGCCATGAAACATGTCATAGTGTTGTGTGCTGTAATTTAGGACCAACTACACAGAAAAATGACTTCACAATCAGCCTCTGCTATGCTTTGTAAAGTATTAAAGTATTGTAAACTACAATGATGAATGTGGTTAATATTAGACCTGCTAAATAATAACATTGTCCCTGCGAGCGCGTTAGCTTGTACATGCAAACTACGGTCTCAGAGTTGCTCGCACAGCTGTAGACTTTCAAGCTGAGTTATGGCAGAAGGCAAGGCAAATTTCAAAGTCAATGAAAAGTCTCCAGTTTGGTGATTTGACACAAATTCACTCAAGGTGGAGTGAGATGAGGCAAAGACACATCCATGCGAGTTGAAAATGTTTGAGCTTAAGTAAAACATCTAAACTTCTTGGGGACCTTTACAAAACAGGAGAGACCAAAAGGGGATAAAATAAATAACTACTCTGTTGCTCAAAGCTTCAGTTTTCTTCACTGTGATTATAGTCTGGAAATAATGTTCACATCAAGGTTTGCATAGCCACTCTGAAGAACGGACCAATCAGCAACAAGTGTGGCTGGTTAAGTGCAATGACACTGCAATCAAGGGATATATTTCTAAATGTAGTAGCACTCATGGTAGAGTTTCGACTTATATTGTGGTCAATGCCTTTTTGTTTAAAGGCTGCTTCAACAGTTTCAAAGTTAACCCAAGGTCTACGCCCAGTAGGATGCAACGACAGGAAAAAACTGTCTATGGTGTGTACCCAGATTCATATATTCATGCAGGGAAAATGGGTCTGGAAACAGCAAGCTAAGAAAGAACTGTGATTCCTGGTGAATCAGGACAAATGAACACAGACTGCATCACCAGCCTAGCAATCAAATATGCATAAAGGATGAACGGCCTAGACATTTGCAGTTTTTTTTTTTTTCATTATACCAAAATTCGTATAAATTGTTTTTATCTGAAGGATAGTTACGCAGTTTTTCACGAAACAAGTCAACTGGCCGCTCAAAGCAGCCCCAGATTTGGAACATGTTGACATTCTCCAGAAAACAGACCCATAGGCTTTGCAGTCAAACACATACAAACGCCACTTCCCAGATAAACACGTGCATGGCCTCTCAAAAAGCAAGCTGCATGTCAATTACATAAACAGAGATCAAACATTTTTAGTCATGCCTCCATTTGTCTGACATTTTGCTAAAAGCTTCCACTTGTGCTCAGAGGAATTCTTAGTGTAATGTTGTAATCAAGCCACTTTATGACAGCTCCTGCCCCTAAAAATGTAAGTAATCACAAGAACAAAACATTCTTCAGAGATGGAGGAATAGACAATCTTTTTGTTGTGTGAAAATGGCTCTGAGGTGCAATTCTATGAATTTTAGTGGACAATTTTAGTCAAATTGCCACATGTTTATTTTTAGTATGGGTACCTAGATTTATAATCAACACTCTCAACCTGGAATTTTCAGCACCATATTCCATCCATTTGGCATCAGTGGATGCCTTGTTACCATCTTGACAGGCAGCTTAAGGCATCTGTGACAACAGTAAATGAATATGTACGCTATGCAACAAGTTGTTCCTGTCTTTATCACACTGGCAAACCTTTCTTTTAAATCAGCACACTGCACTTAATCTACCTCAAACACATGACAGATTTCTCCATCACACACACATGCTCACAGAACAATTTACCTCCATCTACCTTAAAGAAAGAAACATAAATCCCATTACATCTTCCTTAATTGATGTTATGCCTGCTTTGCAATTAGACAAACTGAAATTGCTTGTGGTTCGTTTCATGTCTCAGCCAGTGTTGACTGCCTCTGATCCATGCAAAGGCTCGCATCCTCCCCTCACACTCAGGGTTGAGTCTTTGCACATCTTATATCATGAGATGTCAGCTCCAGATGCCAGATATTAATACCCTGAAAACTATTCTTCTGGATGCACAATAAAACAAGCTTTGGTTCAAACCAAGATGTGACCCAGTTCATCCGTGTCGTCTTGTTGAAGACTATTACACCTCCTGCTGCCAAATACTTCCATTTGACCTTTTACACAAATGCTTTGGTTTTCACTTGGAAGATCTGAGTTGAAGTCCATAACGATCGATAAGCAGGTGTCACAAATACATGATAGGTAGTGCTTTGTTGATGAATTAGTAGGGCTTTTTACCCCAATCATGACAAAAATCCAATCCACTGGTTACACAGTGGCACATTCTATCATAAATATTTTCTGGGGAATTGTTTTATTTTATTTTATTTAGTTTAGCCTTGAGTTTTGTTCTTTGAGGGGTATTATTTTGGTGTTAATGATATTATTTGTTTTCTTGTTGTACATTTTGGAAAACATTTCAACTCTCAGATGGAGAAGTTCTGACAGCTTTTAAAATCTGCATCTAATTATGAGTCTTGCATGAACACCAAAAGTTATTGCCAAAGTTAGAACAGTTTGGGATATTCTACATTGTTTGTTTCATGTTTTTCCTCTCTGATTTGAAGTGGGCAGGGTTCAGTTGTAAAAAAAAAAAAGAATGCTGTCAGACCAATGACAGTCAAATGTGACACAGGCACAGTTTTTGAGAATTAAACTCAAAACTTGAACTACAATTGCTCCCTGCTAGTCACAAATATTTAATTTTATGGAGAAATACTTAACATTTGCAACACATGTTTTGGGACTTTTTGATGGGTATCAGAGAGTGGCATTGTAGCATTTGTTTACCCAGACACTTGTTTAGTGCCAGAGAAAGCAGACAGAGAAGCTTAGAGCGGCCACCAGCCTGTTTTTGAAGGATGCGGCTGTCAATTGCTATGGTTCAGGATTCAAAACATCATCCAGAGAGTGGCCACCTGTCCCATCTGGCTGTCAAGTCTACGACCAAATCAAAACCAAAAAACCCAACCAGCTAAATGTAGACTCTAGTGGCTGATGTGTTTAGATGCCAAAATAAACTGTGCTATTTTTGTAGGATGCTTCACTCATACAGAAAAATGTGTGTTTGGCCTGGAAGGGAGGAAGTGGAAGCAAACACATATATAGACATATATAGGTATAAACACAACCAATATATTGGTCTAACTCTAATTATTACCAATATGCAGTTTTAATTCCTTTCCATGTACTTTCAGACATCTGCAATACAATAAAACTGATCACAGTATTTTTGTTCATTTTAAAGATTAATAAATGGCCCTCAATGCTCTTTGAAAAATATGTTATTTTTGGGACCATATGAGATTCTTAAACAGATTAGTGCTGGATATTTTTCTGCAGTACAATACATGCAAAAATGGGACTTGGTCCAAAAGTGATAATGAAAATATTTCTGATGAAAACAGGAAAGGACTGGATCTGTGGTCAGAAAAACTACATTATATTTAATTGTATTAGCGTAGCAGCATTGTAAGGGCTGTGCTGTGTCACATAGTATATGCTAAAGTACTGTAGAATGTTGAGAAATTGAAATAGACAAGAAACATAAATCATCTGACATTTTACCAGCCAGCAATTACAAACATTACAAACAACCCCCAAAATGCTGTATAGTGATTACCAAAATAATATATTGAGATGACACAAATACACAAACTCAACAAGGTATACACACGCATGCACACACATAAACATAAACAAAAGCCTCTCTCAAGCAGTTATTGTCATTAGAAAATATAAACAATTTTAAGGGTGGAGGCACTCAGGTCTTGGTAGTCAGAAATGTAGTTTTTTATCGTCAATTAAGATGACTTGGAGACTTTCATATGAAATATTTTCGCTCTCTTTTTCAGTCTTTCTTTTTCTTGCTTACTTACACACAAACACAGAACTGCTTTGGAGGCTTAGCAAGCTCAATTTCAACGTTGATGAGTGAGGCAGCAAAGGGAGCTTGATAACCATACAAATATATCCAAGGCACTTATTGGCTTGTGTCTCTTTGCCTTCTTTGTCTGCTCTGCAAACACACCAAGTCTGTTGCATCAGATTGGATGAATGTGGTCTGAATCAAAAGTATAGAGAGTGAGTGTGTGTGTGTGTGTGTGTGTGTGTGTGTGTGTGCGTGTGCGTGTGTGTGCGTGTGTGTGTGTGTGATCTTTGAGTGGATTAACACAGAGCAGCTCAAAGCCCACCCTCACATATCTTGTTTACCATGGTCTGAAAAGGATGTTTGGATGGGGCAGCAAAAGCCTGCCTGCCTGCGTGCGTGCGTGCGCGTGTGTGTGTGTGTGTGTGTGTATGTGTGTGTGTGTGTGTGTGTGTGTGTGTGTGTGAGGGCATTTCTTTTTCTTGTAAGGAACCTCTCTGGACAGCCAGGAGGTACTGATGTATGAGACTCATCTGTGTCAGTGTGAGATATCATGAAATAAAGATGCACAGGGTCAAAGCAACAACAACAAGCTTACTTACTGATGTACAAATAATCTTTAATGTGCAATTTGAGAAATAAAACTTTAGATTTTGGGGTTGAAGTCAGAATAAGGTTATGGTTATAGGGCAAAGTGACTAGGGAATGCATTATGTCAATGAGTGTCTTCACAAAGATAGTAAAACAGCACGGAGTGTGTGTGTGTGTGGGGGGGGTAAAGTGCAATTTGAGGGTTAAGATTAGAGTTAGGTTAAGGTTAGGGTTGGGTAAGGGTTGGGGTTAGGTGCTTCGTATTAATGGTCAGGATTAGGTTTAGGTTAGGGTTAACCAATAGGGAGATGTGTCATTGTGGGGACAGAAATTGAGGTCCCCAGGGGTAGAATTAGCTTTCTCAGGGTTAAAACGTGGTTTTAGGATTAGAATTAGGTTTCGGTTAGGATTAAATTAGGTTTAGATTAGTGTTAGATTAGGGGTTAAAGGTTAGGGCATTTCGTTGTGATGGTTAAGCTTAGGGTGGGGGGTTAGGGAATGCAATATGTCAATGAAAATCCATGTGGAGGTAGTTAAACAAGCTATACATGTCTGTGAGTAAGTGTGTATGTGTGCAGGATGGGTCAAAATGCAGCAGCTTCATCAATTATCATTAGTAGTAGGCGTTCAATCACCAAGCCTCTAGAAACAGTTTTGGGGAACTGGTTGGGTGTGACTGGCTTTAATGCTCATTTGGGGTCCATCAACATTTTTCATTGCCACAATCAAATGTGTAATTTATGTAAGCAACACTAAAATATAATTAAGGATGGACCAAACACAAATTCACACGAACTTCAAAAATCAAATCCCTTCTCATCCTTATATGCTCACAAACAACAACAAATGCAGTCATAATCCACATTGCGAGCAGGTGGCACAAATCACAGCTGTTATAGTCCTTACCTGTAGGTGGCAAACGTGAGCATGTCTTCATCTGCGGGTCGAAACTGTAACCGCTGTTTCTTTTCTTGCTGACAGGTTGGACCAAAGCTGCCACAGTCGCTTACACATGCAGGACCTGTAGTGCACAAGGAACATCAGCATATATAGCAGTTGTTATGTAGATGCGACGGCAAATTCAAAGTGGCAAGGAGATGTGACAGACAACAGATAAAGATTCAATTCAATGAAACAGAAAGACGAGATAAGGAAAGAGGGACTTCAGTCTAAATGACAGGAGAAAGGGGAATATTTTAGCTTTAGCTGGAGGTGTCCAGAATGATGACAATCAAATCTTTCATTTCATTTTCCACAACAGGGCCAACTGAGGTCTGATACAATGAAAGCATTTCAAAAGTTTATTTATTTCACACTGCATTACAAATGACAGCTCACTGCTTTCAGTATAGCTTAACAAGAAAGAGAAAAAACTCTTAACAGCAAGAGGGCATTAATAATGAAAGGAAAACAGGTGGGGTTGCAATAGAAACAATAAACCCAACAAATATCTGAGGGATTGCAAATTAAACCACTGTTTCCTTTATCTCAGTGAAACTTTGGATCCTTGCACATTCTTAACTAAGCTGCTGTCCAATCAAGCCTGCCTGCCTCTCTACGAACTTTGCATAATGTGCCGTCATGAGAGCAGTGTTGTAATTCACTGCAAAAACATTCATTACCACGGCATGGAGCCCAGTGTGCTGCTCAATGTCATTAAGTGGGTCAAAGATGTTGCACAAATCCTAAATGGAGGGTATAAATACATTTTCTGCACAAACATCTGACCTTTCTATCGTTTCCCATGCTAAACAGTGGTAGGTTTGAATGTGCATTAAAGCAATGGCACGTGGGGCTTATTAGGTCGCACACCAACTAACAGTAGAATTAATTATCATTAGCCACGTATGCACTGACACTGGATGTTTAATTAACTGATCAAGATAATGTTCTCTGAGTGCTTACAGCATCATGCAAAGTTATTGTCTATGAATGCATGTGTGCTATATTTGACTGAATTGTACATGTTCCATCAAGCCTAATGAAGAAGACTAGAAATGGAAATGAGCAATCACCCAGAGATACAAGCACATCATTAACAGACACATTTATGGTCTCATTGCGATATTAAGCACTGATTTGTTTTTTGGAAGAATTTCATCTGATTCTTTTGGCTTTTAGTTTGTTGTGCTTCTAAAAGAAACACGATTAATTTACACTGTGAAGCTTTTGGTAAATCGGCGATGGCTTTGTTCAAATCCATTCATTATAGACTTTTGATTTAAGGAAAAAAAAAATATCCCATTAACGTTTTCATTTATACGCAGTCACCCATATTATAGTAATTATATGATTGTGTCAAACACCTTCTTCACAACACACTTAGCCACATCAATCATTTCCCCGCGGTCATGAACTGCAGTGAGTTTGTGGTATTTCTCCCGTTGCCATTTAGCTTTCTTTTGTGGGAAGTTTGAGAACATTTGAGAAGCTTTAATACTGGATCCTGCAGGCTAAATTTAAAATACAACTGTAACTGCCTTTATACACTCAATACCAACATTTTTCACTAATATTGTTCTGCAGATGGCAATGATATGGTCAATTTAGAGATAGATTTTGTATATTTTGTGTATCCAAAAAATAATCATTATCAATAATGGTTTTGTCCTAAGTTTAGTGATAAAATGCCAGTTCCCTGGAAAAGTTCCGGTACACCACTACAGAAATAAAGAATTTTATTCTGTTTATCTGCATTTCAACAAACACAGGTGGTTGTGTCCGCAACAACCCAGTGTCACAAATAGATAACAGCTACGTTGCTGTATTTATTTATTTCTATTTTTTATTCTATTTTTTTTTCTGTATATAGTCTGTGTGTGTATTTATTCATTGCTCTTAATTTTTCTTCTAGAATAAGATTGTTTTTATCCATCTTATTTCCTACATCTCATACGTATTTGTTCATATTGTGTGCACCTTTTTGTCTTTTCTATGCTGCTGTGATGACTAAATTTCCCCACTGTGGAATTAATAAAGTCAAATATAATCTAATCTTGGTTCACAGAGCAAAATGCATTATTTTTTATTTAACAGGTCCAAAATTGTGAGATGCCTACATTTGAGACTGAACTGTCAAAGAAGGAAGTCATGTGGGCGGCACGGTGGTGCAGTGGTTAGCATTGTCGCCTCACAGCAAAAAGGTTCCGGGTTAAAATCCGATCCTGGGCCTTTCTGTGCGGAGTTTGCATGTTCTCCCTGTGCTTGCGTGGGTTCTCTCCGGGTTCTCCCATCATCCAAAAACATGCACCTCAGGTCAGGTTACCTGGCGCCGTGCTAGTGGCAGCCTGTTGCAGCAGCTCCCCCCCTGAGAGTCCCCCTGCTGTAGCGAAGAAATTTCCCCTCGGGGATAAATAAAGTGAAAATATATATATATATATATATATATATATATATGTGACACAGTAGAAGGTGTGTCAGTGTCCTTAAAGAGACAGGCAAAAATCCAAGTGGATTTGTTTAAAGTAACGTACAACTGTAACTAAACATGTATAAAGTATGTAAAGTAGCCTACATGCATTAACCTACAGATGTTTGGTTGCTTACGTAGTAACATTCTTGTTGTAACCTAAACCATGATCGTTTTTCCTAAACTTAGCGACATGGTTGTTGTGCCCAAACCTACGGCACATTGTGTGCAAGGCTTCGTAAGGCAGTCATGTGACATGAATGCAGGCCAAGAAAAACCCAGGCATCTCACAATTTGCGAGCAAATATTGTGAATTTTTGCACTGTGGACCAACGTAGCTATTACATTGTTTTATACGAGACTGGGTTGTACCACATGGAAAGCCAGGCAGGCGTTTTTGTCCTTGTTGCTGCGCCTCAGACTACTACAGGGGAGAATAGAGCAAATCTCAGAAGCGCTGCACCCTCCTTGTAAAGCTCAGTAGTGCCTAAAAACTGTAAAATTAGAAAAGATCTAAACTATTTTGAATAATATAACTGTACATTTAAAATACATTGCAGGGTAATCTTTCTGGCCTCAGTTCACCGTTTGTTCCAAAAACGCCCAATTTCTCCCAGTGAGTGCTGAAGTGCCTCAAATCCATCATCTGTTATGGTGAGGGATTGTATCACCAATCTAGTAAGTATTGTGCAGCGATGTGATTCTGTTTCCACAGGAATTGTTGGCCAGCTGGAACATGAATAAATATTACCAGTCGAGCCCACCTGTTGGCTCCCAGCAGCTCTCTTTATTGTCCAGCTAGCTGTTCTGCCAGTGTCAGCTGGCTGTTATCCAGGTGGCAGCACTATCAGCACCAGCCCGAGCTTTTAAAATGTGAGGTTATTCATAACATCCCACTGGGAAGTTCTGTTTGAATTTTAGTTCTCCACTCAAAGCGGACTGAGCTGTAGCGACAGGCGTGCAGAGAGAGGAAAGCAAAACCTATCTCAGCCAAAATCATCCATTAATGTCAGAATATATCAGCGGACAGAAGAGATAAAGGCTTCCACAGCTGGAAAGATACACAGAGCATGGATAAATATTGGAAATTACCATCATTATTTTATTAATAAAAATATATCTGAAAATTGGCCACATGTTGCCATTATTAAATGGCAGTATACCGTATGATACTTTACTGTTTTACCCTTGCAGATCAACAATTTTTAATCAGATTTCTTTTCCCATTTGGAGATGAGTAAAGCTATTTTTTCTTTATCCAATAAAAAAAAACTATCGCAGCAGTCTTTACCGCAAGACTTATAAAATGCACAATTTATACTTTCATAGTAGGGCTAAGATATGTATCTTTAAGTAGAGAGTGTCCACCATCAAAGCTGTTTGTCATGTCTTATTTAGAGAGAAAGTAGGGACTGGCTCTCTCTTTTCACACCATTGCAATAGCCTCCATCTTTCCCTATGAAACTGTCACTGTGTCCAGATGCATAATGATTAGTTCCAACCATGCATGAAGCTACATTGATGGGGATTGGGACAGTAGCCATGCTTGTCAGTGATAGACAAAGAATGGGTCCCATTAAAGAGATGAGCTTTGGCTTACAGAGACACAAACACACGCACATCCTCACACACATACTGTATACAATGATTGATCTGGGAGAACTCCAGGTCCAGAGGGAAAAATAAGTTTCTATCACCTCCTGCTTGACCTGTCTGTACACGCAATGCAACCCTGCAAATTGTTTTCATACTGCATAATTGCCTGATAAGTTCTTATTTGTCTAACATTGACTTTTGCCTCCCGCAGATTAAAAACCTTTTTTTTTTTAGCCATTGTTCACCAAAGCTGGTGAATTTCGCTGTAATTTTTGTGCCAAATTTGAGTCTTCAACAATTTCAATGCCACAGTGGTTGTTGGAAAATAAATGACTTGGTCCTTTGACGAATTAAGGGACAGAGTAACCTTGGACAAAATCCTTTAAAGGGACTCTTTATGTGGAGATGTACTTTGAGGTGCAAAGGGAGAGGAAAAGCTGCAGCCAAGCCCCATCTGTTGATTTTAATGGAGCTCTCTGAGCCCATGTGTCAGCACCAAGGTCTTGTGCTAAACATATTGGTAGAGGGGAGGTGAAAATTAACTCTTTTCTTTTCTTTCTATCTGAAAAGGTGGTGCAAGTTCAAACATAGAAAACAATAGGCCTATTGCAGTATTTTGTTTGACATAGGCATGAAAACAATTAAATTGGATTGCAATGCGGTTAACGCTTTTAAACAAAAATGCAACATTTTTTAATGGGATACAGTATGCTTTGATAAAGAACAGTCACCTTTCATTTCAACATTCAAAGGCAACATTAAGCAAATAATTAAAAAATTTGGTAAATATACTTATTTAATTTCTTGCGGAGATTTGAATACAAAAATCAATGAAGCTACAGCTAAAAGTCATTTAGCTTTAGCATAACGACTGGAAGCAAGCTGGAGCAGTTAGCTTAGCTCCGTCAAAAGTTCAAATGTAGGCAAGTCTGGCCACAAATGATCAGTTTTACATTTCTGCTTCTGTATACATTGAACAAACATACATTGCAGAAATATCCCGTGGTCATCCTTTCATGAATAAAGAACTGACTACGAAGCCCTTTTAATGTCATTACCACAACATAGGCAACCATCCACCTGACCCTCAAGAAACTAACCAACAAAACAGACTTCAAAATGGGCAATTAAAATAACACGGTGTTTCATTCCAACTTGTATAACTGCAGAAATCAGTTATTTTTTCTTCTTTTCTTCATGGAGAAATACTTTAGTTTTTTTGAGGGGGACACATGAGTCATTTTGGCAAGAATATTTTCAGTCCAACTGTTATTATTTCTGTGGAAATAAATGTACAAAAAGGATTTCTTACCCTGAAACTAGACCATCATTAACAACACCTGTTCTTCATGCCATGAGAAGTGAGGGTGCTCATTATAAGTTTTAAATAAAACTGCTTGAAACTGAAGTAATCATATCATGTAACGGGTTATTGACCCCAATTTTGGAGTAAAATAGTACAACCATTAGTTTGATATGCAATGCTAAATTTCACAGGTTACAATCTATTAAATGAGAAAAGGCTCATTAAGTAATTGTAGGCAGGATGAAGAAATTGTGCCTATTCTCTTGCTTTTGTCAAATGTTATGGTTAAGGTGAATGATGTGGGAGCACCACAACAAGCTCAGTAATGTAAAAGAAGAATTTGTAATGATGCTTAATAAAAAGAATAAACACTAAAGGTGCCAGGTAACTCCCTTAGCGAGTGGGCTTAAGGGTAAATTGCGGTGTTTTCTGATCCAATAAACAACCTTCCCAAGGTATTATTCCCAGAGGTGTGTTTTGTTCCCACATCCCACTCCCAATAACAGCCTAATTCTCATTTACATAAGAAAACATATCTTGTAAATTAACCAGCAGAAGGTTGCAATTAAAGATGTTATGCAGCATCTGTCACTTAAGCTTCTAAAGCAAAAATATTCAGAAATTGAGGCCACTATGCCAAGTGTTTCTCACCAGACTGGCTCCCATTATAAGTTGTAAATTGGTAAATGGTGACAGGTGTTATGCCGATACTCTTTTTATACTGTGTTGGAACTTATTTCAAAAAGGGAGCTGGTGAATTGTGGTGCAATTGCGGTTTTGTTTTAGAAAGAAAATAACTGGATTATTTTCTGAGGAGGGGTTGATAGTACTAAAATTGTGTGGATTTGTTTGTGAAGAAGAATGACTCTAGTTTGAGGTTAACCACTTAACTTTTAACCCCTGTTTTACTCAAAAAGACAAAAACCTTGGAGGCATTTTACTAGTGATTCAACAAGTATGTGCCCGTATGTGGGCTTATTGAAAAATGGGGGAAAAACATGTCCAAGTTTACAGCACATCTCAATAAATTCAGCTCTCAAATGTCAGACTATGACTTTGGATTTTTTTCTGTATATTACAGTTTCACATGACTTTTGAATGCATGTTTGACAAGCAGAAGATCCTTCCTCAGCCAGTGTGACCGTCCCTCCAGTTTCCTCCTAAAAAACACAACTTTTGAGAAAATGCATTTTCCTGTTGTTGCAAAATTTGGCTATTTCACCCAAAAACTGTGGTTTAAAATTCCTTTCCTGGCCTCTTCCACTGTTGAGCCTGCCGCATTCAATGCATTGTGTATTATACAATCTCTTATGTTGTCTGAACCAGAGTGGGAAAAAAATTAATCACCATTCTTCTATCATTTTTAGCCATTTATTACTGCTCAGGATAACAGCAGGATCTGGGGCCGAGCCCAGCAAGCTCTGAACAGAAGACTGGATAGAAGGCAGGGGAACATCTTGGACAATAGTGCTTCAATTGAGCCAATTTTCATGCGTAAATCGCCCACCTGTGTTCTGTAATAATTCACTGCATAAAAGAGTAGACCAAATCAAAGCTAAAATACCATACAGGACCAAGTTCAATGATCCTCTCTCTCATCTTAATGAACAACACAAACCATAATTTAAAAAAAATAGGTTTGCCTCTCCACAACTCCCTGCACCCTCATTGTGATGCAAAGGTAGCTGAGAAGCTGTTGCTCAAGAGGCATCAAACTTGTCAGAAACTGCTTATAGTTCATTCATGAACTCAGAATTTTGATTAATTTTAACTATCAGTAAAATAACAACATTTTAAAGTATGATGACCAAAATAATATGTTACAGAAGTAAGTTAATAGAAGTAAAAATTGGATAAACAAAAGAAGTTGAATCACTGAACTCAAAACCTGATTTACATTTCTTGCCTCAACATTATTAGGTTTTTATTTTTGAGGAACTTGGATTAAATCAACTATTTTAATAGTGATGATGTTTTCAGTGCATTAAGGCATGTTATATTACTGCACTACTTTCAATGAAATAAAACTGAGCAATTTAAAAATTCCTAAAAGTCTGGCTCGCAATTTAATGACTAAGGAAAAATGTGGGTCCCGAGGCTGAATCAGTTGAGAACCTCTGCTCTATAACTTTCTTTGGTAATCCAAAAATGCATGGCAAATAGAGACCCTTATAAATAGTGGTACTGAAGCAGTGTAGCTTATTTTTCATCATCACTCAAACAGCATGTGAACATGGTCACAAAGAAACTTTTTTTTTTCTTTTTAAACGATTAGAATCAGTGTTGCTGTGTCTATTTACTTGTATTTACATGACGTGTAGACGAGGAAGCTGTTAGAACAGGATCACCACAAATGAATCCAAAAGTCTGTACATTTCAACATTAAATATGCACTTTGGCCATTGTATTCATTAACCTACATTAATAATACATCTTAAGAATAAATAATATATTGCCCTGCTCCTCTATAGCACAAATTGAAGTTTAATTGAGATTGTTCTTATGCTGTTGTATCATTTATTAATCGTCAAAGGACTCATTAGAATTCAGTGACTTCACTGATTGGTGTCTTTTTAAGTACATTCATGTGTCTATTTCAGAAGGTATTGATTGCTGTAATGAAGTGCTTTCAGAACCACATGTGCATGTATAGCCTGGGAGACCAGTGAGAATCTTTTTTCCCTTTTCCATTACCCAGTTTCATATATACATAGCTCTTTGACTGAGGATATCTTTGAACAAACCGCCCAGTTAGAAAAGTGGACAATGAAATGGAAAGTGATGAAAAGTTCTGATATGAAGGCTTTTGATCACAGAAGAATTGATCTCCAGTGTTAGACGGGGTATGGTAATCCTATATGGTCAGCTATTGATGGAAATATCATCGTCCAGACTAATACTGCCTTGTTTTTGCTGTCAGGATGACTGTATGTATTCAGAATCTTTGTCCAGATCCAAAGGCAGCACACCTTCACATTGCTTGTTTTGCCTGAATAACAATCAAGGAAATTACATTTGACAATATATAAAACGGAAAAAAATAGCAAAACTGAGGGATGGTCAGTGCCGACGTGTAGGTGATATGTTTTTTTTTCACCTTAATACAATCAGGAAATAGTTAAAAATATCAACCAGTGTTTTCCAAAGACAAAGCTTCAGCCTAAAATGTCATGTTTTGTCCCGACCAACAGTCAGCTACCAAAAGATATTCAGTTTATTCTCATGGGGGACAAAACAAATCAGAAGAATCAGGGAATTTTCTTCTCATTAAAACAAATATTTAAAATTATGACTCATACATCAAAACAGTTCATTAATTTTCTGTCGATCAATTAATTGATTACTTGACTAATTATAACATCTATAAAAACAATTTTTTTTTAAATTTTAACTTTAAAAAAGAATCACTGGATTTTTCTAACTCATACTGTTGAAGCCCTATAAATTCAGTTACATTATGTTTCAACAGGCAGCTTGGACAGGAGGCATGACGCTGACCAAACTGTGATATTGGCATGGAAACAATGTGTTTCTGAGGAATATAAAAAAATATAGTGATGCTCTAATTGATTTTTATAATCTCTACATTAGTGGTTGTTGCCAGAGTTGTTTCAGAAATCAACTAATTTGTGCTGGTTGTTATCCAAGGTTCCGTGTGGTTGTGTAAACTGTACATTACTCCATTCTTCACATTGATCTGCATGAAGCAGGTTGAGACTTACTGTAGCCAGAGGCAGAGTAAGCACCCCACTTACATATCCGGTCACTGACAGGCCATATGCACAGTGTTTACTGTATGCTTCACTTGCGAGTACATATACAACCTCCACTAGTTGCAGAGAGACGCTGGGTTTCTATTAGCAGCAGAAACATGCTTCCACAGTCTCGAACCGATGGATCAAATAGTGGACATCAGCCTCATCACATCACTGTCACACACAGCTCTCTGTGCTCACTTCCTCTCTCGACTGAATGCTTAGTCTGGCTGTCTCCATGGGGACTATCTCCTAGCTATACACACACACACACACACACACACACACACACACACACACACACTTGTCCCATCCCATTTCTCCCCTGGCTGATCAAAAGTAAAGCACTGTCAATCATATACACACCCATCCAATCTGGACTTTGTCCTTGGTTATAGAAGGCAGTTATCCTCTTTCTCTCTGCCTCTCCATTGGTTTTGTTTGGTTCCATCCCTTCCTTCTTCTTTCTCCCCCCGTCTTTCTCCCCCCTGTCTTTCTCAGCCTCTCCAGGCCTCTCATATCAAAGCCAGTGAGGACAGCTGTCGGGCTGTGGATCTAAACAGCGGGCGGCCGCCATGGCAGGAGGTGAATTAATCCACCCTGGCATTTTAAACCCCCAGGCCCTTTCCAAACATTACATCTGTGTGGCCCCCCTGTATCCTCACCGGTTAGCACACGCCAGGTTCTGATGGGGACAATGACACAGTTAAAGTAACCTGTCATTGTCTGACGATTAATGAAATACAGTATGTGACCATTTCCACTTGCTCACTGGCAGATTTTGGAGGGGAACTTCTGATTGTTGCTGTTTGCTTTTATGATTTGAAGCGGTCAGAACTTTCACTGAGAGAGATTTTTTTTTTGTAGCTCAGTATGGCTGGTATCTGTGATCTGTGGTCCTTTTACTTTTTTTCTGGCGACTCATGAGAATATTCTAATAAACAGGCTTTGGGCAGAGGTATGGTGGCAGTCCTTTTTTTGGTGTAACTTTGCTCTTATACGTGTTGAAATCTGTCGATCTCTACAGATTCTACAGACACGTTTATTGTAGAATTGTGATAGTTTGCCTGATGAAAAAGCAAATGAGAGAGCAGTTGATTAACTTTGAGGACAGGGATTTTTTTTTTTCTATATTTTTAATTAAATGTGTGATCCATGAAATGCCAGGAAGTTATGACAATGAAACCCACAGCCAACAGTGATGAATTGACATCACTTGTTATATCCCACCAACAGTCCAAACCGCCCCCCCCCCCCAAAAAAAAAAAAAAAATAAGTTTACTATCATCGATGACAAAGGTCACATATGAGAAGGTGGAATGAGCGAATTTTTGGCATTTGCTTGAACATTTTAATCAAGCAATCATAAATATGGCTTCCAATCAATTAAGCCGTTAATCACAACAGCTCTGCAATTAACAATTTTCTTGAAAGAGAAAAATGTTTTTATTTCTGGCTGACTGATCCGGTTACTGATGGTGCCAACAAATGCAGTTATAACAAACAGAATTTGAGCAAATGCTCAGTGAGAAATGAAACAAAAGGAAAGCTGATGAAACTAAACAAACTCACGTTGTTTAAATAACGATCAACTTCATTCAGTTTTACCCAGGTGCCAAATCACAACATAAGTAATCTTAAGGGGCTTAACATCATAAATTTGACACAATATTATGGACAGAAACCCAACAACTCAACAATTCCCACATGAGCGACAGAGTGAGGAAAAGCAACAGGAAGTCCGTCAAAGATATTTGCAACCATCATTGGTGCATACATGTTTGTGCTGCTCCGTTTGGTTCCATTATTCCTTGTAATTTTTCAAACTCATGTCCAAAGAGACACCATCCAGAAATTGGTTGTTTCCATCTTTGATAAGTGCTTGCAGTTAGCGATAAACAAGCTGAAAAATACACTGTTGCTGCTTCACAATTAAAGCTCATTTTGTGAACAGTAAATCAAAACAGCTCTGATACGAAGTCAAGAAAGTGGTAGTAAACGGTGAGGCAGACACCAACGAGATGAAATTACGATGGATCACATGCATGCATTGTTTCCTGAGAATCCCTTGTGCATGTGAAGGTAGTTTAAATCAAGCACTGAGATGGCATCATCTGACACAATGATGAAAATAGAAACAGAAAAATGCACAGAGATAATTACAGAAATTACATACTGTACGCTGAATGACTATTGTACAAAAATGCCAGACATAAACAGTATCTAATATTTCAGAAAATTATAAAGAAAAGGACTTTATATAGTATATTGTAAACTGGCTCCAATAAAAGCTGAATGATTTAGACTTTTTTTTTTGTCTCACTTAGAAAGTGGGTGTTTGTTTGCAGGCCAGCTTGCAGCATCTAAATTGACACACGACTGAAAAACCTCTCAGCAGGTTCATTACATTAAGAGTTAGAGGAGCTGGTGTCGCCTGCCAATCAGGGCGCTTTGTTGTGACTGCCTCTGGGGACTTGGCTTCAAACCGAGTTAGATTTAACTAAATCACTTTAACTTGTAACTAAACCACACTTGTGCCAAATATCATTAAGCTCATTGTTGTTGGAAGACTACAGATTACACATGAAGCTTTACAAGTGAATAATGTACGATGTAAAAGTTGAATCAGTCAAATTAAATCATATTTTTAAAATCTCACAGCTGGAGGTCAATTTCATCAACGTGTATTTTCTAATATATTTGGGGTTGCCCCCAAATTAAGTGTAAGGGCACTAGAAAAGCCTTAGTCAATTTCATTTGTCATTTGGTCAAAGAAAAAACCTCAAACCTCAAACTAAACAGCTGCACCGTCACCGAGACATAATTACAGAAACATTAGTTACTGCCCGAGCCTTCGCCCATAGGAAGGTGGCCTTGTGGGTAACCGAGAGATAACGTAGTTCATTGTTCGGGGAAGTGAGAAACTCTCAGAAGTAACATTAGCAGCACTATGAAGTGCACGCCGACAGCTCTGGTTTCTATAACCAGCCATTAAGTGTCACCGTGGCCGCTGGCCACCGTGTTCATGCAACGTTACGACAGTGTCTCTGCCTCCCCTTATCACTGCGGAGTTGGTGCAGACAGTGAAGGCTAATTACCAGCAGAGCCAGCCTATAGAAAGACAGGTAAGATTAGGCAAGATAACACTTTGAGTGCAATAGTTTTTTTGTTATAGGCTTTCGGAATTGCACCTTCCACCTTGTACTCCATCACTCTGTGTCAATTACATTTAAGTCCTAGCTGTTAGTAATCTTTTAGAAGCCTTGATACAGACGCTATCAGACCACGATACAATGTGCTGTGTGAAAATAAATGAACTAATTGTTCAGTCTCCTTGATGGATGTTTCAACACATTCAGAATCATTCAGTTATGTCATTAACAGGCGGCTCGCTTTGTGTGTGCACTTGTAAAAGTTCTATTTTAAAAGCTAACCATTCATGTTTTGCCTTTCTCTGTAATATAGCAGTGTTAGCAACGCTACTTTTTACATTTTATGTCAGCCTTGGAAATTGTCTGATGCCAATAATAAACATATTTGAATACATACATTTAAATCATAAACGTGCAATGACTTGTCAACTATTGGCTTAAATGAATCAGTACTAGTAGAATCGTTGGTCAGGAGCAGCAGTAAATATTTTAATAACTATTTTATTTCCATAAAGGAGATCCTATTTGCACTAGTGGGTACGTATTTCAATTATTTATCAATCACTAGATTTGGGTGAAGACACATATTCACCTGTTAAACAAACAGGCATTCAGTACTTAATTTTCATTTTACATTTTAGATTTGAAATCTAAATAATTAACTTTGATAACTTTGTCTCATGAGTTTGAGGGGACATTAAACATCAGTTCAGACACACACACTCGTGACTAGTCCCACAAAAGTTGGATTCCATAAAAGAGATGCCTTGTGAGAGTGTTACTGGTGAATAGTGGCTGCAGAAATATACACATTTTTCTCCTGGCTGCAGCTCAGCAACTGAGCAAACTAGACTGCCTCATTTGACTGGTCAGATGGATCCCTACAGTATGTTTTCAGCCAGTCTTATCTACATGGAGCTATGAGGGACCATTATTCAAAGTCAGGTCCGGGGACCAGACTCTCTGATCCCAGGCATGTTGCTCAGAATTCAGTCGGCTGGTTATCTGACAGAAGAATACATTATGCTCCGAATGGATAGATTACAAAGTAGAGTTAAAAAAAAAAAAGAAAAAAAAAAAAGAAAGAAATATCGAACTAATTCAGATCATAATGCCTTTTTTTTTTTAAGAAATCCTCACACGCGGTAAGTTTTTGGTTCACTCAGTGTTCCTGAAACCAGATTACATTTCACTCCTCAGAAAGAAAATATAACCCATAGTGACAGGGAAGTAATTTGTCATCACAAACATCAAAGTGGGTTTGTAATTGATACCCGTGTTTTTCTGGGATTTTGGGCCAAGTTATCCGACTCGTGATCTAACTTTGCTGAGGTTATCTTGGTTTGGCTTCGGAGGCTGTGTGGATAGACACATCAATGAGGATTTGAAGGCAAAAATCAATGTGAGAAAGTGAAGCAGGGTGAATGCAAAGACAGATGAACCTTCCCAAGTGTGGCTGCAGTTTTACAAAGTGTCTTCTGTGTTAGCCAGTTAGTTTTCACCGCTCAAACTTCACCTGACCTTATAGAGCTTGACTTAAGGCATTATATCGAAACTGGAAATGACTGTTTACTGTTTGTTTTTGTTTTTTTTTACTTTCAAGCCATCTTTTGTAACTTTGCCATGCATCAAACTGTAATGTGCATATGGCTCATTGCTATTTTGGCACTGGGAGACAAGTGTGACTTTTCCTGGCTGAAACTGTACAGCGGATAGAGAGCCCTATGGCTTTCTGGCTGGGGACGGTGATTGAGAAAGGCCAGCTGGCTTAAACCAGGTCTGGATGTGAACTGACAGGAGAAATATGGTCTTGGAGACTGCCAGAGGAGAAAAGGGTTCTGGGAGAGATATCTGTTGGCCGAGGTTGGCCAACAACACTCAACCATTCATGGCTTAAAACCTAGGGATGGGTGAAATCACCCAGCTACATTTGGACCAAGTTTGACCGGGCGGAGGACCAAATGAAAGACAATGTCATAAGATATTCTAATCATACTCAGTTCTTACAATTTGTCATTGTGCAAAGGTGCAAAGACAAAACAAACTGCAACTAAACATGCAGCAAAAGCAACATACTTCAATGATCAATTATTTTCCTCAGACAATATTTTTGAGATGCCGTATGTTTTAATGAGGTTTTCTCTAAAAAAAAACCACAAAAAAAACCAATATGTTTTTGTACAGTACCATTCCTCATTATTCCTTGTGTTTCACTCATATGTCACTCAGCCTCTTGCTTCTTTCAATAACTGTAAGAACTGAATTAAATCACTGCCATCTGCTATGGTAGCATGCATATGGACAATTACATACACAATGTATAATGACTGTTAGCATGGCAATATTCATTAGAGACCACAGTCAAATTCATTGTATGCGTACTTTGCCATAAAAAAAACAAAAAAAACAGTTGGAGTTGGATATTTGAATGGCAGCCTTGTTGAAGCCTGTGATTTATACAAATTCATGTTTTAAAACACATCATTAATGTGTTGGATTCACCCAGTCTGTTGATACTTTGACCCACTATTAGTAATCATTTTCGGAATAATTCATACACAAAAGCTGTGCTATCTGTTCATATGGTTACCGGTAGGCTTAAAGAGAAATATGGTGTTGAGTACATTAGGATCTGTCAGTTAGTCGGTTATCAAAACACACTTTGCAGCAGCGTCCACCGTCCCAACAGTAACTGCCTTGATTGACTGCGCTCATGTTAAATGAAGGGCAGCTAAGGATGATGAATTGGTTTTCTGCGATTAAAAAATAATGCTTCATCACTGCGTTAATCATTTGTGATGCAAAAGACAAATGTGGTTGCCCGACATGCCTGCCACTAAGTCAGTCCATTTAGCAGCGTTTCAGACACATTTCCAATACATCACTCCTCTTGCAATGGTAAGCCCTTAAAACCGCCAGCTCCTCTTTGCTTCGTATCTGTGCTCCAGTTGCAGCCGACAGTCTGCAACGCTGCACACAGTCATGCTCACATGAAGGTTAGTACGCACCACTGGTTCCTATGTGTTGTCTGAAATCAAGTATGGTGTAAATATGACATCGATCAGAGAGGGCCTGCCTCTTTACCCTGTGCTACATAACCTGCCTTAAAAAAAAAAAAAAAAAAAAAAAAAAAAAAAGGCTTTTCTCTGTGTAGAAACCTGATGAGTATGGTGTCAGATTTATGTCAGATGTTGCGATAAAACATGTACACGAGCAAATTGTATCATTTCACACAATCAGACATTAACTGCCACTCGCAAGTCCTCACGGACAAATTCAACAACTGGGAGTTGCTCCGGCAGCTAGAAACAAAACACAGAGAGACTCAAAGTATGACACCTGCGTGTATAGAACTAAGCAGCAGGCACACCAAGCAGCCACCACGCGTGAGAGTTTCTGCTTTGTGAGCGCTGCAGGGCCTACACACTCTCACAGGTTAACTCCCAAAGTTGAGTTCTGCTGGCACATATGAATTTGGTAATTCAGGGGCAGAAACCAAGGCAGTCACTGGACGTCTTGTGATTGGTCACTTTAAAACGCAAGCTTTCAGGTGCATAACCGTCACCATCTGGATCAGAGTGTGGATCAGAAAAGCTACTGTAATACATTAAATTCTCCTAATTATTCCGGTTTTCCCCAAAAAAATCTGAAAATAGCTCTGCACTTTACACCACCTGATCTCTGCTGCAACATTTCTCTATGCTCAGTGTCAGGTGATTCTTTTGGAATGCAAAAATATGTATCTGTGCCTCTTGTTGACTTCTAGTAAAAAAATACAAGCTCCACTGTTTGCCGTCATGTGCAAAGTTCACATCAATATCAAGGTTCACCTCCCCCGGTGCATGCCAATTCTTTATTTTGAATGTATTGTTCAAACCGTGACCAAACCTCCTCCTTGATAAACAGTCCTTTGTTCCATTTCTGTTTCCTCCTTTCATTTTTCCATCCCCTTTTTTTTTTTTTTAAGACTACATTAAATACTACTTTGAATACTACAGTAAACAAACAATCAGCCTGCTGTCAAGTCAACACAAACTGGCAGTCAAGGTACAAAGAGGTTGGGTGGATGTTATTGCATTGAAAGTAACTTATGAGAGAGGCGGTCACCCACCTTAAGCAAGCAAGACTCAACTTTGAGAGCAAAGTTAACCTGTGAAGAGAATCCATTTGCACTGTGACGGGGGACAAAATTCAGAGTCTGTGTTCTGCGCTGAAATGCATCCTATAATCCAAGTTAAGGTAATGTTATACTTCAGCAGTGTGTTAGAAAAATCAAGAAGGAAATCTTTCAAAGTTTCACTATTTTCAGAAAAAAATTCTCTCTTTAAATTGACCTAAACAACGTTTTTTTTTTTTTACTGAGCTGTCATGTAGTAATAGGGTGGGGTGGGGGGGGGGGGTATTTTGTTGAAGCTTCATATATTGGTAAAAATTTAACTTCTAAATCCTTCACAGGACTGTGGAATAGAGTTGCATTGACTTTGCTTTAGACAGGAATCACTTCATCTACAGTATGTGCATGTTGAAAAACGCAGCTCTATCCTTTAACTGATACGTACAGGAAAATCGAAATACAGCTTGCATTCATAACAACCACAGATCTGATACAATCTGTGAACTTTTTTTAAGTTCCCACATTAAAATTGATGTCAGACTTTGAATGTGCAGAGCTGTGATTGGCACCCCAGATCTCACTACGGGTTAAAGAAGGTGACACGGGCACTGATTGTGAAGTCACCAACCGAGGCAGTCAACCGGGGCTGTGATACTTCACCATTAGCTGCTGACTACTTCCAAAAACCGCTGGTTTCCAGCTCTCTGAGCTGTAGGGAAGGCTGTTAGCTCAAATCTTGTTTTACAGTATTTATAAGGACATGAGGCCAGATAACTTCTTCGGGGAAATATTTTGGGAGGTAAATTGGGAGATTAGCTTTTAGTTGTGGAAACATGTATGCATTTTGGGGTCTGTCCAAAATGTACCTTTAACTGCAATTTTCTTTTCTGAGGCTCATTTTAAAGTTTATTTGTACAGTGCATTTCATACACAAAGTCTTTCTCTCTCTTTCTGCCTTACATAAAACATTAATTAAAAAAAAAAAGGCACAGAAAAACAAAGCATATTAAAATAAACCCTTTCAAAGGAAATTAAAAAGTTGACAACAGGGACATAAATGAAGGAAAGAAGGGCATGATGGTTCTTTATGAATATTTAAGGTTCAAAACATACGTTTTTAATGTGGATTTAATTAATTTTAGGGCCCTTCTGATTGTTATAAAAAGGAAGGAAAGTTTTTTTGCGATTTAAATGATATAAATTCATGAATAAGGAACAATATGAAATCCTATTTCATTTGATCTTGCTCTCACTTTGAATGAAAGCCGTTACAACATCATCCCATTGTATATTTATGAACAGGGGACATCTAGATATCTACATATTATGGAAATGATCTGTGAAGCGCAGATCCACATGCTTTTCAAACACTTTTTGACTGAACGGTCATTTGAGTTGCATAAAGTAAACTGTATGGTTAGTTTGATTGTTCTCTTAAAATGTCTCCAGCTTAATCTGTCTCCAGTGTGTGTCTATAGTGTGAAAAAAAATAACTTTTTTTCTATAAGTGTTGAATATGCACGAGCTGTAATTTTCCCAGTTCTGTTAATTTATGGACGTAGTGCTTATAGAAAGATATGTACATCATTTACAAAAATAGAATGCTATGATTTCCTCCTCACTCTCTCATTAATCATCCCAGTTGCTGCCAAGTTGTGTTGTATTTAGAGCCAACAAGAGTTATCATAATATACATACAGTATCATATGAGCCGTAGTTTTTACTCTAAATATTTCACTTTTGATTTACTGAACAACTTGTGAGCTTGTCAGTCTGATTAATTTATTGACACGAGCTGCCAAAGGTTTGTGAAAATAGTTCACCTGTTGTGACCTCCATACTAACTAGTGCTGGATGTTACGCAAATTAAATTGTCCGTACAGTGCACTCCATTGGTGAGGAGTCATCAATATTTAAATATCAATCACACTGTGTCTACACTTGGCAGTGAATGGGGTTTGATTTACATGCAATCTCCGGTACACTGTTCAGAGTGCTGCATAGACAATGTAATCAATGTTTGTTTTTTACTGACTACACTACTGTAACATAGCTCTTTGATATAGACTTGCATTCTCACAGCGAAATTTACAAAGCATTGATCAAATGGACTCATTTCAAGAATCCGTCTTTGTATAATACATAAATGGTTGGCTGATCAACATCCTCCAACAGACCATGTTTTATTGTACAATAATTCACAGACTCATTGCCATGGATAAGAGGGTTTTACATAATGCCGCTTGCTATTCATTCCAAGAACAAAGTGGAGCCCCTCCTCATGTCTCACTCTCAAATCTGTGGGTGAGCTCATGATTAATGTGTAATTGACTTGATGAATGGGTTTCCCATTCTGTGAATCCATCAAAACACTGCTTGATTAAGCGTCCTCTGCGAGTCTGATTAAAAACCAGCAAGATCAGCTTCATTTAAACACAAGCACAGACCCATCATGTTTCAAAATCTGGTCACACCCACTGATTATCTCCTTGCAATGTAGGGTAATCAATGCACGTAGAGGCCTGGTATTGAGAGTCGACATAGTTGTGGTTCCAAGGGATACTTTGCAGGCGCCGCAGCGGAGAGTCGGCCCAGTTTCAGCAATCAGTCATGCCAACAGAAGTAGAATAGGATAGATAGGGGGCGGAGGAGGAGATGGATAGTGGAGGGTAAGAGTTTGAGAGGTGAGAATGAGATGGAATGGGATTCAGACATGGACGGGGAGATGGATACAGAAAGTAAGACAGTGTGGTGAAGAAAGTTTGATATGAAAAGCAGTGTGTGTGTGTGTGTGTGTGTGTGTGTGTGTGTGTGTGTGTGTGTGTGTGTGTGTGTAGGTAGAGATGAAGAAGAGGTGCTGACAGTACAGATGATGAACAGACACATGGAGATAAGTAACAGTACAGACACTCCATATGACACTCCCCTCCTCACTTATATGAGTCTATACCTCCCGCTCCCTCTCTGGTCAGAGTATAATTACAAGATGATGATAACCAGGATTTCATCTTCACAGCTAGCCATGAAAAGAATATATGACATTTCATCTGCTTGTGATTATTATATCACATTTTATTTTCCCGTACTACCCCACTGATAAATTCTAAATTAAATTACAATGAGCAGCTGTAGCTGTTGGTTATAGTTTTGTTAAATGTCTAATGTACGTGCATCATTCTGAATGAAACTTGTCAGAGCCATATGGCAGTGAAATAAAGGCCTTAATGCCCAGAGGGATTTATGCTCTATGATTGTGTACATTTGTGAAATGATGCCAAGACAGCACTGCCAGCCCCACAAGCATTATACATAACAACCACTGCAGTGTTATTTTTTTATATTTTATCATAGTACAACAGGATAGTGTGAATATGTTCCATTATCTGTCATTACTGTAACAATACTAGATCTTCGAAGAACTGACAATCCTGAAAACAAACCCCTTATGTTTATATCAGTTTAGGACAGATATTGCACATATTGCTGCGTGTATATTTTTCTGTATTTTTGCAGCACATGTCATCAGATTATGTGATGTAAGAACTTCACACAATCAAAGACATAAAAAATGTAAAATTCCATTGACCATCTATGATATTTACCCTTTGATGTTCTTCTAGACAGGGGATGCGCTACAAAATCTGACCACCACTGTGCCGGCCGAAGCCGGGTGGGCACAGCTTCCATTCTGTCTCGGCATACAAAATGGCACATAAGACAGACTTTAACTGATGGTTTCGAGCAAAACGTCCAAGAAATACCTCATGTTCAAACGGCATCAGGAAATATACTGACTAATGAACCCATATTACGCGCTGCTGGAATTGGTTAAATCCAAATAAAACAAGATAGCGTCTCTGGTAACACTTCAAAGCATTTCAACGACCTGCTACTGTTTGATTATGAGCTGCTAGATTTACTACAAAAGTCCAGCCTGGTATCATGCCAAAGTGTGTAATACACCATCAGTGTCATGTCACGTCACATATGTGTGATAAGCACACACATATGACCAGGCTCAGTGAGGGGGAACAACAAACAAACAAACACACACACACACACACACACACACACACACACACACAGGACTTCCACCCAGATGATCGGCGTTTGAGTCCGTATGAAAGCAAAAGTCGACATGGATTTCTTTTATGTAAGTATGCACATAAGTTCAAGTATTTTACTTGCATAATGTACGTGAAGTAATTTATGTGACGTACGTAGCATTACTTGCGTAAATTTACTCATTTTAATCCAAACCATGATCTTTTCTTAAACCAAACCACTAAGTTTTTGTGCCGAACCGTAACCAAATTCCTCTAGTGGACTGATGGGTGTATTACAGGCGTTGTTGCAGCTATACCTACAATCTAATATGCCACTTGAACAACATTTAATTGGGTTTCCCCACCCTGTCACATAAGAAGCGAGTTGTTCAGCTACTGATGCATTAAGACAATGAATGGGAAGTGATTGAAAACATCAACATATATTTGAAAAGAACATGAATTTATCTGTGAAGCTTTTTAACACCTGAGAGTTTTCAAATGAGCACAGTCTAGCCAAAAGTTTACCAAGCTGCCACGTTGGGTGGGGAATATATTACAAAATATGCAATTACATATACTGTCATGTCTCCCATAAATACCCTGAATATAACTATCCCTTTGATATCACTTAATTTATAAGCTACTGTTATACATGTTTATAAGCCACTAAATCAAATAATCAGCACTGGTGTATGGCAATAGCTGATTTCCATATGATGTCTTTATCAGTGAGACAAAGTACTTTGATATTTGTATATATTTACTTTGGTAGCCAAAAACAGCCATCCCTGCATAGTTGTATTGCGTAAAATGTATTGTTTCACTTTATGTATTCATATCTTTTCATAAAATTAGATATGTTTTTTGTAAATGCTATGCTGTAACTTAGTGTAGCAAATCAACAGCAAAAATCCAAGAAAATTAATCTTTGATGAGGAAAATGTCCTTGTCTAGTGCTTCAGACAATATTAAAGTCCCTCTTGTAGCTCATGTCTTGCCCACAAAAAAAGAATGTGACTTTTGACTCTCCCTGATTTTATGTAATTCATTCCCTTTGTGGTCCATTCACCCAGTTTAGCTTGCAGAGCTTTGGAGATAATGAAACCTTGGCTTGTGTCTGCATACGAGAGCATTCATTAACACAGGGATGAGTATTAGCCGCAGAAAAGCCTTTCCCTTCTCTCTTTTCACTCCCCTTCAGTTAGAGGTCTTATTTTATTGGCAGCCACAAGCCACTCTCATGTTTTCTTGCCTCATCTCAATTTCTGGATGTTGTTTTCATCTAAATTTTTAACCTTTAATCTGCCGAACTTCACAGGTCTCCTCCTGCCTTCTTCTACTTTGTTTTTCCCTTTCAAGTTTAATTTGTTTTCATGTCTGTTTCTACTCATTTCTCCTTTTATTTCTTTTTCTGCGTATTCCGACTTTTACTCTCCACCATTCTCGCCTCCTTGCCAACCCTCATCACTGCCGCCTACTCGTACAGCTCAACAAACCGAATCCAATTCCCCTGGAGAGCAGGACAAGCCCCTGTGAGCTGCTCTTGATCTCTGTCTGACCATCTCTGTTTGACGGCTTACAAATGAGACTGACCCTTTGAAAACAGTACACACACACATATACAGATTCCACACGCAACCGCAAGTGAAGTGTGGTTGTAACCTCTGTCATGGAACAAGACCTCTGCTGGCCTCTCTGTTTTCAGAGGCATCAACCGATTGTGCTTCCCACTGATGTCTCATTTCTGACCGTCTGACCTCTCACCCCATGGTGTCACCTTTGACCCGTAATGTCAGGATGTCTGAGAATGGTGAAAAGGGGAGTTCATAAAACATGCACACGTTCAAAATGAAAACAAGCACTGAACCTGCCTCACACAGACATGCGCGGAAACAATCTTAATCACTCCCTCACACACGGCTATCAATTCAAAAGAGCTCTCAGCCTCTCCAGAGAAACTGAACACCCTCTTCAAATGTAATCCTGTACGCAATTCAATCCTGTGACATGCATTTCCCGCCACAGCACTGCAGCATTAGTATCACTGTGACATCGGCTCACTGCGCCTCCTGACATTAGGTTCATACAGATACCTGAACAGCTCCCAACGCACTCATACCGTCTTGCCGTGAATGAAAAATTCATAGGGATCCCTGGCAAACAAAAATCCCAATGCAGCTTGATCCCATAAATATTTATTTGTCCGTTATCTATTGTGTTTGCCATGGAGTAGAAAAATGGACTACAGG
This sequence comes from Embiotoca jacksoni, assembly GCF_022577435.1. Taxonomy (NCBI): domain Eukaryota; kingdom Metazoa; phylum Chordata; class Actinopteri; family Embiotocidae; genus Embiotoca; species Embiotoca jacksoni. The sequence goes on along the minus strand of NW_027185384.1, from coordinate 5,212,446 downwards.
GGCAGAGGTCACAACCATAAATAAAATCACTTTTTCCAGGTGAGTGACCAAAATAGTCCATGAGCTATCCACACACAAAACAATACAAATATAAATCATTGTCAAACTATAGCTCACAATAGGTTTTATTAGAGGTCTTCTTTGTACATGTAAAGAAATACATTATATCTCTTTTGTGAACTGAGAATAGAGTAAACACGTTTTGTGAGTACATTTTGAGCTTTCAATTTGTCCTAATCGTGAATAAACCTATCATAACAAGAATATTGTGTCTACATAGTGATCAGAGCATGAGCAGTACTTGAGTTGAGAAGTAGCAGCAGTAACAGAGCTCCATTTATATCCACACAGGACACCTACTTTGGGAGTGACCAGAAACCAACACATAATCTCTGTCGTCCTTGAAAAAATAAACTCCAAGCATAGAAAATATGCTCCTGGTGATGTTAAAATGCTTGTAGACTGTGTGTACAGCTGAATAGATCTAAATAGGATTATGTCGGACAGACATGCTTGAGATGGATGATTAAAAAATGTACGCCTGCGTAGATACGTCATAAAACAAATCTCCAACCACCGCAGCTCTTTAAGGCTGAATTACTTAAAAGCTAATGTCAGCACGCTAAGAATGCTACAATGGCAATGCTAACATAGCAGCAATAATGATTATCAAGTTCTCCATCTTTGTTTAGTATGTTTTCGTGCTAACATTTGCGAATTAGCATGAAACACAAAGTACACTGGAGTAATTTCATTATTTTGCTCAAATTCAAATACCAAATAACTGAACACATTTTATATGATGATGGCCCTATATTAAAATCAAATCCACAAATGTGAAGCTCATGGTATAGCTGGAGGAAAAGAGAATTCTCGCCATTTCTTTAGATACATCTTTTGGGATCACAAATGTGTGTATAAACGTTTTACCAATTCTTTTTCATAGATTGTTTTCTACTGGATAAGTGAACGTTCTGTGGATTCATAATCTGCAAAACATGAATGGCTGTACAAACTTTGTCAATTCATGTTAAAGTAATTGTGATAAAAACCAACAATTTCTCATCTGCTGGTGGTGCCAAAGAAACAATCAGGGGACTAACAAACTCCATAGACACGTATGAAAAACTGCAGGACCAATCAACCAGCTGACCAAGCAATAGGCAGACAGCACGGACAGTATAGTGCATGTATATACTATAATATACATGTCCAAAAGGACACTTTATCAATAGAACAAGTATGGAAAAGCGAAAGAAGTATCTTTGACTCTTTCTGCATTATGAAGTTAACTAATTGGGTGTGAAGGACTTCGGCCAGAAAGACAACCAGGGACCCAGAGCGGTAAGCCAACTGTTTGAAATGAAAAAAAAAAAAAAAAAAAAAGGAGTGTTAAAGCTCTGAGAGCATGGCATAAAATATGTGGTCTGATGGAGCAAAAATTGACCTTCAGCCAGTGTTATGTCCGACAGAACCCCAGCACAGAATAGCTCATCATTCATCTAACATCATCCTACTGTGATGTATGCAGGTGGAAGAATCGGGCTGAGTCGGGGGCTTTTCACTCGCAGGGAGTCTGAGACTTTTGATGATTGAGGGAGACCGAGACAGATCCAGGCAAGAAAAATAGATTCTACTTCGCAGAGATGATTTGAATTCATTCAGGATACTGTGTGTACGACACTATAAGCATACAACAAAATAAACAGCGGAGAGCTTCAGAACAATAATGTAAAGGTCTGGGAGTTTTTCAGCTATAAATTCTGACTTGAATTTTGCTGGAAGTCTGTGCAATGCATTAAAATAGCTGCTCACATATGCTATTTGCTTGGCAGACATGAAGTTTGTGATCCCTTTGCTGCCTTGTGTTTTTGGGGATTTCATTTTCAGCACACCAGTATGCTTCTTTTAGTACAGATGGATGACTTATGAATCTCTCCTCGAGTTGGCGACACTCTGTTCTGACATTTGTCAGACTGTGGAGCATTTGCTACATCGTTTAAACAGAGGTAACTACCCTGTTATATATCGAGCTTTATTAGGTCATTGAAAGCAATTTTGAAAATGAGAGAGCAGGTCTACTTTATGGGAGTATTACTGTGGACTTGCAAGAACATTGATGTTGGCCGTCTACTTACACTTCCTATTTTGAATGCGTTCAAACTGAAACGTATGGCAACATGCAGTTCACTATAAGGACCTGGAGAGTTTACATACTGGTCTAAGAAATTGAGTATGAAACACTGGACGCTTCTCAACCTCAATGGTCACATCTTGGTTTGGTAGCAGAAGAAGAGGGTACCACCAACCGAAGAAGATGAATCGATATGAAAAAAACATTATAAAAATACAGGCTGTACACGTCTCCATGAATGTGTTTACTTTTCACTGAGTACCACTATAGTTTTGTTCATTAAAAGCCATCTGAATGTTCATTGTATGCATGAAACTGGGGTAAAAACAAAACAAAAAAATTCATTTTAAGTAAAAATGTCTAAACAAAGCCTGCAGATGTTTTCACAGGTGATGCTTTCAAATGTTGCTGCATCAGTCCGTCATATTAACAACTATTGGATTGATTGCCTTGAAAATGAACAATGACATTCAAGGTCTTTAGATAAATCCTGTAGATTTTCCTTGATTCTTCTTCCAGCACCACCATGAAGTTAATAATTGCCTTGCATATCAGCCTCACAGAGCTGCTTGCATGGTCGTTGATTTGTTAACATTGTTTTCATGATGGAGCCTTGTTGCCATTTTTAATGAGCTTTCCTGCATTTTACATGTGGGTTTCACAGCTTCATACTGACAACATAACCAAACAATTACAGTACATAAACTTGACGTTGAATTAGCAGACGTACTGAAGGCAACAGTCACAAAGATTTCCCTCCACAGAAGCTATTGGTTTGTATTCACCAACACACCAATCAAGTCTATGGAGTTGATTTTGGGGGTTTATGCAAATAATGAATGGTTATTTATTGAAGGGAGACCACTGTGGAGCAGGGAGAGGAGATGGGTGAGAGGCTGGCAGGTGTGTGTGTGTGTGTGTGCGTGCGTGCGTGTGTGTGTGTGTGTGTGTGTGTGTGTGAGAGAGTGAGAGTGAGCGTGAGCGTGTCTGTCCAGCAGAAGCAGTATGAGCTAGTTTAGCTCAGGGCCACTGCAACACACACACGTGCACACACATGTGCACACACACAGAATCTCACTCCTACGCAGCATCTGTCCTCTGCTGGCTGAAGCAGTCCATGAGGTGCTGTAGTGATGAGCGGTTCCAGCAGCAATTTGGCTTAACTGACAGCAGCGACAAAGCAAAAGTGTGCATGTGTGTGTGTATCTCCGTGTGTGTGTGTGTGTGTGTGTGTGTGTGTGTGTGTGTGTATCTGTGCAGCCATCACACGTATGCATTGCTACGTCTGCTCTTCAACAGTCTTGAAATGCATGTGTACATGCACCATAGCAACTGTATCAGCACCTACACTCTCTGTTTTGATCCAGTGCTCAGACTGAACATGTTGGTTTCTGTGAAGGAGACACGGCAGGTCGCTTGGTTGCACAAAAGGTCAATGTAAACGTGGGGGAGGTTATAAAGTTCACAACGTCTTTATGCTTTTTATTTATCTTTGAATAAGAACATGACCCCTTATTTCTTGAGTGCACACTGTAACTGTGAACCTGAACCTTGGACTGCAGTTAAGTGTTTATTTAGGGACTGAGGACAAGTCAACCTTTTCTACATTTTCAACAAAAAAAAAAATATATATATATATAATTTCTATATCACTGAATGTGTTACTGTTATTAATGTTAAGCCTGAAACATTTGTGCAATGACTTTTGTGGTCGTTCGTATTGTTTTTGTTTTGCCATGTAATGACTGTTGGAACTAGTGGAGCAAAAATAAAGCATGATAAATATACGCACGTTTTAGCTAATACTTTTTTTTATTTATCCATGTTCCTCATTTGTCTGTCAACTTCACTGTGTGGACTGTGCTGACAGGTCATCATTGTAAATGAGAACTGGTTCTCAATTGATTTTACCTGGTTAAATAAAGGTCATATATATATATATATAACTTCACTGAAAACAATAATTTGGTGTGTGTTGTTTGTGCAAGTGATATCTACAACCCAAATGATATATCGATATCAGAATTTCTTGTACTCCCTATTATTGGTATCGGCTCTAAAAAATAAAGCATCAGCTCGGCTCCCATTGTTTTTGATCGTTTGTTTTTATATTAAACAAACAAACAAGAATGTGATAATTAGTGAGTTTTAACAGGTGTTGGCAGATGGACTTTGTTAGCTTTGTGTGAAGTAATTTTCATTTATCATTGGGCCTCCCTGTCTCACAGACTTCCTTCGCTCACGATCTCCATGTCCCCGGAATAGACGGAAACAGTCTGGTGTTCCAAGGTTAACCAAGTTTCAAGGATGAGGCAGGCGTCTCTCTTTATCTTGAAGATGTAAAACATTCTCGGGAACAATTTTAACTGGCTCTAGAAAGATAGGAACTCCCTGATGGATTGGCGAGACACCTTTACAGTTGTCACTGTGTCTCTCCTTAATGGAGTTCTGTCAAAGAACATTGCTGTTTTGACTCCCTGACTCGAACTCCATAATTTCCACTTTGGACATGCCCAGACAAGAAATTTCCCCCTGCTTCCAGTCTTTGTGCCAAGCCAACCGACTGTTGGTGGCATCTTTATATATAGCAGCACAGACATGTTCCCTTATCTGACCAGGAAATTGTTCAGTGCTAGTCTTACCTGCTCAAACCCTTAATTTTGGAAAACTAACTTTATGCAAGAGTGTTATATATACTTCCATCTGCAGTCCATAGTAATTGTCATGTTTGTATCAGTCCCTGACGTCTGAAAGGCATAAGTATTTTCTAACACAGTTGAAAACAGGAAGGTGTAATGAGTGGCTAATGATATGTCTGACCGAGCACCCTGGATGTGAACAGCTCCAGTGTAATAGCAACATGGACACATTGGGTACTCAGGTATTTTTAGACACCTCATATGGCTCCCCTCACCAGCAGGACCTATCTGATTGCAGCAAAGCTGGCAATTTCCCTCTCTAAATTTCCCTCTCTGTCAAAACTATCCATGATTTCTTTCCCCCTCCTTAGTCTTCCTCTTCCTCTGCTGTGGCTGCCTCTGTCCATTTTGGTCTGACTTTTTCCTGTCACTGTCATTCCTCATGTCTTTTTCTCCTGTTCCCTGTCATTTTTACTCAGATGCATCACCTCCGCTGTCCCTCCCTCCTGCGTTGTTCAAATCTCCAGCCACTTCTGCGCTCGTATACCCCTCCATGCCTGTTTTGTCTCCCAAAGTCATCCTAATTAGTGTTTAAAGCTCCTGCTCCCCCACGGCGAGGTCATCTGTGCCCGTAAGCCACCGCTGCCTTGTCGTCGCCGTGCCAACTCTAATGAAATAGCCCTATCTGCTGCCATCAATGTTGGTGAGAGTGTGTGCGTGCGCGCACGTGTGTGCAAGAGCGAAGAGAGACCACTCACACATCATTAACAGCATTACCTCAATTACACAGTCTGACAATGAGAACCAGATGAGAGAGATGGCGAGTGAGTGAAAGGAGGGAGGAAGCAGGGTTAGGCAGAGGGAGGAGGAGAGAGGTCTCACTCAGCATAAATAAAGAAACTCGGCAGCAAAATTGTTCCCTGTCAAGTAAATGTAAAACAGCAGTTGTACACAAAACCAATTTCTTCACTGCACTGAATTCTATCCTCCTTCTCTGTTTAAACATATTCACTTTCAGCGCATTTCCAGGTGTGATTGAATCCACGTTGACACATCACTGTGACAGTAAGATAGTAGCTCATGGAAGTGGGTATTTCTGTCAGGGGCCCTGCATGCAATCATACCAGCCTAATATTTTTTTTTTTTTTTTGCTCTCGTTCTCTATCTCTTTGCATGACAGTGATTTCCTCTGCCTCTGCAACAATGGTAACTAGATTTGACTCTTTTCCTGTTCCTCCTCCTCTCTATTTATAAAAAAAAAAAAAAAAAAAAAAAAAAAGGCAAACAAAATAAGAACTGATGTCTGTCTTTTATTTATCACTGAATTTCCTCTGGGAACATGAAACAAAACAACAAAGGTTGGATAAAAAAAAAAAAATAAAAAAAAAAGAAGCGAAAGGGGACATGATGGAGGTGGAGAAGATGCTGGCGGAGAGAGAAATGGTTTCAAATCAATATCGTGAATCTACAGGGATTTGAAATGGTGCCCAGGGACAGTTTAGGAGCAGCACATCCGCTGCCGATTGTGTGTCTCACCCAAGGGGCGAGGCCAGTCAGGGCTGTTCGACCACCGCGCTCAACAAATCAATAGTCCTGTGTGTGTGTGTGTGTGTGTGTGTGTGTGTGTGTGTGGGGAGGGGGGGGGGGGCTCTATCTGCCCACAAGCCCGACAGCCATTGACAGAGAGGGCCAGGTGGAGTGCTGGGTGAGAAAATTGCTCAAACAAGAAGGTTGTTACAGGAGCCGGTGGTAAATAAATGCTGCAGTGAAGGTCCTGAGGCTGATGTAAAGTTTTAATGCTTTACTATATGAGATTTTCTCTGTGTTTTTTCTTCCTTTCAGCAAAAATGCTTGGAAATATTTTGATTATGCATTAGTAAGTAAAATAAGCTAAATATTTCTAACAGGAAACTATAAAATAGGATTATTTTGAGATATGACTGATATCATTGTCATGACACTAACTGTAGCATCACCGTAGCAAATATATTAAAGATTACATACAAAAATATTATAGCCAGATCCATACTGGATTTTTTTTTTTTTTTTAAGCCCATATCATTATTTATGTGAGAGTTTATAAGAATTGGTAACAGCATATATTCTGATATTTTTTAAACACATAATATTCCCAACCAGATATGCACTAAATAGGACAAATTAAAATGTGAAAATCTAGTTGCTGCTGCTCTCTAACACAAACTACTGTATGCAAGACACATTTCCTAAATGATCTGAGACATATGTTATTACTATATTAGCTGATATTGATACTTCAACCTGTCGAATTCCTTCATTTAGCCTTTAAAAGTATGATAAACTTAAGCAAATTTAAATCATCAAAAGGCATTCAAAATATACTTAACAATATTGTAAAGTGTTTGTGCTATGGAACATAACGCAGCCTATTCTTATTTTATTTATTATTATATACATTTTTTGAGGGTGTGGAGCATGTAGATTGACAAACCTGCTGCGTTGTAACTGAAGCTCACAAACCTACTCACAGCTGTGTTGTACAAAACACTGCAGCAGTGCTATACACAAGACAGACAATTTCAAATTCAGATCTAAAGCTTAAGAGATGGAGCAAACCCCCACCCACCACCCCCCATCATTTCAGCATGACTTTAAACAATACCTAAATGTGCTTTTTGTACACACTCCTCACTTCACTGCATCGTCCTGGCTCATACAGTACTGTATGATCTTATGCATAACCATTCATTCATAACTATGGCAATTAGCATACTGTACTGCAGGCAACAGCTGGCGCTCCATACTTGAGTGCATTATCTGTAAGCTAGGGAACAAACACGTGTACCCTGTTGTTGTTTTGCAAGTCAGAATCATTATTATTGCAAGGCTAAAAAGGAATACAAAGCAGGCAAGACAGCTGAAGGGGCAAAAACAGAAACCATTTGCATGTGTGGTTATTTCCGTCTTGATTATTCTATTTTTCTGCTATGTGAAATGGGAACAATTTATTGGTTTTAGAGCATTTGCTTCCGTAAAGTTTTGGGGGCATTTTCTTCAATATGGTGATGGCCATTGACAATGATCAATACTTACATCGATCAGCTCCAACATTAAAACCACCTGCTAAATACTGTGTAGATCCTCTCTGATCTTCCACAACAGTGCTGACCTGTGGAGTTGTGGACTCCACAAAATCTCCAAAATTGTCCCGTGTTAGGAGGTACCAAAACATTAGCAGCAGATCCTGTAAGTCCTCATAATTGCGAGGTGGGGTCTCCCTGGTTCTGACTTTTTATTTTCCAGCACACCCCACAAATGCCCGATTGGATTGAAATCTGGGGACTTTGAAGGCTAAAATCAGCACTTTGAACTCGTAATGTTCTTCAAACTATTCCTGAACAGATTGGGAAGTGTGGCAGGGTACTTTATTCTGCTGAGAGAGGTTGCAGCCATTAGTGAATACTGTTGCCATGACGCAGTGTATGTGGTGTTCAACAATTATTACGTAGTTGGTACGTGCCAAAGTAAAACCCACATGAAAGCCAGGACCCAAGGTTTCCCAGCAGAGCCTTACTGAGAGGATCACACTGCCTCCACTGGCTTGCCTTTTTCCCATAGTGCATCATGCTGCCGTCTCTTCCTCAGGTAAACAAACCACACACACCCATGCCATGGTCCAGTTGTGACGTCCTGGTGCCCATTGTCGAAGCTTTTGGCAGTGGACAAGGGCAAACATGGGCACTCTGACCAGTCTATGGCAACAAAACCCATTTGGGCATCAAGATAGGATGCACTGTGTATTCTGCTCTTGAGGTTTTCTGGCATTGGAACAGGACAGCATTTGCTCCCAACCCACATCATCGGGCCTTGGTCAGTCACAACCCTGCCACCGGTTCACCAGTGGTCCGTCCTCAAAACACTTTTGGTCAGCATTAATCGGCGCGCGCACACACACAAAGCCAGCACAGATGCTCTGACCCAGTTGTCTCGCCATCACAATTTGGCCCCTGACAGTTGTTCAGAGTCTTACACTTGCCCATTTTCTAAGCTTACATTACATTAACTTCAAGAACCGACTGTTCACTTGCTGCTAAATATATCCCACACTTTGACAGGTGTCATTGTAACAAGATAATCAATGTTATTCACGTCACCTGTCAGTGGTTTTAATGTTGTGTCCGATCGATGTTGATTGGTTAGGGCGTAACCAATTAAAAGGTCTAGCAGAGCAGATGTATGAAGGTGGCAAAGGTGTCTTTTATTAAGGAGGCTCAGCGTAATAATTAACCCAGGATTTTTTTTCCACGAATTTGCATTTCAGAAAAGGAGTCCTTTTCAGTAAATGTCAAATGTATGGCATTTGGAATATCTATTTATTTATTTATTTATTTATTTATTTATTTATTTATATAAAACTGAGCTCTTTTTTTGGTCTTTAGAAACACTAAAGATTATTCCTGTCAGCCCATAGCCGTAACCATAGCCTTGTAGTAAGTAGCATTTCCACCTTTTGTTCTGCCTTTAAAGGCCAGTTTAATAAAGTCAGAATAGGACACATTAACAAACCTGTCTAATAAAACAGGCACGAGGGGCAGACAGACACTAATCCTAACAGAGGTGGCCCCATTTGGAAGCCGGTATGTCACCTGGGTAAATAAATTAGCATAATCCAACTGATAAATTCCATTAATTATCGTATTATTTTTTTTTAGCACTTTGCTCTGTGATACACAGACAAATACTCATGGACAATGTAATACAATTTAAACTATTCAATCCTGCTCTGTTAGGCTCAACTCTGTTGCCAAGCCCACCTGAGCCTTTTGCCAGTGAAGGGGAGCACAAACCACATAGTGTATAACAAGGGGTTACTGCTTCATGCAAACACATACTCGGAGATTTTATTGTTTTTTGTCTTAGCGTCATCTCTTGTTACTAATGCAGCCACTTCAAATGGATTTACCATTTGTTGACTGACACGAATTGCTGTAAGGTGACCATGAAGTGTTCCGGTCATTTGCTGGCTGGTTGTAACAATGGGAAAGAGGCACTCGCCTTGCCTGGTGAATTTCTGCTTTGTTTCATTTAGCTGAGTAGTACAGAATGGTTCAGGCACATTTGAGGAGTCATCCAATCAAAATGATTTTTTGATGCTTTTCTGCTCTCTTCCACTTAAAGAAATACCCTCTGTGATGTTGACCTAAAACACTTGCCTTCAGTGAACACTGCTGAATCTAATCTACATTTTAAGTGATGTGGCTCAGTACATCAGAGTCACTTGGTAGTTCACCCACTGACATATTTTAACAGACTTGATTGTGAGTTTTAGCAGAGCAAAGACACATTTATTTTTCTTCAGAGCGCTATTACACCATAGTGTAAACACAATTAAGCAGTTTTAGTGGTAGGGGCTTCTCTTGTTGTTGTTTTTTGCAGATTTCAGAGTGGACAAAATATTCAAACGGCAGCTCTTATTGTCTTTGCTGAGCCCCGTCACCCAGATAGAGACCTAATAAATCTGTCTCACAATCTCTGTGTTGCAACATTTTCCCGAAGAAGTGGGATGGCAGAGTTTTTACACAACTTCATATCTCCACTTCTGTCTGTCTTGTCATGCACTGTATGTCCTGTTCTTTGAACAACTCTGCCTGCCACTTTATTCTGCTGCTTTTATTGTCATTTTCTATTCCTCTCTTGTCATAAAATGACTTTTCCTTTTTTGCAGTACCGTCATAATTACTACTTACAGGGATGATAAAATGCTACAGTGCTTGGCAATCAACTTAAAGCTCAGAGTCTACGGCCACGTTAGTGGGTCTGTGTGGCTGTGCTTAGGCAAAGTCCTTTCTTGCTTTGAGTTTATGACAATGCCAGCATGTTAACTTGTTTACAATATCAAGGCTAACATGCATGTGAAAATGTCCTTAGTCATGACCCTGAACCTCAAATGTCGCCCAGTGGTCAAACCATCACTGCCCTCAGTGTTTAAATGTGTATGTGTGAATGGTTGAATGTAAACTGTAAAACACACTGCTTTACTATTCAAATACTAATCTTCCAAAGGGGAACATGAATGCATGCACCAACTTGTATGGCAACTGTAAAACTCACAGTGGCTTCAGAGGAAAAGTCTGGGCAACACCAAAGTTAGTTAACTTCATTCTTCGTGGACCATAAATGTCAGCACAAATGTGAATCTATTTAACAGTTGTATAATTCAGTCTGGACAAAGTTGCAAAAATCAACCAGCCTGCATTACCATCCTCAGAGCCATGCTTCTCGCTTTGCTATAAACGATGTTTGATTTTTAGCTAGTGTTAGCGAGGCTGAAGCCCAAGACTTTGTTAACTTATCTGGACTAGTCAGACCCACTGCTCCTCATGTACCTCCCCTAACAAACGACCACTTCCTGCACTGCTTAGTGTTACTTAGCACTCCAGTACAAAAGTTCCAGCTCAGCCCTCATGTCAAACTGTTTATAACGAGCCTGCCTACGACAATGTCAGAATCTGATTCAAAGCAGAAAAGGCTGCGCACTTCCTATACCTACCATTCCTACCTTCTGGAAAGTAATAAGATATTAGCAATCTATTAAGAGATTCCAACACCAAAAGAAAAAGGAACAACATGGGTGTCTCGATGCACTTAAAAGATCCTTTTACTGTTAGTCCATATGGAACACCATTGGAGTAGTGGGCAGGTTATGTATTTTGCTTAAGGGCAATCCAAATGTAGCAGGATATCTTTTTAGACTCTGCTGGGGGGAGGGGGGGTGAGAGAGAGAGAGAGAGAGAGAGAGAGAGAGAGAGAGAGAGAGAGAGAGAGAGAGAGAGAGAGAGAGAGAGAGAGAGAGAGAAGCAATGAGAACATCTGTAGGCATCAGCTGGCATTGTAATGTATAATTGCTGATAAAGGTTACTGATAAGCCAATGCCAAAGGCCAGGCATATTGTCTGTTGAACAGAGACACTGTCACTCACTGTTCACTCTTTATGGCCATCTCCCAGACAGAGCACCATGCTCACATGTGTACAAGCCCACACAAACCACTAATCCCAACCCTTCCATGTACATCGATATAATTACATTTGATGGGTAATCTGCGCCGGTAAATGCAGGAAATAACCTGTAACTTTCCTGATAATCACTCAATGAGCAATGGCAGAAAAAAAGATTACTAAAAATGATAAGGGTCTAAATGAAGAAATCACACACACAAAGATGGCTTTGTGACTACTCTTGAGGCAATATGTGACAAAGCAACAGGGTCTTGCCTTTTTACAACACACTGATCCTTCAATTATTAGACCATAAGGCCTTAGGGTACACATTTGGAGACAGTGTTTTTAACCCTGGTACATTCTCTTAAATCAACTTACAATAACTTCTATATTGACGACCAAAGGTAAAGTGAAGATAAAAGGTCAAACACACTGTTGAGTAAGAAAAGCATTAACAATAACTTAAATGAAAGAAAGTGGAGAAGAGGGTAATTGTGTTGAACCTACTGTCATATATATACTCCTGGACTATATTTTATACCAGTTGTGGGCTTCAGTCCTGAAGTTAATACAAGTGTTAAATGCAAAAGCACATTTGATCTATGCTAGCAGTGTGGTTCTGTGTAGTTGGTTGATGCGTCACTTTTGTCCAGACTAAAACATCAACAAATATAGACTGGATTGTGTGTACAGATTTAAATAAAATATCCCAGAAACTGATGGATGGAGTGCAGGTACAGGAAGCCATGGTCCCCAGAGGGTGACCCATAATAACTTTCATGATCCCTTACCTTTTCCTCACCAGCGTGTCAAAGTTTTCACTTCTTCCTGTGAAATATATGAGCATTTAATGGATTGATTGAAACAAAATTCTGTTACAGACATTGATGGTTCCCAGATGATGCCTCCCGATGACTTTGAACTGATTTGCTGTGGACTGTTTTAACAAGTACTGAATGGGTTACAATTAAATCTGCTGCATTCATTCACCAACATCATTAGATTTAAATTAATTAAACCTTAAATATTAAAATAAATTAAACCTCAGTGAGTCCAAAACGTTGGTTTGCAACCAAAAACTAAATAGAAACTGAAAAAAGTATGACATTTCCCTTAAACATAGATATACTCTGTGTTTGCTGATAATTAGTAGAGGTTTGCTTGCTAATACACTACATACATACACCTTATAAACCTCCGTATTCTCATTGTAAGCATGCTGCAATTAGCATTCAGCTCAAAGCATTCAGCCACACAGAACCACTACCATGGCTGGAGTCAATGGGTTTACAAGGACATATCTTCCTTGACCGAGCCATATCGTGCTTTAATTATCTTCCCCTCCCTTTGTTTACATTCTTTCATTTACTTTTTGATACAAGTAATGGTGACTCATTACTAAACAGGAGAACTATCCCACGCAATCACTGTACTTATGATCTGTCATTCACTGACAGAGTGGTGATTGTGGTGAACAGAGGCTTTGCAATGGAGATTGCTTTTTGGTTTCATTACAGGAGTTGGATTTCCTCGCTCTCCATCGTACTTTTTTGGAACTACTACAGTGAGAGTTGAATGCCATGATTCAAAGCCCAGATCGGCAAGTCTAAATGTTCTCGGAAAGGCACATTACAGTGCAATCATTTTTTTTATTTTTTTTATTGAAGTTGTGTGGGAATAATTTAAGCGACTGACTGGCATTCAAAGTAGAGATACAGCTATTACAAATGACTTTTTTTTTCCTCTTGATGCCTTTTGTGTTTCCTTTTGAACTGAATTACCTGCTTTTTGAGGGGAAGCTGAGCAATAATAGGCAAAGAGAGTGACATAATTAAGGGAAAGGATAACTAGGTAAAGCCTGATTCAGGACCGCCTAATCATTTTTGATGTAATCTTAATTAAAATAGTTTCTAACATTATTTTATTTGTGCTTCTTTGTGTTCCTTTGAAACTCAACTGCTTCGACAAATTGCAGTTGAGCAAGGGAAATGCTTTGGCAGCCCAGCGTAGATAAACACAGTAGGTGGAAATACCCCAGAAGGGGTTTAAAATCTTGAAACAAGAAAAAGTGTCAATCTTGAAAGTGGTTCAGACTTAGCGCTACGTAAGAAAGAAATTTGTAAGATGAGCGTGCTGGGAATGTAGTCAGACAACTTAGTGTTTGAAGTGAACTCTTATGAAAGAACTGCTTTATTGGACTTAATATGTAGTGGTTAGACAGCAGAAATAGGGGCGGGGGGTGGGAGTTGCTGCATCTACTTGAATCGAGCCAAGAATGGCGAGCATCACAAGCACAAAGCCCAAGGATATGGAGTGATTATGGGAGGTGTGTGTTTCCACGAGTTTCCACAAAGAGAGAGGGGGTGTGGCTTCTGCACTGAGATTCAAATCCACTTGGAGAGTTTGTCTGTTTGCCTTAGCCCGCCTTACTTGCCAGATGGCCATGGTTTGTGGTCTGGGACTACTGTGGCACAGTCCATAAGGCTGCTGTCTCTCAAACCCGTGTAAGAATCCCCGTGTGTGGGGTTGTTTTTTGTTTTCGGCAAATTCACATTGTCTGTTACAGACTGTGATGCTTCGCTGCCTGAATAATAGAAAAGATACACAATGATTGCAAGGAGGTCGGTGGTAGAGTTGGAGTAATTGATTCTATTAACATGATCACAAGTTTTATCATTGTAGGGTGGCGCTGAAACAAGGTCATACTTCATTATGTTGAAGTGACTGTTCCTAAGCCTCATCTATTTCCATGTTGTGCTACAAACACAGCTGAGCCAGAAGTCAGGTGATTTTGGATAGCCTTCCTGGATTATATACATACCTAGTGACTCACTTGGCTACATCTTTAAACACACAGATGAGCAAGGTTAGATGCAGTTGTCAAAGATCCATCTACTGGACATGTTCAGCAGACATCAACGTCAGATTTACATCAACACAGTCAACAATGACAACGCAGAGCTGCAGCACACGCTCTCAAGCTTACCTCGATTGAATCAACCATCGTCTTACAGGCAACAGGATGGATTTTTCAACCAAAATGGTGATTTCACGTGCTTTAATTATGTTTCTTAGTGAGGCATAAATGTATACTGGAGAAATGTGGCATGGCTAATCTGGGGTGGCATCAACAACATACATTGCCATAAGGAACATTTTTTAATAAAGTAATGACCTTGAACAGTAAGTTTTACAATTCAAAATTCAAAATAGATTTGGCAGATTCTGGCCCCTCCTCACACATCTTTGCCTGATTAGCGGTGAATGCCTTGAAATTAACCTGTGTGTTGATCTTTTCACTGTATCCAAAAGGAACTGGTCAGCATTACTGATAAACACAAGACCAATCAGCAGATTTAGTAAGCGTTTAGGGCATTTTTAAGCATTAAAGCAGCAATATCATATCAGAAAATAGTACTGTTACCGGTATCTTTACATATGAGGTGATGCCCCATCCTTGACATCTCCTTTGTTTGCTGATTGGCACGGCTTCCAGGATGATATATGTCCAGATGATATAGTATTAAACAATTTTTATCCCATTGTTCTTTTGCATTTTTATATCCCCCTGCCCACAGGTCAAATCAGAACTTCAGTTACTGCTAGAATTACAGTAAATGCTGAGAATTCAATTTTCTAACCTTTAAGTCAAAATGACGTATTCACTTGTGGTTTATTTACATTCTGCATCAGCTGCTTCCAACTCGTTTGGAAAGTTGTGGAAAGGAGAACACCCGAGATTATGTTACACTTAAAGAAGCAGGGAAATAATTGTTATTGACTTCCTGGTTAGTCCCTGTTCCTTCTCCCTCCTTTGCCTGCCTCGTTACACTTTCTTTGCCTTATTTGTCTGTTTTAACCTCCCTTCTGTATGCTGTGCCGACCCTTCCTTATTTCTTTCAATCCTGTCCCCTTACCTCTCTGTCTCCCCCACCTACTATCATCCATCTTCGCACTTGTCATATCCACCCAGCCCTTCTCTATCCATCCATCCCCTTCTTCCTCCCATGTGGACAGACCAGTCTGACCTGTATCTGTCTGGCATGGATGGGTCCCAGGTTTGGTTTAAATGCCCTAATTATTCTCCTGAATTATGATGTCCTGCTTTGGGCTATGTTGCTCCGTCTCTGTGGCTCTCTTATGAAAGCTGGCATGGCACAACAGAACCATTTACAGAGGCCAGATTAAGAGCAGGTTCACACGAGTGGTTCTCCCAGTGTGCCTGGCCATGGAAAGCTGACGTTTGGTGTTGAAAACTGGCCGCACACAAATGCTCTGACTCGTTCTAAGAAATCCTGCTGTGACCTCTGCCTTATACGACACCCCGATCATCTTTTTGGATATCAAGGTGGATATTAACTCTTCAACTTTGGCACCAGGTGGGATGAAATGTAGAAGAATTTAAATATAATGCAACATTATACATACAACAGAAATCAATCATATCGGCAAACAGCAACAACTCTTGTTGCCTGGTTCTTATGCTACCTCTCTCTCAACTGCTAGTATCTTAACAGTTGGCTAAACATATAGTATTGAAGAAGAAAACTTTGTAAACTGATATTTGAAAAAAAAAAAAAAGATTTTTTTTTTTTTTTTTTAAAGGTAAACGATCTTCCATCAGTTTTGGACAGCAGGTACTATAGCTCAGTGGATGTTGAGTGTAGACAGCTGGTAAAAACAGTTGTGGCAATATCTCAGTTAAGCACATCATGACGTGGTACAAATTCTGACTCAAGAGTCTGGGATGTGGAGCTGTGATCAGTCTCTCTTGTCTGGAAACATTCTGCAGCGTTTGCTGTTGCCAAGAAATAGCCCAGTACATACTGTAACCTATCCCCCACCAAAACATCCCGTGTTGACTCAGGAGGTTTTTAGGTCATATGAAGCAGATTTAGTTTTTATATATTAGACAGTGTTAGGAAGGTAACTTTTGAAATGTAATAGGTCACAGATTACTAGTTATGCTTTTAAAAGCGTAGTAAGTAATGCAAGTATCTTATTTACTTTACGTTATGTAACTTAGGACAATAAAGCTGAAAAGTCCTAAAAATTGAAATGTAAACTCGGCATTGTGTAAACCTCCATCAGAATTCAACGGATTACTGTCTAACTTTTATTAAAAGTTCATCAATATAATTTGAATTAAGATTGAAATGTTTTGACTTTAAAGCATAACCACCAAACAAATCACATGCAGATCACAACTGACTGCAGTGAAGAACAAATGCTCACAGAACCTCAAACCAAGTCTACATTCAGGTCAACTCCATGCTGGGTGGTGATAAAACTATCAACAGGGCTGGGGACTGTTCACAGCTTTTTTTACGCTAGTTCCTGAATGACTCTTTTTAAATATCTCTTCCCTTTATCCGACAACATGGCCAACCACCTTAGTGTGATTAGTTACATCAGTGCACGTTGATTTGATTGGCAGATGAGAGGCAGAGTGAATTCAAACATGAGAACCAATAAAAAAAAACAAGGGTCAAAATCTGAGCGCATACTGTTGAATGAATGGAACCTGTCTGGATGCAGACAGAAGCCAGGTGAAAAGGTGCACAGTAACAGAATGAATGTTATATTCTAGATTAAAGCTTTTTACAGAAGAAAATAATTTGGCTTTAATCCGTTTGTAATTACCAACATTTTGACTAGTAGCTGTAATTTAATTACATATTTTTCTGTTATTGTAACTGATTACAATTACATGTATTTTGTAATTGGAATACATCTGACTAATTACATGCGAGTAGTCACTCTCCAACACTGTAATTGGACCGTCACAGGGTATCAGTTTCATCCCAAATATATAAGCTTTATGATAAGCTAACTGGCTGCTAGCTGAAGCTTCTTAATAACTGCACTGAGATTTCTTTACCAGTCAGTTCTGTGCCTAAAATAACATTCATGTGAAAGGTAACAGAATAAAAGCAGGTGACTGAATACAATATCCTTCCAGAACTTACATGGAGTGCACTCACACAGGTGTCCCTGTTGGAAACTAGTGAACACATTCAGCTCACACTTGGATGAGCCCGATATAGTCTAACCCTTCCATCTTGTCAATGCAACTGGGTAATCCAGGCTCCATGGTTGTATTGCTCATTTCTACCACCAGTGTAATCCTACATTACAACTGAACCCACTAAACCTCTGCTGACATATGTTCCACACTCTGAAAGGTAGTCTAATCATCTGGCTCTTTTTCTTCACCCTATAATTGATCATATCGCATGTGGCCTTGATTAAACACCCACTCGCACTTCAGAATTAATCATGCATTGCATGAACTTGGCATTAATCACGGTATAACCCCCGCTCCATCTCCATTCCTTCGTCGGACTGTAATGGGATATTCATCTCTTCAACAATTAATAACATCGGCATGGGGCCTCCTGCACACTAGCCCCATTCTCTCTGTTCCCACAGTGTTATTTTAAGCTGGTCGCGGGCGATGATTGAGGGGTCGCAACGAGAGCTTAAATGGGATTTATTAGCGTAGATGCCAGAGGTGAGAGAAGAAGTGAAGAAGCAGTGGGGAGACTGCGAAGCTGGAAGAAACGGAGACAAGGAAATAAAGAGCGGGGAGAGCAAGACTGAGAGAGGACCTAAAGGTGATAGAGTCATTGGCATGTTTTAACACGCGTGCCCGCTGGAGAGGCATCAATCTTCTTTATCTCTTTTAGATTTTTTTATATCTCTGTGTTTTTCTCTCTGTAATAACCCCCTGCCACCTACCAGGTGATTCATCTGAAAGACTCTGCGGCAGAGCTCCTCTGGGGTTCATAGAATACCTGCCACTGCGATCCATAACGGTACATAACCACGCACACACACACGCACACACGAATAAGAGAGGTGGAAAATAGATTATTATGCTCTTCTCCAAGATTCACTTGACCGTAACAAAATGAGAGTAGCCTATCATACACTGGTGCTGCTGTAGAGCATTAAAAAAGAAAGAACCAAAGGGATGATGGATGAATTCAGCAGCTGACACCTGAAACTCATTCTCCAGTGTTGAGGTCACACACATTTCATGATGTAACAATAGACAGCCTTATTACTTTATAAATTCATGTTTGCACAGACTCTGACTGACAAGTATTAATACAAAATATAAAAAAAAAACAATCATTGACTCATTCTGTGGCCAAATGGAAACTCTGATCATGCCAACAAACACAGAGGCAACACAATAACCACTAACCATGACCAGTGGTGTGTTCAAGACCTCTCAACAGAACGAAACCTTTTCAAAGTGAATCGAAGAAAGAGTTGCATTTTGGGAAATGCACCCATTTGATTTCTTCCTGAGAGCCACTAGCTGGTCAGCTTAGCTTAGTTTAGCTGTCACCACATAAGCTAATGAGTGCATGTCCCAAATTAGTGAAATACAACATTTAAATAATAGGACTAAATCAAATGGAAAAAGGGTGAATGCATGAACAACAACATTAATCCAGCCACAATTCAATGCAGATAATGTAAACTAATGTTTCCCAGATAATGCTGTGAACAAGATACGTCACTTTGGGAGTCTACTTGAGCTGCTGTTAAGCTACTGCTGGACATGTCACAGACAAACATTTCAAAATCACAGTGGTGAAAACAATAAGCTAACGCACTATACCTGGATTGAAGACACTTTGGCTGTTTCCTGCTTTTAGTCCCATTTTGGACATTTTTTTTCTGCCCAGTTTCTCTAAAACAACTAAATAAATTACTAGAACCACCTTATTAATGGGTAAATGCCTTTTTTATCTTTCAGACTCATTTGTTTGAAGCCATGAACTCTGTCAGGTCACCTAGTGATGAAATCATTTTAAAAAGACTGAGGCAAATCATGCTCTTCTTCAAGGTTTTTTGGTGGTTGCCAAACATACTTATAGTTGCATTAGCGCCACCTACTGGACTGCAGTGTGGAGCTGAAAATTGGCAAGAAAAAAAAAAACTGAGAATCTTGGGGAATCTTGGGAAATGTAGGAAAATGTAATGTTCCAACATAGTCATTTACCTCTTTTTTTTTTTTTTTTTTTTTTTTTTTTTTTTTTTTTTTTTTACTTTTTACTTTACTTTGTTTATTTAATAGACGCTGCATATTATTATTGTATCAGACATATCCCAAAACATGTTCTTGTAGTCCTTGTGTGTAGGCAGATGTGACAACAGTTATCTGAGGTGAATTAATGACTCACAGTGACTCACACTCCTCTCGACCTCACAACCATTTACAGCTTTGAGGAAAGTTGACATTCATTTCACAAATGTTATTTATCTAAATACATACAATTTTCAGTCAAGGTAGCTGCATGAAATTATTCTGGGATGGTGTCAGAAGTCAGTCATCAGCTGGAAACCTCTCCAAAATGCAAATAGGGCAGTTTTACACATTTAATTTTGCCAAAATCCAATAATCCAATAACAGTTTCCTTTTACAAATAACAGATTCTTCAAAACCAAAAGAGAATATTAAGAGTGGGAGAATGGTGTTTCCCTTTATTTTGTATGCTAACCTCTATCATCACAATTGTAACTACATGTACAAATTTCGGCTAACAATCCGGATGGCAGCCCCCCTCGCTTCTGGAACCACCTCTCACCAGCTCCCTACTGTGAATGACTTCTCTGGCATGTGTGGTGCGGCACTTGATGCCAAAAACAGGACGCTTCTTGGCGGATACAGACAATGCGATTGAGCATCAAAGGATGCCAGGTTGTTTGAAGCTCCTTGGCAACGGTCAACCACTCCAGATGTGCGGCACAGCGTCCCAAGCGGACATATTTTGAAAGCACACGGACAGATTATTTGCCTGCTGCTGCAGCGGTGTAAGGGTGCAAATCTGGGACAACGTAGTACACATGACTTTACTGTTCCGCAAACTACAATGACTGGTAATGAAACCATACTGGTTATTTTATCTCCTTTGTTGATCCCTGTAATGCGAGGACAAATGTACTCTTGGACCTACAGAGCATTCCCTATCTTGCTCAAGGACGGATCAGCAAGGTGAATACTGACTGAACCTGTATTGCATTCAGGCTTCACTTGTATCCCTTTGTACCCTATTCTTCACTCTCTTCAGCAACAGCTTCTGTGTAGGGTGTTAACATGAGAGCCTTGAACTGTCCCTTTGTTATAAAATGAAACGTCCACAAAGCATACACATTCCAGCATAAAAGATACAATCCACAACTGAACAGAATGAATTTAAAAAGAGGCAGAAACTATAGTGTTAAATAATTGCAGACTTAGAGAGAAATGGTGCACAACTGAATCAGTGTATACTTGAGGATCGCACTGGAGAAAACTCAGCAGTTATACACAGTAAATTGAACAAATCTACAGTGTGCACCCACCAGGAGAGAACAACAGGAGAAACCGCCTTCTCGTCATGTAGTTGAAATTATTGAGGAGTTTTGTAGTTTGTCTCAGTCAAGGACATTTCACAATTCTTTCTGCACTCAGCTATATCTGCCATTGATCTGTTTCCACAATTTAAAACACTTCCTAATGTAAAAGTTGTCAGCGATTTTTGTGGTTTCACTGATCATACTTACTCAATGATCCTACAAAGAAATGTCAAATCCACAATGATAAATAGGCATTTTCAAATATTGTCAAATTAATGTGTCACTATGACCAGATGTTAAACCCAATGTGACAAAACAGAATACATAAAGGCTGAGTGACCAGGAAATACCATCTTCTGTTGGGGTTTGGAGGACACAATGTTTTCAACCTTTGCAGCAACCAGCGTATCACACAAGTGAATGTTAAGTGGCCAGATGTTTAATGGTGCGTTCATCACCACTTGTTCAGTAGGAAAATGTCTCATGGCCGTCCAAACACAAATACTAAGAAGAGCCTCACAGGTGTGGATGTATAGCTATTGGCCAGCTGTCCATCACGTTTAACATGAGAAGTCAAGCTGTAACTTACTGCTTTAGCTTTATGGTCCCCAACGGGGAATTTGACTTTCAGCTGGGTAAAATACAAAACACACAAAGACTTGAACATAAGCCTTGAAAATAAGATACAATAAACATATTAAACCACAGAAAGCATATAGTTAACCTATATAAAACACATACAAAAACACTACATGACACCCACATAAAATAATGTACAGTGAATAACAATATATTCATTTATATTGCAACTATTAAAACCAGTTTTACAACGTGCTATACACAGCAAACAACAAAGACAGCGTTACAGAGAAAATACCAGTAAAAAAGATCAAAAAGGATGAATTATTATAATAAAATAAATAACTGAAAGTATAAATTTGCCAGACATAAGTAAACCACTCAGATTTCTCAAACGCAAAGGGATAAAGTTGAGTTTTAGGAGGTGATTTGAAAAGTTTGAGCTCCTCAGGCAGAACAGTCTAGACTTTAAGTGATCTTACAGAGACCTGCTCTGCTGTAGTCTTAAATCTCGACCCAGTAACAGCCCCAGATTCTTGTCTGACAACCACAGGCTGTGCACAGGTTGATAGGGGGAGAACAACTCTGAAATAAATACTGTAGCCAGTATCGTGACACTTAAAATACTCTCTTTTCTGGTTTTAGTTAAAAGTCGTGCAGTCCATCATTTGTTACATGGAAGACTCAATGTCATCATGAGATTGTAAAAGTTTTATGGCATGAAAGATAAAAGAACTGTTAAAACACACCATTGGTATTTGAAAGCTGTACAGAAGAGAGAGGCTCAAAGTCCCCTCAGAGATGATTGAAAGTCTTGTGAATAGCTTTTCTGCATAAGATGTAAGAAATCTGGTCAATTTAACTGTCATGCAGTCCTTTTTGTTTTCTTTCTTTACCAATGGTGGCCAATCAATGGAGGGCACCCTACTAGCCAAACAACTTAGTTCAGAGTCTACAAACGTAATCAGTTACTATTATGAAATATTTAATATGAGCAAATGATTTAGTTTTGACTTTTTAAGCATTTTAATGGGAATTAAAAGTAAACCATACAGTATTAAATGAACCACATCTTATATTTTGTATTTTCTTTTCTAATGGGTACCAATTCACCACTGGTTTGTCCTGATCGTGCCTCAACTAGTAAATATTTAGAAAAAGGGGCTCAGAACACAGCGTCTTAAACAACCAATTACAGGATAGATGAAAGACAGTCAAGAACACACGTACGGGAGGCCATCTCTGTTAATATTTCTCAGAGTATCAACAAAGGAGCAGTCGATGACAACTTGGCGAGAAGGCTAAACTAAACTGATGCCACATTTTATGTGCAGTATTGAGTATTTGTATTGCTATTAATTATTAGGCAAACAAGCAAAACAAGAAAACCAAGTATGAGTCTGACTGGCGAGAAAAGAGACAGATTTACTCACCCAGCTGAGCTGTTGGATGGAGTATGTTTTATTTCATATAAGTAATACCAAGTTATAATAACACTGTTAATGACTCAATCTAAAGTCAGATGTGGCACGTCTGTGTTTACATCCGTTTTACATTTACGTGTACACTTTTTGGACTTAGTAATGACAGTAAAACAGTCTACGTACCTGTTTAAGTTTTGTGTTTGCGAAGGCGAACCATCTGGATAGGAGCAGCTTGTTCATTCTTCGGTGCGTCATCGGGGACATCCAGCCCGCACTACCCTGAGGACGACATGCATTAGCTACACAAGAGCACAGCTATTTTCTTGTCCTGCCTGTGTTTTATTCATTCTATATGTAGTACATATGATTCACAACGCCTGCTGTTCATCACAAATGAGTGATAAACCCACAAGTGCCTTCAGTATTCCCTGGTGGCTGTTTGGTTGTGTGTAAGACAGAGGTCCCATCGCTCTTCGCCATGTCGACGGCACTCAGAGCAGCAGCCTCCAGTGAAACCCTCCGCACTCCTTTTCATGCTCGCTGCTATGCCACAGGGGGGAAACGACATTCAGCTTCCACAGAAATGAATTCAGGAGTGATTTAAATGACTTGAGGTATTTAACTACATCGTACCTGGAAAAGAAAAAAAATAATAATCTGCACAGCAGTCAGTGGTATCTGTGCCATGAATCTGCTTTTGACTGTGATAGTCTTTAACATATCTACTGAATAGTCATGCCAGTGCTTCACATAATAATACATTTATCAGACAAGCCCGGATATAAACTTATTATTATTCTGTCCTCCTACATCAGCATTATCCCCCTAAACACTGGAGTAATACAGCAACTGTACAAAAGATGTCCTTTGCTCTGATTACAGGTGCAGCTGTAACATACAGTAGAGATGAAGAACTTGTACCGATTTCTGCTTATGTAACTAAAGAACAAGCACGCAACAGGTGAGGGCTGGTGAGGTCTTAGCAACCAATATATAATGGATTAAAAGGCTCTCATGTCACGAGAGAACCAATTAGATGGTTCACTCTCTTTGACAGTGAAAATTACGATCAAACCGTTCTCAGAATCTGAGCGTGTTTAAGATTATTCTGCAGACTCTTCATCGTATACTCTTCATGTATAGAGCCACGTATGTTAAAAAACATCACTATCACCTTACCTTACCCATTAGGAAAAAAACGAGACTTAACTGTTAGCTTGTGGGTCCAAGTTGCTAGCAGAGCAATGTCAGTGTTTCCATTCCATTTGGCTAAAACTTTTATATTTCCAGAAACTGTGGTTGAGGTGCATTTATTCATATCTCCATATCCCTCCACCATATGAGATTTTTGACAGCTGTCTTTTTTTTCTAAATATTGTTATTGTTCTTATTCCGGTTTTACACCGAATTTAGGTTTGATTTATGGCTCATTTTTTTTTAATGTAGGCAAACCACAATATTGTTTGATTAATCTACAAGTCTTGATTTCACACAATTTTAATTGCCGAGAACAACCACTGCCTTCTGCCTCTCTAGCACTGTCACTGCAGCAGGAGTTGGGTGACATATTCAAAGGCAATGCAATTTTTGGTTATCAGATCACATGAACTGTTATGAGATTACAGTAACCTTTTATCCCCCCACCCCACCCCCACCCACCCGACTCTCAAATTATTGGCCGCGCTCCCATCAGTTCTGGCTGCAGTGCCATTCCTGGTGTCAGCTCTGTTGTCAGCCAGCTCTCAGTAAGTAGGTCTGATAATGTCTGCCGCAGATAACAACGGAGGGATTCCCAGAGCTTGTGTCTCTCATGCCTTCCCAGTCCATTAGCCTGCCATACTGCCTATGTGGCTGACAAATGACTGAATTAGATGTGAGTGTCATCTGATGGAGGAAAAAATATCTTCTCTCTCCTTCTAGATCCTTGACACATGCTCTCTTCCTCTGAGTTGCACTTCTTCCTCTCTGATGTTTTGCTTTCTGTGAAGTCTATTTCTTTCTAACATCTCTTCCCATCTTCCTGGTTCTCATCTGAGCACTCTCCTTGTTTCCCACATGACACCAGACCATTCATTTCACTTTTCTGTTCAACTGGGGATTGCATCTCCGAGTATTTATACTTTACTTAAGTGAAAGCTACCGTTTTATTTAGTTTTTCCATGCTGTAAAACTTGTGTGATGTATGTATATGTGGGATTTGTTTTGCCCATGGCATCCTTTAATGAATAGCAATGATAATTGGTACTAATCCAGTCATTTTCTGATCCTCTTCCCAAACATGAACCATCTAAGGTCAGAATGTGGTTAAAGACGTGGTGTTGCCAAGGCGAGCAGAACATTTAATTATCAAAAGCAGTTTTACAATCACTTCACATAGTTCATATCTGCATATGTTTGAAATATAATTAAATGCACAAGCTGTTCATTCTCTTAAATCTGCTAATTATAGCATGTGAAATAAAGAGCAATTCAAATGGATGCCTTTTCTAAGTTGATGAACAATGAAACAGATTATTCAGTTCACATGTTAGGACTATTTTTAAGCACATTTTAAAACAACTTAAGCTCTTGCTGGCAGACATTTTCTGGCTATTTTCACAAGGACACTTTTTTAATTAGCTGAAACCTACACATACTGGTCAAACCATGCATTTTGTAGTTTTGCTAGTAAGAAGGGGGCACATATACATTGACTGAAACAACACATGCAAGTATGCACATTTCCAGTAAATGACCCTGTTCTAACACAGGTTGGTTTTTTTTTGTAAAACTGCATTTTCGAAGGTCATTCATGATCCCTCGAGCTAAATGTTTAAAGACTGGGACAAACTCGGCTGGGTTGATCCACCGAGTCATCACTGGCGAATTGTAATCCTAGTCCTAATTGGTTCCACAATTGTAATGTGTCCGCATCACTTAAGCATTTTTTTTTTTTTTTTTAATTGGACATGTCCAAGAGAACGACACCATCCACGATCGATTATCCAGTGGACATTCTTCACTCACTCGACCCCTTACATACTTTTCATTGCACTTGTATTGCAATTACAGGAATACGTGTAGTCGTCGTCGTCGTCGTCGATCGAGTAGCGTTGTCTTTACTTCACCTGTCGCTCCTCTCCTCCGCCCTTGTGAGCAGCTGAGCCCCGCCCTTCAAGAAACACACAGAAAGTGGAGGTAGACAAACTTGCACAACAATCAATTTCAGCACAACAACATTTACTAACAATGAGTTAGTAAAAGATCAAAGTAACACCGTTGGTCGGCCAAATGGCGTGACTTCCATTTCTAATTAAAAGACCTCATTTCAAATTAAACAAGTTAGCATCTATTGATAGTCAGCATGTGAGGCGTTTAGGGGACATCTGAACATTGTAGCTACAGAAAATAACCAGCGATACACTCTCCCTTTCTAAACTGCATGAGTCCCTGCGAGCGCAGCGGTCTCATGTGGGAAAAACACTGCAGATCCACCGCTCCTGTCCAAACTCTTGCTGCCGCAACTTTGTAGATCCCAAACTTTTAATTATATTTGATGAGCTGCCATAAATATTCGATTTTCCCCCTGTGTCCGCAGGCCCTTTATTATTGCTTTGTTACAGGAGACTGTATGCAGACCGCAAACATCCACCCCACATCTCTCCGTCTTCATGTC
Organism: Embiotoca jacksoni; assembly: GCF_022577435.1. NCBI lineage: Eukaryota > Metazoa > Chordata > Actinopteri > Embiotocidae > Embiotoca > Embiotoca jacksoni. The sequence continues at coordinate 5,185,679 of NW_027185384.1, read as the reverse complement.
CATCTCTTTGCTCTACTCTTTCTTCCCCCAGCGTACCTCTTTGTCCCTCTTGCCCCTGAACACCTCTTTGATTCAGTTTATCACAGTATTTGTACAGTTTTACACTTCAAGTCCTCTCATCTGCTCTATCTTTCTTCACATCTCCCTTTCTCTCTCTTCACACCGATTTAATTCTGCCTTTCAGCCCAGAAGCAAATATGGTTCATTACATTTTTTATGTTGTTTGTAATTGCTTGGCATGCTCAACATGTCAAGAGCAATTCAGTTTTCCAGAGCGTTCGTTTATGTTTTGTGTGCAGGGATCTCAACCAGCCCTTTGCGAGTGTTGTACTAAACATGCTTTCTGTCTTTGCTGACTGTAAGCATCTCATCACTTGAGCTGAGGAGCTTTACATGTAAGGTGTTGGATTGCAGCTGGAGATATTCGGCAAAGGGAACATTTTCTATTTGCGGATCCTTTCTATTTCATATTTATTTTAGAATAGGTGTTGTGTGTTATGTTTTATTTTCAGTTTAGGCATGCAAGGACCATTTAGACTTATCCATAAGGATTTTATGAGCAATAGTATTGCTATTTTATTCTTGCCTCCAGTTTTCATCACCTCTGTATTGATTTCTTCTTCCCCTGCCAACAGGTCACCCCCACAGCTTGTCAGTGTCGGTATTACATTGCATATTATCGCAGTACTACTTTGCCTCAGAGACGTGGCTCGCAAATCTGCACTTAGATGAAAGATAGATATCTATCTATGTGTCTGTTTATGACCAAACTTCGACCTTAATTCTGTTAAGTGAGCCACACTCTTGCTTTGTATTTTTTGTAAAAATAACTGATGCCTTTGTAAGATATTTTTTCAAATCTGATGCCCTTCAAAAGTATGTCAACAGCGTGGTGAAATTTGATGGTTTTGATACTTTAGGCATTTGCATTTGAACAAAACATGACAGTGTCGAGACAGTCTTTTATCTGTTTCACACTATTTATATAGATACATCTTGTAATTTCCTAACAAGACACATTTTAATGTCGAGTGCCCTTTTTTTTTTCAGATGAATGTAAGAGAAAATAAAAGTGTGGTTCGTAGCCTTTTCATGCATTAACGGCATCAAGTCTTCGACCTGCTGACAAAACTTAATTATTAGTAGTCTTCTTTGAAAAGGCTTTTTCCAGGACAAACGTTTATGATGCGGGCCAGTCAGAAACCATGTTTTTGTCACTGATAAAAGCTTTCATTGCAGAGTGTTTGGGGTCATTGCCATGTTGCATAGATGAAGGTCCAGCCATAAATGGCCGGGGCCATGACATCAAGCATGTTTCACTGTTGAGTTGGAATGGTTTGGATGATGGCCACTTCCTAACTTCCTCCACATATTTGGTGTTAACAAAGGGTTTACTTTGGTCTCAGTTGATCTAAAAGTCTTTACTTTCATAACTATTGCTCTCTAAACTGGCGCTGTTGTCACTGACTGTTGTTTTGGGTTTCGTCTTCACAGCTCCAAGGATCTTTTTTGGTCATCAGCTGCAGTTGTTTTTATTTATTTGCTTTTTTCTGTTTTAAACTGTCCATAGTACTGTTTTTTGGGAAACCCATTTCCATTTTTCAGTTTTCTCTTCTTAGGGCTAGTTGTCTGTTATGGTCAGTTCTCTGATTTTCATGTTGGCATTTGCCTTGTGGCTCCAATTGTATCTCAACAGATAAAGATATCGCTGACTGAAATGAGAGCTCGACACCCACTGCCTTTTATGGTTGAACACCCAATGCAGAAGGAATCACCTCGGCAACGAGTTACACCTGTCAGTCAATCCTTACCTTAATTACGCACACTTGAAAGTGGGGGCAGTCAAGACAACCCAGCCTTTTCTGTAAAAATTGTAATATACATTTGGATCTTAAGAGCATGAAGTGAACGTTAATAATCTTCTCTTTTTATTGCACACATAATTAAATATGAATGACATAAAGTTTAGTATTGTTAAGTGAAAGTTAATAATCTTCTCTTTTTATTGCACACATAATTAAATATGAATGACATAAAGTTTAGTATTGTTAACATACTTTTAGAGAGCTCATTTGAAAAGGTTCATATCTTAGATCCTGACTTCAAATGTATTACTTTGGACTGAAAAGCACATGCACCAAATTAGCATCCACCATATTTAAGACATTTTGGGAAATATGTATGAAAAAAAAATGCTGTCATAGTGATTTCACCAGACTCAAGGACGTCACTTCTCCCAACCAATAAATGGTCCAGCTAAGCTAAGTGTCTCCTGGAAGCAGCTTAATTTTGAACACGGTGCATTACTCTATTAACTCTATGCCAAAGCAAATAGGCATATTTCTCAAAATATCAAACTTTTTTTTTTCTGTTGATAATGTCAAATTTTGAAAGAGTGGAAAATATTTTTTTTTTTAAACTTTTTAAATATATTGCAAAATGTCTCCAATATACTAGTTGCATTTTCAGCTTTCAAAAAAAGGCTAGAAAAGGGCAAAAGATCCCGATAAGAAAGTGGTGTCAAAACACTGTTGCCCATGTCTCTCCTATCTACCAACCTGCCCAGACCAGGCTGCTCAGCAAAACACGGCTCCTCCTACTTGTCAGCTGTTCAGTAAGCCCACAAGACCTCTCAGGAGCACCAGCACTTTACAGCGAGAATTCCACTCAGCATTTGCACTTTTATAGTGGTGTGGACCCTCACTGACAAAGCATTATCAAAAATGTCCCCTCTGAGACTCTATAACCCTAATTGGTCCTTACAAAGATAGTAGTACCAGGATGCACACACCTTGCCTGTCCACTGACTGAATTATGTAAAAGCCCCACAATTAAATATTGAAATGAACACAGAGAGGGAAATTAGAGGAAGGAAAACAGGATGGGAAAGAGTAAAAAAAAAGAAAAAAAGAGTGAAAGATTGTGTGTATGTTATATTTACAGAGATATTTTTTCTTCATGGCATACATGTTTAAAAAATATTTGTCCTCAACAGGACCTTTTTTGTATTTATAACCACCAATCCAAAAGAGAGCATCTTGCCTCCCACAAATAGTACACGTCTCCTCTCAGTGTCCTTTATACTGACATAAGTCTTCAAACCTCGCAAAGTCAGCCAAGTCTTTGATTTCCCTCATTGACACTGAGAAAATGTCATTTTCTTGAGACAGACATTATTTAGAGAAGCCTGTAAAACAAAACCTGATTGATTAGACATCAACATGACCCCGTCCTACGCCTTGATGGATAATGTGGCGCTCACAACGCTTTCTTTGGTTTAATTTCAGCTCAATATTATACAACACATTTAAAGAAAGAGTTTAAAGTTAATTTATCAATTTGTTTTCCTGCCAGCAATTTGATAAGATTTGATACGCCTTTCATGTCTGTACAATCAACAATGACTCTTGTGCCGCATCTGATTAGCTGAGAATAAAAACTGAAAACAGGCAACAGTTAGCCCAGCTTTGTCCAAATAATAAAACCTGCTATTATCACTGGAAGCTCATTCACTAACTTGTTATATGTGTTTGCTCATTCCGCACAAAGTGTAAAAACAACAACGGTTTTGGTTGGTTATGTGGTGGAGAAGCAGCAACAACCCCGACCAATAGTGCAATATCACAGACAGCCACTGGGTGCTCGCTTCAATAAATCTCAGGCTCCCATTCAAAAAGCGTTTGAGTGTTTCTCGTGAAAAACGAGGTAAAAAAAAAAAATGCACTCCCTCTGATCAGGGTCCTCGTCGTTGGTTTAAAAATAATTCTATTGAGTAGATATTTAGCTTCAAAGAAAGGTATGTTTGTGGGAGTGTGTCTGGCTTGACTGACATGGGCAAGGCAGGCCAGGAGGGTCAATTATCAGTAAACTTGAAGTTGCATGCACATTATTTTGATTCAGCTGTAATATAATGATGTTATTTTATTGTCGTTTATCGGTAGAAGCAGGCAACAGGTTTGCTGTTCATTAGCTTAATTAAATCCGTTTCTGGTTCACTGTAATTTGGGGTTTTCTGAGTTTTTTGGCAAGTAAATGTTTTATTTTCTAAAAGGTTTTAAAATTTGAATGCACTTTCAATACAATTTCAGCACTAAGTATAATGTGTATAATGTGTATAATTCAATTTGGTCGTTAGCTAAGATACCATTGATAGTGTAGGCCTACGTGATTTTGAATGGTCATGCAGACCGTAAAGCTCATCAACCGTATGTTAAGCTCATCTAACTGTCTTTCACATGTCGCATTTTACAGTAAGTAACATGTTGATATGTGTGTGTGGCCTTTTGATCTAACTGTTGATAAGCAAGTGTTTATAAAAGTATTTCCTGAACAGTGAGGCGGAAGTTCTTTCATCATTCTCACCAGCCCAAAGTTTCTAAGTTTCAGTCTGCTGGGCTTAACTGATTTCCAATGGAAGTTTTAAAGAAACTCTTGTGCTAAAATAGGAATTTGCAGGATTTAGGTTAGTTTGAGAAAGTGAGAGGAAACCTCGAGCTCCTGAGGTCCTCTCTTGTTGACTTATTGCTCCAACATCCTGGTACTAGCTGCCCACATGAAGAGCCCACACACAGCACAGGCAGAACACTTGCATAAGAATACACTCAAAGAAATGATCCCAGTGGTGTGTGAGGTACCTATAGAGTCAGATATCTTTCCAGAAAACAAGTTTGGCAAAAATTAAAGTCACCTGTTAGACAATCGCTGAGCAAAAATGTTAAAGCTCCTGATATTTACTGTACTTGAGTACATTTCATTAAAAAAATATATACTTAAGTATTGAAAGTAAAAGTAAATGCCACCATTCAAAAATAAAGTAATCAAGGTTATTCTTTCAAAGCAACACTGTAACACTTGCTGCGTTGTGGCTACAAGTAAAAATTTGCATTTCTGTTATTCAGTTATCGAGTAGCTGCAACTCGCTAGCATCTGCCATGCCTGGGCTTTGAGAGCACTTGTTTGTGCATTAAGGTGATTTTACCAATGATGTACCGAGTAAGAAAGGACCACTGATTGACCTGCTTGCAGTTTGTATCATCAGGCTTTCAAAATTCGTCTGATTTTATTTTGAAGAAAGGTGCTTGAGGGGGGGGAGGGGGGGGGGGGGGAATTGAAGCAAAAGTGTATTTTTTTTTTAATTAGAAAATGTAGTGGTATAAAAGTGAAAGTTGCGTTGAACATCCCTTTTCTTTTTTTTCCAAACACGACCTAAACCTCACCATCACACATCAGCCAAAGCAACTCGACATTAACTACAAAAATCAAATTGAAATGCGCAGATTTTGTGAATAACCACAGTCAGAAAAGAAAAAAAAAAAAAAAAAAAAAAGGTACAAAACGTTTAAAATCATGTCACTCTGGGGTTTGAAGTTGTGGATCTAGAAGTAAGCTGAGGACTTTGGTGGAAACTTGAAGAAGGATGCGTCCGTACACTTGGAAGTGGTCACATTAGATGAAAAATATATTCAGATGTCCCTGACTTCTTCCACACCCTCCTTGCCTCATGTGTACGAGCCCAGGTCATATCCCTTCCGCTGCATTACGCATGCACTCACCCTCAACGTAACACCGAAACACAACGGCCCAGCGGGAGTGTGGACGCCAGTGCAGGGAATCATGTGGAGGAAATGTCTGTAAGAGTTTATTCTTATGTAAAGGAAGTGTTTTACATTATGTTTTTTTTTTTGTTGTTTTTTTTAAATTTTTCTTAAATTTTACCAGCTTAGATTTTTTTTTTATTTTTTTTTTTTAATGGAGATTTTTACGACGAGTGTAAAACATTTGTGTTCAGTCACATCGCTGGAATATTCTGCAGTCCTGTGTATACGTCTGTCAATCATATTTGAGAGGTGAGATAGCTTTTGACCCGCTCTAGCGTTGAAGCCGATACACTAACACGAAGATAATAACAGCGAAGCGCGAAGCCCGTGCTGAGAGAGCAGGAGACGGAAAGAGAAGGCAGAGTCTGGAAGGCGGGGTCGCGCGGCCAATAGCCACTTAAGTCTCGCGAAAATGAAAATTGTTCGAAGCATTCAGAGAACCCACCTCGCGCATCCTTCCATGCTCTATTTTTTTTTTTTTCTTCTTCTTCTTTCAAACAGGCAGTGACTCAGACCGCGAATGCCAGTCATTTGTCTTCCCCTCAGTCAAATAGGATCCCAGGCTTCAGAGGCTGTCGCTTGATGATCACTGACATTGAGAGAGCCTTGCTCGGTGACCCCTGCGACCCAGAGCCTTAAATCTCCAAATGAGAAAGAGAAAAGAAAGAGAGAGGAGGAGCAGTTTATGATATCGCACTTCAGTGAGCACCGCAGAAGAGAAAAATAAGTATCAATTTTACGACGGGCTCTAAATCAGGATGGGTTTGCAGAGACGACTTTATCGTTCAATCTGGCCGCCCGCTCGGGGTGCGTTACCGAGGTTAGACAAGCGAGCGACGAGCATGCCCGCCTCATCATAACAATAATCATCCAGCTAGGCCCGCAGCTCACGACCTGTAAATTGATTAAAGAGAGGATGGTGACAGAAAGATTCTCTGCGAGGTTCTCCGAGGGGCGGCGGGATGAATTTTTAGACCTTCATTAGATGGACCGTCTGTCCGAGCGTGCTGATTCCAGAGCGGAGATGATGAGAGGGTGTGAGGGGGTAATGGGAAAACTCCAAACTCATTGGCGGTGTTTATACGAGCTGTCTACCATGAAGGGAAGGGCCACGGCCTGCTTTGTCCCAAGATGAATAAAAAAATCATCCTCTCTGTCTGTTTCATTACGGAGAATCATTTCTCCCAAATCAGAGCAGATAAATCATTTAGAGAAAAACGAAGAAGGGTGTGCGTGTGCGTGTGTGTGTGTGTGTGTGCGTAGAACACTTTGTGAATGTGTTTCAAAGCCTGTGTGTGTGTATGTGTGTGTGTGTGTGTGTGTGTGTGTGCGCGTGTGTGTGTGCGCGTGTGTGTGTGTCTGCCTGTTGTGTCCGTCCACCCGTGTACGTATTTTGTGTGTAGGTGCGTTACAACACCCATGTCTGTGCGCGTGTCTGTTTGCGTTACTGTCAACTTGAGAGTCAACAGAAGGCACGAAGAAGCGGATAGTTATTTCTGTATCGGGGGGGGGGGGGGGGGGGGGGGGGGGGGTCTTGCCCGAGGAAGCATGATTAAGATGGTGAATCAGACTCCCTGTTCAAACATCACAGCAGAATCATGCAACTTTAACTTCTTCCGACCCGTTGACACAAACAAGTTAGACATGACTCCATACAACATTAATCAGCCCCTTCAGGAAACTCGAGGAGGCTGAAGCCGAGGACTTTTTTTATGCAAGATAAACAGTTTTCGTGCAGATATTGTGAGGTCTTGCGAGTTTGGCCAATATGTTACAGTATAAGCCAAAAAATTATGAAGTCTGTAAAAAAAAAAAAATTCAATTGATCAATTAAATTATTCATTTTTTTTTTTTTTTTTTTTTACTTTTGAACTGTGTTGGCCGAGGAAACTGCAGATGTTGTCGTTCACCGCACATAAGTGTTTATTCTTCATTAAAAGCTGTTGGGTAGATCCCACCAGTATATTTAAGTGCGTGTTAAACAGAGGGCAGAAAAACATGTTAATTCTATGGTTAAAATAATGAAAGCCAGCACATATGTTGGCAGGTGATGCATGCCACGGTTCTTTCTGGTAATTGCAGAAGGGCAGTGTGTGGTTTAAGTCAATACTACCCTGTCAAAATTCTGGTACTACATAAGTAGAAATCTTAACACGTGAGAGTACTCAATGTTAGCGTACTGAGGGAAGTGCACCATTTTGAACACAGCCTGAGAGCAGGAGTAAACGCATAACATGCAGCTTTAACGCTCACAAATTAACACATTCTATCTTGTTTATTTAATAGCAATGTTAAAGTGCAAAGCTGACACATTCAGGTCTATTTATGGGCCGGACTACTTCTTCGAAAGGTTCAGTAACTGAAGTCTCCACTGGTTGTGTCATTGACCTGCAGCTGTATCACACAGACGCCTGCTGCTGACACTAAAGCCAGCATCCACACGCAACATTTTATTCTTCAAAGCTGCGTTTGTGAGCAAAGATGTTAAGATCAGCTCTAACATCATTAAGTACTCACATTCCATTGTATTAAGAATTCTGTTTTCCTCTTTCAGTAATAACCCCATACATATTAACTACTCTTCTTCCACACACAGCCCTTCAAAGCTTTGCCAACCAGGGTCATAGAAGAAATTTCAAAACAAAAGTCGTGACATTTTTTTTTAAATTGTCTCCTGAGGCGACCCTCCCCTCAGGCAGGAAACTGAAAATTCCTAATTTAGTATTTTACCTACAGTCATGTTTTCTTTGATTCCCTGTCCTCCCTGAACACCAGAAGACACTTTTTGTTTTGTTTGAAAAGAAACAGAAACAACAGGCATGGCCCTGTTTCTACAGGTTTTTCTTTCTTTTCTTTTTTTTAAATGTCCCTGGAGATGTCACGGTGCACTGTTAAAGCTGATTCCTACTGACATCGAGCCACAGGAGCAAAAAAAAAGCTTGGAGGGTGACTGGGGAAGAGGGTGAAGCTATTTTTTTTTTATAAGGAAATAGTCCACTCCATATTCAAACGTATTATTTCAATGGAAATGTATAAAACCACCATTAAACACAGCCTGCTCCTTCAGTGTTTTTACTCACATCCAGCTAAGCTCACACATATCAATATAATGCCATAAAATGCATTAAAATATCTGTCAGATTTCTCAAAACAGCCTGTGCAGCCTAATCAAACAGTTTCAGACCCACAGTACGGGAGTTTGACTTATTATACTACAGGCTGGTTTAGAAAAATTTGCATTTGACATTTTGCGCTGCGAAAAACAGGTCCCAGATAACGTCATTATCTTGGGAAATGGCAGACATGAAACTGCTGGGAGTAACTCACTTGTTGGTGATCTTCCAACCTGGATTTCAGCGGCGATTCCAGTGACATACTGCATGATCAATGTGTAAAACTACAGCATTACAAGGGGACTTCTCCTTGTAATGCTGTAGTTTTACATTGTAGTATTTCAGTCATTAAAGTACAAAAGTGCACCAACAGCATACTAAATAACCTAGGCAGCAGAATAGCTCCTGTCAGAGCATTATAATAAATGACTACTATAGAACTATTGTGTGAGCTGCATTTAATTGTTTTTGCCGGATGGTTTAGCTAATTTTAGGTTTATGTTTAAGTCACGAGGTTCAGGTTAAGAAAAGGAAGGAGCTGTCCATCAAGTCACTATAGACTGTTGGTGATCTTTCTCTAACCTGAAACCAGTGTTGTAAGTATCTAAACACAACGATGAAATACTTTAAAAAGCAGATACTGATTTTAAAGCTGTGATTATATGTTGTTAAGCGACATTTTACTGTTGGTGTCATCATTTAATTAATTGATATGGACAATAATTAACAACATTTATCCTACTTATCTTTTTGGAGTCTGATAAATATTTTGAAAGCCTTTAATTCCCTGAGCCAGTTCAATTTTAGATGTTGAAACCAGAATCATTTACATCCCTGTTTTCCTGTTAGCTGTATTTTCCCTTCCCGACTATTCTTCCTGCATTGCAATACGTCTTAGAGAATACTTAAGTTAAGACTAATTAGAAGTTTTACTTCATATCATAATGAAGCTACACTATCGCTTATCATCTATTTTTTTTATTTTTTTGTTGTTGACCCCTCTGGTGAGTTCATTTTTAAATCACACCTACACTATTTGATTAATCTTCATTTTCACACTCTGTTATTTCCATAGGTGGAAGAGGAAAAACGTCCACCTGCACACACTTAAACGGAAAAAAAAAGGATGCTCTCACACAGCATTAGCACACAAATAAACACCAATATCATAAACACATCTCACCCCGCATATGCCCCTTTTGTTAACCCACATGGACTAATGAAAGGGCAGGAAACCAAAGGGATCCAGAGCAGTCGGGAATTCCTGCACTGAAAGACTGTATTAACCTTTCCACAGATGTCAGTATATAATAAGTGGTACCGAGTGCTGTGCACCGGCATTTGTCTTGGGTAAGGTGCAGGGGTCCTCCTGGTAAATGGCACCAATAATGAAGCAGCTCTCTCTCTGTGTGCCTGTGCTTTCTCTAATCTGAAGCTAATGTCCCTCCAGAGTATATGTATGAAAATGTGTGTGTATGTGTTCGTAGGCCTGAAGACAGCAGAAAGGCAACGGAGTGCGGCGTGCGTGTCGATGCTGAAGGCAACAGAATGCATTAAAGTGCGGTTATATACTGCAAGTGGCTTCTTAAAAGTGATGTTAATGTCATTCATTGGAAACTGTCGTACTTATTCAGTAGGAACAAAATAACAGCTCTCACTTGCTTGACCAGTTATTAGTTATTTTTCCAAAATGTATTTATTTGTTTTTTTCACTCTAAAATTTGACCCGCTGGAGAAAATCTACAATGTCTTCAAAATAAAACCCCATACATAGGAGATACTGACAGCTTTCAACTAAAGTATCTTAACAGCCATTGGATGGATTTTCACTAAATTTGGTACAGTTAACAGGGTGCCCAGAGGATGAATCCTCCTGCCTTTCGTGCTCCTCTGACTATTCATCTAGTCAAACCTTTCCATTATTTGGTAACATTTCTCAACATTTACTGGAGGGTTTGGAGTAAAATCTACAGCCTTCAGTGCTTCCCTGACTTTTTATCTAGCACCACTAGAAGGCCAAAGTTTTCCATTGTATCAACCCTTCCTAAAAGAATAGAAACAAAACCCTGTAAAGATATTTATGCCCCCCCCCCACCCCAAAGGATGAAATCCAATGGCATAGATAATACGTTGGAATCAAGATTTTGGACTTTGAGAGAGATATCTTTACAATGTTAATTTCTTGTAGAAGAAAAATACTTGACTATTGGATGAATTGGTTCTTTGCAACGGACTTCAGTAGAGTCAAAACAGCATTTTCTTGGCATTTAGAGGCCTGCAGATGAACTACATCTTAAGGCACTCTCAAGTTGTTTTCACCATTCAGCAGTGGTAGGAGCCATTTGGGATGAACACATTGAATGCATTTTTTATAATTCCAGTTGTGTCAAGCATGCAGAACAACCCCAGGAGCTTGGAAGGTTTCAGAGTAAAATCAAAGGCACATGATTCTGAGATGGTAGTCATAGCTGCGTTTACGTAATTTCATGTGAAACAGAAAGCATACTAAACTTAAGACTGATTAGAAGTTTTACGTCAGAAAACCCTCCCTATAATTTCCAGGAAAATAAATGTGTGAAATTATTGTTGAAATTTAAAACACACTGCGGTTAGTAGTCAATCCCAGTAAGCATCATTAAATGGATAAATGTTGTCTCAGATGTTTGTGACCAGTCACCCCAGCGACCCCCAAAAGAGCAGTAAGAATATCCTGTGAAGGTCTTTTCATTGTGAACCACTCTCTCCTCTTGCTGTCCTGCTCCCTGGTTACGAAGCTCTATTTACCACACGGAGCAGACGAGATGACCCCCGCGGGCCTGAGCATGCTCTGTAAACAAACCAGTGCTGCTTCATACAAAAAGGATCTGATCCAGAAATAAACAATATAATGTCGTCAGATATCAAAAAGTGCAAAAGTCATCTCTAAACAGTACAGTGTCTGCAGTTTAATTTGTTAAATCCACAGGATTTACTTTTAAAGAATACATTTAAATAAATTAACAGTGCTTTTACATTTCAGGCATGTCTCTGACTAAAAACATCCTCCAGTGCACTTGAGGTGATGCACTGTGCTTCAGGCAGCAGCTGAAGTGAAAAATAAACTGGGAAAGACAATGATAAGAGCATCACCAAAGCTGCTATTCAAAAACAAGCTTTTAGCATGTTTTTCTGCAGTCAAGAAAACCACTTTGAAAACTTTATAAAGGATCCTCATGTCCTTCAACATTTTTACAAGTCAGCATGACAGAGTGCCTAAACTTTGAGCTTGATCTGCTTGTTTGGTAATGTGCTTGTTAAGGTTTGAGAGGACATCAGTTGCACAGCGTTATAATGAGCTCTTTTTCTAACTTGAAGGTCCCTGTACCCGGACCAGCCTTTATCTGTTTTAAAGAAAACAACTCGTCGTTCTTTTTCAAAGCTTGCTGAGTATGGCACATTCAGTAGAGAGGTCACCTAAGGTTGTTAATTTTCACCTACAGATGTGGAGCTGTTACTGACAGAATTTGGGGATTTTTTTTTTTTTTTTTTTTTAGGTGGAAGTTTTAATATAGCCTCAGGCATAAGGGATTAAATACAGAAAGCAGCACCTTGAATATAAGAACTTTTTCATTAACCAGAAATGTTGTGACTTTAGTGATCCTTAGTTCCAGCTGCTGCCACAGCCGTGAATTGAATCCACTTACAGCAGCTATCAACACCATTGTGCTATTTATAATAAATTTGTCCGTTTCTGTGTGTGTGTGTGTGTACATTCTAACATTTTAGATGAATCCCTGATTTTATTTAATTTGCGGAGCTGGACTGGACAGGTCAGTGTGGACGATCAATGTGTTATAAGACACAAATCAATTTACAGAGTGGCAAGAATTCTCATATGATTCCCCAACTGAGTAGAGAGTAGACAGGAACATCATTTTGCAATTACTGATTGTAGTTGCATCATTATCTGCTACCACCATATACAACACAGAGAGAGAGAGAGAGAGAGAGACTGCCGGATCATGTTATATTACAGTACAGTCAGAGTATCTGAGCAGAGAAAAGTGGCAGATGTAAGAGTTCACAGGCGGGGCAGCAGACGCTGTCTGTTCAGGGACACATAAAGCATAAAGAGGTTATTGTTAAGCTCTACACATGCCAAGCAAGGCACTGATTCCCAGATGGACCTGACTCTTGTCTTCCCGCCCTCCCTCAAGTGAACGTTTCTCAGTTTGGTCGGTCACAGCTGAACAGTCAAACCTCATCTGCCTTTAGTTTTTATTTTCCTCATTGTCCAACGGAAGGACAGATATATGCGAGCAGTATTGATCATATTTAAAGGAATATTTTGACATTTTTTTTGATGTACACCTGCTCTTGATCAGTGTGTGTCCTAAAGAATGACTAAATGAAGAAGCTGTATGTAACTTACATTCATATTGCAAAATATATGTATTAAACAAACCTATTTTTAACTCTCACGTCCTAAAAACGCCACAAACTTTGTTTTTGAATCCCCCCCCGTATCCAAACTGATAATGTGTCCAACCAACAATTTGCTTGCCAGCCAGCATGAAGAAATGTAGCAAATGTTTGTGATTGTTTGTCTAATCTGTGTGTGATTAGCTTAATCATTAAGGAAAGACTAGCGGCAGTATTTATGCTGACATTTTTGGTACGGACTAAACAGAAGCCAAAACGTCCACGGAGCAGACGAAGCTGAGCTTCAAGTCTGAACTCCGGAAAAGCGATAATAACTGCTTGAAAAGCAAACATTTCCCATTCATTGTGCCCTGAAAAAAAAGAAAATCGGTTTCGATATTCAGATCCCATCAGTGTAAATCAGACGTTGCTGTGACTAACATAGTGCTGAGAGGTATTCAACTGTCAAGTTATGAAGTGATCTCTCTGACAACAATCCTGCCCACCGAACACCACGCTTGCCCTCCAGTGCATGTTGTGAGGCGAAGAGCAACCTGGGAGGACAGGCCTCACCAGCTCGAATGCAGTGAAGTCTTTACAGGGAAGGACATGAAAAGCATCCTTCCTCTTGTCCCTCAGCAGCTTCTTTTAAGGTGAGAAAGGCGACGAGCTCCCTGAGCAGCGCCAGCGGAGCAGCACTCCGGCCAGCAAACACGAGGCACGGGGCACCTCACAGCTGTGGATGTGCGTCACAGCATTTAGCACGGTGCTGCTGAAATTGAGACATTGTGCTCAAACACACCAATATTAAGGGGCGGGGCCGGGGGGGGGGGGGGTAAAAAAGCAGAATAAAAAGTTGTTGATTTCTCCCCCAACTGCCTGGCTGTCCATTATTCCTGTCCTGTGGCAATGAGGGGGAAGCCAGCTGGCTAGAGACCTCGACAATAAACAAACACAACATTGTCTGGCTTGAACAAACAATCTGCAGTTTCCCCAGAGCCAACCTTCCCTCCCCAGCGATGATGAATATTCTCTGTCTCCTGCAGTCATATTTTTTCTGTTGGCTGTGGCGGGTTTTTTTTTGGCTGCGGGGCCGGATATTGATAAAGCTGGAACAGGATTTTTCTGCACTGTATAATGTGGCTATCGCTCTGTGGCGTGTGAGGGATGCTCCATGCCTGGATACAGATATCCAACCTCCGGCTTTGACACACAGGGTGACTGAGGTTTGTTTGTGTGTGTGTGTGTGTGTGTGTGTGTGTGTGTGCGTGTGCGTGTGCGTGTGTGTGCGACTCTGTAATCGCTGGTCTCATGCTGTACAATCTGACCTCTGAGCCATCTAGTTAATACACACATGTGTACGCTGACCACATTTACTGTGTACACAACACAGAGCAATGACAAAGAGACCAGCTCACACTGTGCTATTTGAGATATTTACTCATTTAATCCCAGTGTGTGTGCTGCGCTCCATTTCAACTGGCAGTAATGAGCTGTGGCTGGACCCCGCTGCGTGTGTGCGTGTGCGTGTGCGTGTGTGTGTGTGTGTGTGTGACTAAATGCATCCTGCAGTGAGGTCTATAGTGCAAACCATGTCGAGTCACCCAGCACAGCTCAGCATAGTGGCACCTCAGTGTGGTGTGTGTTTGTATAGTAAGAGGCCCACTTTCTAGCACTCCTACTGTGCCCCTTTGACTCCATAAAAAAAAAAAAAAAAACATATGCAAAACACACACACACACACGCATCTGTGCACAGCTACACAAATTCACGTACAGTACTTATTTCAGAAGTTAATCTTACTGCTGAAAGAACGTCGCTTTCACCGCTAGAGGTTATGTAGCCGTAAATAAATAGAATTACTGGATGAAGCTATATTTTCACCCAAAACACAAGCTGAATAGCTGCGGGGCTAAAGCTCTTTATTAGTGCCACTTTAATTATTAAGAAGCATTGATATAAATGCTGCAGTCAACAGGTCTTAAAACTGAAATGTGAAGCAAAACGGGAACCATACTTTAAGAGCTAAAAGAAGAACAATAGGCCACAACTTGCAAACCAAAAATCACAAGAAACGGTGCTGAGCCTTAAAAGAATGAATCTGAATACAGGTGTATGACAGTTACAGTTAAAACAGCCCCAGAAATCTCACAAAGAGGGTCTTATTCTCTAATTCTGACCACATGAGTCATATGGAAATACACTCAACTACCCCTGTAGTGAAATTAAAAAAAAGCCTCCAACTTCTACAAATTACTGTGGAGGGGGGGGGGGGGGTTAATTGTTTGGAAGGGAAACATGTTGTTCATCAGCTAACACTAATCTTTAAAAAAAAAAAAAAAAAACAGTGAGTCAGGCAGCAGAAATTCAAAGCGTGGCCCTGTGTGTTGGCTGCAAAAACAGACAACAACAACACTGGCTCCATAAAATAATTGGAATGGAATAGAATGGAAAGGAATAGAAAACAATAAACATGAGCCACTCATCTGCTAATCTTTGCAGTAATTCAACCACAATAGGTTTAAACACAATTATTGCACAAACAACTGAACAAAGCAAACGTAACGATCATTTGCACGGTCGAGGCGTCCGCATGAAATCCAGCCTGCCTGTTCGATCGAGGTGGGTTTGTCACACGGGAGCCGGCTTCCCGTGTGGTTTCAGACGCTGCAGCCACACAGGAAGCAGGAAGAACGGGAAAAGCACAATTGGTAACATCAGAAACAACCCGAGTTCAACTTAAGTGACCTGTGTCGTTCCACTGTTCTGACACTGTGAATGCTGGCTTGCTGTCATTGTTCACTGGAACAATTACTGGAACTGGACCATCGCTCGGGAGATTTGTTTTACCTGCGAAGTTAAAATGTCCGCCGTGAAACGTTTGCAAACAAAAAGGTGAAAACTGGACACAAAATAATGCGAAGCGATACCGGAGTTTTTGTAACCAATTTTGATTAGGATTACAATAAACAAATGATCATTTTAATAACATTATAGGGAATGAAAAGTATGGCAATTAATGTATTACCTTTATTTCACCAGGGCTTACGCTTAATAGGTAAGAGCCGACAGTTTAATTCTGCAGTTTGGCTGACTCGTGACATAAATGTTGATACAACGAGTGAATTTAGACTGTAATTGGAAACAGCGCTGCTTTGGGCTAGACGGTAATGTCAGCACGCTAACGTGCTAATGGTACGTTTACCATCTTAATTGAGGGTGTTAGGGTGCTAATGCTTGCTGCTTGTACAGCTTGATGGTAATCTTTGACCCGATGATGGTACCAGAGGTATTTTTTTTTTTTTAACTTTTACAATTCATCCTGCGGAAGGTATGAACGTGCGTACCAAACATAATGCCAATTCACGCTGTAGTTGCGGAGACACAATGGCGGCAGCGGGAGGCCAAGTCAGGAGATCATTCAAAGTCAGAAGGATTCATCCCCCTGAAAAGTGAAACCCTGTACAGGCCGCCGTGGCAATCCATCCGCAATTTGTTTGGGGGGGGGGGGGGGGGGGGGGGGGGGGGGGGGGGGGCTTCAAACTTAATCAAAACACTGGACCCCCTGCTACCACGGCTACAAAGGGTTGCATCTCATTTGCAACGGCGTGAGACAAAAAAAACAAACATGACAAAACATCAGTCATGTTCAAGAGAATCAGCTCCACCATCTGTGCTTCACATTGCGCATTCATAATGCAGCTTGTGTCCTCCAATAATGAACATGTAGATCTAATGTAGCACAGCAGTGGCCTTGGACCAAATAAATATTTAACAACATATTACACTTAATGGGTGACTGGATGCTCGCTGATGAGCTACTGGAACGCGTGGCATAACGAGCTGTTAGCCGTGATCTCCCCGCTCACTTCTTCTCCGCTCTGATCATCCAGACTAAAATCATTACATTATGCATGAAAGGGTGCGACGAGAATCCGCAAATTGCTCCAAAACGGACATGTTGCTTCACTAATGGTTGGATTTATGACACTTCATTGTGCCTGTGTTATCTGCGGTCACTCTTTTAATGGGTAATATCTAAAAAAAAAAAATTTTTAAAAATACAATTGTAGAAATAATGGAAAATGTAGAATAACATAAAATATGTCATGAATTATTTAAACAACAAAAAAAAAAATACAGCCAGAACTGAAAACTTCTCCATTTGACAAATGTTTGATTAGATCAAAGCAACGCTCAAAACAAATGAATGTTTTCACTGGAGCTGGATACATTTTAGAAAATGGTTCTTTAAAATATTCAGCCATTAATGATGATGAAAATATTGTTGGCTTAAGACACCGCCTCCTGACTCGTCTCAGTTCCTGAAATGGAAATACAATACGTGTAAAATTCATTAAAAAAAAACAAAAAAAAAAACTTTTTATTACTTTACAGCATCCACATACTTGATCCAAATTTGCTAAATACTGCTGGATTAACTTCAAAACATAGCTGCTGTCCGTGCCGTTTGCAAGTGAATTAAAGTAAAGAACACCGAAGCAAAAGAAATAGTTTGACATTTTGGGAAATTATTCATTTATCATTCACTTTTTTGCTTGAGTGAGAAGAGACGATTGATAGCTCTCTCCGTGGCCTATGTTTACAGTAAATATGAAGCTACAGCCCACTGCCTGTTAGTTTAGCTTGTAGGCTTATGCTTCTTTCAAATGGGATTGTGTTTAAGAACTCTCTATCATAAGGTATTCACGATGTCGGACCTCTGGATTTTTTTTTGGAAGTTCAGATTTCACGGGCTGTGACGTATTTGCTGACGTTTATGGAATTGACAAAGGCTATGGAAGTTCTTTCTTTGGATGTTAAAATAATATATTTGATCTTTAGTCATAGTTTTTCCTTTAACAGGTCTGAGGAAAAATGTAGATTGAACTCGAGCCATTATAAAGGTGTCCTATGTATTCCTCATGCAACATAACTAGAACAAACACAGTGCCCCACCCAAAATCCAGTGTCCCAACAGATTACATCAAAAACATTTACCTTTATATGCGTGACTCACCAAACGTGAAGCCAGGTTGGTGTATCCAGTGTTATTAGTTCTACTGGTTCATAAAGAAAGCGGTGTTCACAGCCTTGGAGTCCGTCACTCCCATCAATTCTGCTCTATTGACTTTAGCTTAAAATAAAAGGGGGGGAAAAAAAAACATTGTATAATTCTCCTGCATTCATAAATAAAAAGTGAGGATTTACATACAGATTTACATACATTCTTCTGAGCCGAATCGATTTGGGTGCCCCCCACCCCCCTCCCCCCATTCACGATACTGTAGCAGATTTTAATTTAGTGGGACTGCGTACTGTGTACTAGAAATGGGAAGGGGATACCAGACAGACTGTAAAATAAACTCCTCGCGAGCCGGGGAACCAACATCATTGAAAGATTATTGTGCGGTTAAAATGTAAGGTGGCTGTTTATGAGCTTTTTTTTTTCCCCCCGCACGCAAACGTTTGCGCTGAACATGGGGCAAACGGGGAGGAGATTATGACCTGCTCACCTGCAAAAGAAAGCAACAACGCAGCCAGAATCAAAGTTTTACCCGCAGACTGATACTGTGCTCGGTCACAGAGACAGACCGAGAGGGGGTCTCCATGGTTACCGCGGCTGCTGTCATCTTCAATCCTGTGACCTTTTATGCACTGCAGATCAATAACTGCGAGGTTTAGTCTCCTAGGTAAACAAGGGAATAGGAAGACGGCTGACAGGAGTAATTGCTGACATTTCTCAAGAAGATTTCTTGGGCAGTCGGACCGGCTCTCGGCTTCAGAATACAGTGGAAACTTGCGTACGAAAATTGGAGCACATCTTTGTACGTGTCCGCTTCAAAAAACCTCCCGCCAGAACAGCCGGCAAACTTTTGGGCTGCACAAATTGGACGAAGGTGTGATTAAGTGACAAAACTTTAATCTGCTGTCAGTTCTGGCACAACATCTTAGACTTTGCGCAGAGTTAACTGTATGCGTTAAGCTGTTAAGTGCACAGTGTGCGAGAAAGCAACAAATCCATAGTCAAATGAGAGGGAGATTATAAATGTAGCCATACTATTCTTCATTACTACACCAAAGGATTTCAGATGGAGCTAACGCTTATTAAAACTCTTCTCACGAGCTGTCTTGGAGCGAGCGGGGCAAAACCTTGGCAGAGGAGCAGGGGTTGCCTTGGTGAGGCTCCGTTTGAAGTTCTGGACTCCTAATTTGTTTTCCGTCCCAGCCTGCCAAGCCAAGCCTTTTCAAGATGCCTTTTCAAGCTCTTCATGGATAAAGTCGCTTCGGTGCAGATTCTAGGTAGAGAAGAGGCTGACGCAGAGAGTGATAGAAGGTGAGAAGGATGGTGGAGTGAAGGGAGGGAGGGAGGGAGGGAGGGGGGGGGGGGGGGAGGCTATATTTTGATCGGGGCAGAGAGCGTAGAGGCACACAGAAATGGTCAATATTTGAAAATGGTCTTTAAAGCGAGAGGTGAAAGAGAGTTGTCTAGCTGGAATACCTTGAATGAATGCTTGCACAGAAATGAAAGACGTGGAAAAGGACTTTGTAATCAAAGAAAGCGTTTCTGCTTCTCTTCTTTCTTCTCTTTTCCCCCTGCATTTATTTCTAGCTTTTAAATATGGAGAAAAGGCACATTTAACTGCTTGGAGAGCTGAGCACATGTTTTGAACAATGAGCTTTGATGCAGTTCTCAAAAGCCAATGTTTTGGCATGGCTTCTGAACTCTGAATATACAATGTCACAATACCAGTTATTTGGTTGTAATTTGGTGTTTGGCACTAATGCCGCTGAAAAACGTCAAACTTCTCAATACAAAAAAAAAAATAATAATAATAATTAATAAATATATTTCAATTTAAACTTTAAAAAAACAAAACAACTGGTGCTCACACAATGTGAATGCACATCCACAATGTTATATTTTGGCTGTAATAATCTGGAAGCAGGTTGCTGCCTTCTCCCTGTACGAGACTAATGAAATCCGAGTGTCTTTTATCGAGTGCCACCGCTGGCTAAATGTCTTCTGTCGAGACAAAAGTTGGTCTACGTGTTCCGGAGTACATTCTCTCTGCTGTAATGCTAGCAACGGGGGAACTCTTTGTTATCCACAGCACCGCTGCATGTCTTAGAAATGAGACCGTTTGGTTGGACGGCTTGCTTTTGTTGCTGGTATTCAGTAGTTGTCCTCTTTCCTGAACTTTTTATGTGCTATTCTTTCTTTTCTCCTTCTGTACTCAGAGTTTTGCTTTTGTAAGACACGTAAGACCTAAGTTTTGCTGACAAATAACAGAAATCAGTTTTTGTATCTGAGTCACAAGGACGAAATACCGAAACAGACAAAACTAAAGCACCTGGTCTGTTCTTGTGCAGCTTCCACAGTCTTGCAACAAACAGAAATACTGCCAGAGCCTTAATATTTCGAGACAGAACCCCATGTCCAGCACAGAGCAACCTTCTGACAGCAACAAGGCTTCAGCAAACACCGAACTAATACTTGCACGACACCTTCTTTTTCTCCATCCTGACATTTCCACTTCTGTCAAACACAATATTACTGCCAGTCTCTATTTTAATCAGCTCAAAAATGAAGTGCTAGCATGACTCTATTGCCATGGCAACTGGTATTACATCTTTGAGCTGCCTTCATTTCTTCAAATAAGAGGGTTATTTATTTCTGTGCTTTCTCAATATACCTTTTTTTTTTTTTTTTTTTCCTTTTGCAATTTCCCCCAAACAGTAAATTCTGCAAAATGGACACTTTAAACCACAGGTGTCGTGCGGGCACACACACCGACGCCCGCGCGTACGCATAAAGCCACCGGCTCAGCAGGAGTCCTGCCAGCCAGGAGCACAAATACAACAGGAATAAAAGAGAGGGAGAGCATGAAAGGTGGGTTTATTTTAGGAAGCAGAGTTTGAGGCTGGAATGGAGTTTAATACCTCATTTCAATTTCGGCGGTGTGTTGGGGGCCCGGCGGGGAGCCGGAAACCTGGCAGGAAGAAAAGGGGGCACAGGAGAAGCAGAGCGGCGCGCTGCAGACACAGGGTCAAGCTGCTGTTATGTTCAACTCCGGAGCCCCTTTCTCAGGGAGGGGGGGGAGAACGGTCGAGGTCGCTCCGAAGCCCAGCCGGGGAAAAAAGAAAAAAAAAAAATCGAGCCAGAGTTTAGAGAAAGGTTAAGTGACTGAAGGGCTGATATTTATTAAAATAAACGAAAGTAAATGTCATACTTATTAAGCAAGCGTTCTTGCAGCGGGACAGAAACAAGAAAACGTGTGTGGATACTGTTGTTTTAAAAGGGGAGCCAGACCTTAAAAGCAAATAATGATACGTGTTCTGCAGCAGATTTATCTTGGAATACTTTTTAGCATTTCATTTATTTTGCCACAACACTGTTCATTAAGAATTAAAACTACTGAAGTTGCCTTTTGCAGATTTAATTGACAGTTTTTATACATTTTCGGGACCCTCTGACTTCCCAGAGACGACACGTTTTTTTTTTTTCTCGTAGCGCAGCACATTGTTTTATCAATGTACACAGAATTATAACATCGATTTTAGTACATTTCTACAAAAACACACTTCTTAAAGGAAGTGTATTCATGAAAACAGAATCTCAGTGATTATTCACATCATATAAACACAAACTAGAAATCCTGGGCCCATTTTTTATAAATACATAGGCACAGAATTCATGCATACACAGTTTCCCACACACAAACAGATATATATATATAACTACTGAGAACCTGTAATTTATTGAATTTTGTAAGCCCAGCTTTATCACTCTTTTTTCACGGAAAGCTTCGTTTAATTTCCATGTTATCTTTCAATTTTGTCTCTTATTGTGAAGTGCTGGGGGAAGCATGAGGACTGTGAATGAAATCACTGATTGATTGCCTGTCTGAAGTTACCAAGTTACAATAATGATTGAAGGTGGGGAGCATGAATGCATACGTGGATAGAAAGGAAGCTCATTTTTACACTGATTGAGATATAAAACAGAACCATGTGTACGCACAGCCTTATCCACAATTTTACACCTCTCGCCACAGGCCTGAATTATCTTTAGTATTCCCAAAAACAATGACTTTTTCCAGTGTTACCAATCCTTTATAAATAACCAAAAAAAACCAAACTATTAGCTTATCGCCTCAGGTAAAAATACTTTTAGATTGCAAACATTCTTTATGACCAAACGTGCAGTTGCCATTCGCTCTGCAACAAAAATGAGCAAAGGTTCTTATTTGCTATGCTCTGTGAAGTGAAGTACGGCCGGCTCATGCCCCTGTGCCGGCGCGTGAGCGTCATATAAACATACCTGAAACACAGACTCATTCAAAGCCATCTTCGACACCTGCAAGGTGGAGGCTTTAAATGGCTGTATTGCTGCTTGTTTTAGAAAATGAAATGAGGCTTTCATGGAATTTTACGCGAGTGAACAGTGACCGCAGCGGTGGATGAAGCCACCGTTTTCAACATGGGGAAAAATGGATTGGTCAAATGCTCGTGCAGCCCAGCAGGGTGCCTGAACAAATCGGCCTCTGAAGTGTGGAAATCTACAGTACAAATGAATGGTGTTAATCTGGTGGGCTGAGTGCAGAGAGAACGTGCTGTGAAATCTTGTTCGTTACCCTTTGCTCTCTCGCTGAAACTCTCCCACCACCTCCCCACCACCCACCTCCTCCCTGCACCCGCTGCTCAACATGATCTCCTCCTCTAGTCTATCCTGCCTCCGTCTTACTTCCCCCACTCTCTCAGTCGCACTTCATCTGTCCCGTCTCTCCCGTCTCCTCGTTTTTCTCCAGCTCATGTGTTTAGAGCCTGAAACGAAACAGGCAGCGTCTCAGCGGGAGGCTGCCGGTATAGTGTCGAAATGTGCCCGGCTTCCTCCCACAATCTCCTCCTTGCTCCCACTTTCTCCTCCCTGCTGTCGTCCACAATTTACAAAGTGCAATGAAATGTTAATTCAAGTTGTGATTCCACATGCAACATTCATGGGACTCCCACTGCGAACAGAGGAGAGAGCGGGCGCTTCCACATGACTTCATAGTTTATGATGCAGATTGACTCCTGCAAATAACAAGGTATGTCCTTGTATTCATCCATATAAACGGTTATGAAGCGCTCCATTATACCCGATACCTAACGGGACAATAAAACAGGAATTCAATGAATTTCAAGATTTTACAAATGATATGGTTCATCCTCAATTAACAACGGTTTCGTAAATAATGTTTAAATTGATTTATAACGAGAATAACAAAAATATCATTACAAATTTAGGAATAAGAACAGTACCAGTCCAAAGTTTGGACACACCCACTCATTAAAAGGTTTTCCATTATCATGACTGTTACAGCTGAGCATTTCTCATCTTAGTATGGATTATAACAGTAGCTGAATAGGGGCTGTTTGCTATGTGCCTACATGGCAACTGGTGGTCTCAAACACATAAACAAGGCAAGAAATTCCACCAGTTAACAGTCCAAGCTGATGAAGATATGGCCAAGAGTGTGAAAAGCCGTTATCAAGGCCAACAGTGGCTACTAAAAAAAAAAACGTTTCACTGGTATCAATCCATCAGTAAATATCAAGTGAAAAGGGGTTTTGTCAGAAAATGTGAAGTGAAGCAGTAAATTAGCTGAAGAATCTGCAGTCATACCTTTATGACAGAATTAGTAGATATAAACTGTTTGGTGCTTTCTAAAAAAAAAAAAAATGTGATTAAGAGAAAACTCGCGGAGCTCACTTTTTTCCACTCAGCTGCTGAAAATGATCAAGGTTGTGATCCATGGCTTGACACATCAAATCACACCTCTGGCAAGAAGATCTGAGTAACTCTGTATAAACTATGAGGCCTAATTACCATTAAAAACAACTCTTGTCCTACATTTGGATCCTGAGGCGATTCCTCAACCGGCAAATTTGCATTTGCCCATCGCAGCACGGTTCTTATCTTCCCCACGGCCCGACGTGGAGAAACTAACCAGCAGATCTCATCCAAGCTAAACAGCTAACAGTCAGACATCTGTAACATTGAAGTAAAGAAAGAAAGAGAAACAGTTTCACTGGTGCACCGATACTTTTTGTAGTTTTTCTGAAGAAGATGGACACAGGTCACTACATTACTGAAACCGATGCTTTACAGGTAATCGATGGCTTTGTAAAGAGGTCAGAGTGTGGTTGTTATGGTTCACAAGAGGGAGGGCAATTCAAATATATGACATTGAGGCAGTACATCAAGGAAAAGAAAGCTTTACTCATAAAAAGGCTGGTTTACATGAAATGATGCAGGCCAAAAAAAACAAAACATAGGAGACAAGCTGGAGCACGTCCAAAAATACGAGCGGAAATAACCTGGCACATCAAGAAACTGAGCTCAGGTGAATTCAGTCATTTGTGAAAAGTTTCTAACACTACAATCTGGAAAATGGTAGGTGAGGAGACCAGGCTTTCTAGATGTAACTCCCTGATGGGGTAGCAAGACACAGGCGGGTACAGAAACCAACAAGAACCTAACAGTTGCAGGAAACACGGCGCACACATGCACACTAAAGGCGGAGGATTCCAAAATAAAACAGGAAGCAATTAAACAGTCCAAACGAGATGTGTGACGGTGGTGTGCAGTTTTGTAAATGTTGCATAAATCTGGCCTGTGTTTGAAAGAACTTGAATTCTCATACCGTTTAAAAAAAAAAAGGCAAATGAGCTCAATATCTGCGGTAGACGTTCTAAATGAAAAGGCCTTCGCTGGTTTTTGGCTCAGGTGGCAGCAGTGCTTTTACTAAATCCCCCGGAATCTTGGGCATTATTGTAGCTATCAGAGGATTAGAAATGCAATAAATGCCTCTGAATTAGTAACATGAGCAATTCGACGACGGCAGTGTGGCATTAATGTTGGTTGTAAAATCCACCATTGAGCATAAGTTTGATTCACTGATAGCAGTTATAGGCACTTATATTTAACTGGAAAACATGAACATTCATTACAGCCCACCTGCGTGTTACATTTGCTGTAAATGTAAGGCAGTTTTATGACGATAAAAGCTGAACACAGCTTAGCTTTTTCAAGTTCAGTTATTTATGTCTGCTTCTTTATATCTTTGCTGAATCGGATATGGTTTGATTTCATAGTCACTTCTCATATCAGGGATCGCGACGCCTTCCACTGCTTTTATTTGATTCGTTCCACTACTCCAACATATTTCTACCCGGTGATGCAAAGCAGATATTCAGTTATTGATGGTATTCATTAGTAATTGATGGTAATCCTTTAACGTTTAATTTTTTAGTACAGCCAACGCATTGAGGAGGATCCTCTTTTCAATCACAGCCGCTGTGGCCAGATTGACATCACGGCTCCTCACCACTTCGCCAGGTGAAGTCATGACAGAAAAAAAAAATGGCAACAAGGAGATGTTACATAATTGTTTCTGTCCTGACAGATTATGCTTTGGTTTTTAGTAAAAAATCAACATGTAATTTATGCAGGAGGCCAACTTTTTCAGAAGGTAGTGATTGGCCTTCAAGCTGCTCCCTGCAGAGCCAAAAGGATCTGGTTTGAACAAAGAAAAACTCCTCAGTCCTTTGCGTCAGGGACATAGAGCTACTGAGACCACAATGATTCAAGCCACTACAATCTTTCTACTTTCTTTACATGGACATGTTAATGCACAGTTGTTATATATATTAAGCCTTTTTTTTTTTTTTTTTTTTTTAACATACAATTTTTTTTACTCTCAATTGTCTTGATGACATTAATTGAGGTTGCTTGGAGACTTGTATCATGAAGCTGAGTCCAAGTTATGTACCGTGCAACCGTGATTTGATGTGCTAATATGGTTGCCTGGACAGCCGCTGTGAAGAAAGAGTAAGAAAGCTAAGAATAAAATCCCGGCGCCTATAGGAGCACTATATCAGCAGCGCTCTATGGCAACAAGTGACGGAGAACGTGGGAGAACGTGGGAGAACGTGGACGTGTGTTTGTGTAACGGAGTACCGCAAGCTGCGAGGATGGAAACAGAGCAGCGCATGGGCAGGCATTATGTGTTCAACCATTTTTTTTTTTTTCGATTTCTCGGGTCACTCTTACGTAACGCAACCGGCTGCGGCCCGCTGACAGCCAGGTGGGAGCCAGATATGACCTCACAAAGTCCGTTTGGGCTTCATTTAAAATGTGTCGCGCCGAGCAGAGAGTGCTTGAGGAGAACCACGAAAGCCCATTATTCCTCTGTAAATAGCCAGACATGACGGTCTTCAAACGCGAGGCTCGTACGCTTAAGGGGAGGGGGGAAAAAAAAACAAAAAAAAAACAAGCGAGTCTATAAGACTCTCATTTCACTTCATTTCCAGAACAGCATACATAATTACTGAAACATAAATGTGCACCTTTGAATTACTGCTCCTCTGTCACAGCGAACTAACTCTTTCTTTCCTTAAAACGCATACATGCATGGCTGGCTTCTAACTTAAGCAGCTGCTTGTTAATTCTCCAGTGGGAACTGTGCCTGACACGCAGCATGGATGTGGAAGAATGAAGGCGGCTCAGGGTCACCACGCTGATGGATGTCTGGTGTTTTATCGCAGCGAGAGAAAAAGGAGAAAGTAAACGACAAAAGTGGGTTGCACAAATACGACAGAAGAGGAGAGAAACAGAGCGACCGAAGCCACGCAGGCAGGCTGTACCTCGACGCAGCTGTGCTTTGAGCTACACGATGACGAGTCGAGCGTAGAAATGTTAAGTAGCACTGCCTTTAAATGGTAGTCGTGAGTTTGTGGTCACGACACGGGAAGTCATGTGAACAGAGGCAGGGGGTTCAAGCGGTAAACGCACGACAACACCGTTGCTAGGCGGCGGGAGAAGATGAGGCTTTCAGGAACATCAACATTTTCACCAGACATATTATCTAATCGTGAAGATAAACCTCCGTCGCCTGCGACTAAAATGTGAACTTACTATCCAGTGAAAAAATGAACATTCGTCGCCTCGGCTAATTCAGAAAATGACGGCGAATACGTCCGCCCGTGAACTTTGACCTTTTCCAAAATTCCAAGATGGTGAACACCAAGATCGGGGCGTATGGGCTCTTCCCACGGACACGGTAAACATGACCCCATTTGAAGGCACGGCCATAATGTTGACCACGCTCATCATTTTAGTTTAGCGTTTAGCTTACATTCGCCTATCACAACAAAAGTGCAACCGGGGATGACGAGAACGTGAATTTTTGCAGTTGTTGGGTCATGAACCTGAAGATGTTGCTTCCTTGGATGAAAACTCAGAGGGGTGGCATCCTTGCTCTTTGGATAATTTGGGGTGAAATTGACAAGAAAGGATTACAACAGACTCACAGTGAGCACCTGACGGACAGATTAGCATTGGAAATGTCTCCAAGCTGCAACGAAATCAAGTGTCACGGTGGATGCATCACTTCAATTAGCTCAGCGGTCACAACATGATTGTGATACACCGCGGTGAAGAAGCTGCCACGCAGGCACTAAAAAAAACACTTGAGGTTTTATACTTCAATGACGGATCTGAATGAAGCTCTCGCTATTGTAATGAAGCTGAAAGAGACATACTGTGCCAGCAAGGTATCACAATGATTTACTTTGACATAGCCTCCCTCTAAAATTAAATTAGTGTCTGAACTTGAAATGAATACACCCCCATCTATTCTATTTCAAATTTCTAGTGCTACATCTGTAAACACATTGGAGGACAGATTGCTTTTTTCTTCAGGGTTTAACCCAGCATTGACAGCAGGTTTGGAAGAAAAAAAAAAACCACACATATCTTCACAAATATTCAGTAATGTTCGTTCCTGAAACGAGTTGCAGAAATAACTATCTTTTGAAGCAAAAAAAAAAATGGAGTTTTGACAAGTCCAATCCGAGCGAGCCAGTACTGCAGCGCATTGCTATATACCAAAGGAATAACTGAGGTGAAACAAATTAAAAATACATATTACTTGAGTGGTATGCGTGCTGAAGGCAATTACAGCCTGACATTTCTCACTGAATCTACTTTCAGACCACTAAATTGTTACCTACATTTTGGATTCTGTCGGTGATTAAAAAAGTCTGAGTTGTCGCTATATTTACTCAGTGTCAGCACCATGTGAATACTTCTTGCGCTTTCCCACCGTGGCAGCCTGAGTCGCATAAATTCATCATTTAACATGTGACAGATTTGTACTGATCAATTAACAAGGAAGACACAAACAGCATATAGCTCCGTTTCAATTAGCAGAGTTGATTGTATTAGGTTTAATACAGCCTTTCATTTAGATGTAACTACAAGTGATGGGAGCTTTACAGCCTTTTTACTGCTTCTCTGTTTACCATGTGGAATATGTTAATGACACTTCACAGTCAGTGGCAGTACAACCAATGAAAAGAACATTAATTGTACCACTATAAAACAAGAATCCTTTAAAATGCCATTAATAAGTCCTTAATTCACCCCTGAAAAGAGACAAAACACCTTCAATTTTAAATTAAGGTGTTTGTTATGACAAATTACCAATAAACTTGAAAATGTAAAAAGGCAAACTCATCCTTCAAAACCCCCCTGGTCAAATATTTTATTGAAATATTTGACAAATCCCTTAATTATCACTTAAAGGATTACAGTTGGTGTAAGAGCCAGTAAGGTCTGTTCAGGTTTTGGTCTGTTGTTCCATCAAGCTGTATCAACATAATGCCAAAATAAACATTGCAAAGAGTTAAATTTATGGATCTTTTGTTGGATCTATTTACCTACAGAACTAGAAATGTATGTTAATCTGTTAACCTCTAAACACTACCCTGCCACCCTGCCAAAACCTTTAACCCCCCCCCACCACCTTGTAAAGTTTTCTAAATCTGACAGTTTGTGATGTCACAAACTCAGTCTGCCCTCAGCACGGCACACTGTCTGGACGAAATCACAGAACGCTCATTTCGTTTGCAGAGCTACAAGACCAAGGGAAACCTGTGAATGACACGGGCTCAGACGAGAGTCAGCCAATCAGAGGAGAGGGTCTTTGATATCAATACGCCTTAAAGACACAGACACAAAACAGCCTGTTCTTGGTAGAGCGCCATAAAGTAGCTTCAGAGAGGAGATGTAAAACAGTATTGAGAAGGTGTTTGACACTTAAACCACGAGAAACATCTTATTGATATCAAGACTACGAATAGAATACTGTTCAAGAGGAAAGTACCTTTGAGGATCACAGCGGGGGAGGGGGAGGGAGCGGCGAGGGGATGGGAGGGGGGGCGGGGGGGGGGGGGGGGTTCTTTGCCTCAGGGCATCTTCCTGCGGGACAGACTGTGAATGCCCTGTTTGCCGCAGCTGAATGACATGCAGGGATGGGCAGCATCTTTCCATCTGTCTCCCACCTCAAAGACAGAGAACATGACAGGCCAGTCGATGTTTATTCATTTGTTTCAATCAAAAATCAAATTGCTCTCTGAGGGAGAAAACACACTTTTCTTTGCCCAATGCACAGATTGTTATGAGACTAGTACCCTGCTTTAAAACTGCAAATCTTCTCACTTGAAAAATAACACCAGTGGTAAGTCTGTGAAAGATTTGATGCAACAAAATCTACAACTTATTTATTTATATCTATTGACTGTAATACATTAATGGATCCTTATTTACTCATTAAATGTCCTCAAGAAAACTATTTAAATCCCTTTAATTTTCCATTATTTAGTTTTGACATAACAACAATATAGAGTCAACTCCACTCTCAAAATCGTTACATTAAGACTGTCCTACAATATCAATAAACCCATCATAGTAAAAGCATATTTTAGTTTGTTTCCTACAGCCAATCAAAGCCTTTAAATAAAGAATATGAAATTAGATAAGTGTACGGTTTGCAGGAACACTGTCTCTTCTGCTTTGACAAGCCATGCCATTTTGTGAGGGTTCAGAGAAGAGGAAAATGAAAAACAGAAATGACTGCCTTTTTGTTGAATGAACCTCCTTGTCAGACCTGAGAGCTCCATCAATGTGAGCCGATCTTTATTTTTAAAGTATGTCTTCAGAAAAATCTGGCTGAAGGACAATGGGCAGACTACTTAACGGAGTTCAGAGTGTTGTTCGGTGGATGGCCGAGGCGGCAGGAACTTTAAATAGCTCAAGGACAAACACTCCATGAACACTGGCTACTAGGTAGGTACTAGGTACTAGGTACTAGGTATTAGGTACTAGGTACTAGTTATTAGGTACTAGGTACTAGTTATTAGGTACTAGGTAGTTCTGGCCACCGAATTGAATTTAATGGACTCATGTCTAATCTAGCCTAGTGTTTCCAATCTGCTATGAAGCACTGTAGCCTACAAATGATGAGCATGTTTGTTGTTTTGTTCAAGTCACTTCTTCTACTCTCTTCCCCTCCACTCCATACAACATTATTCAGATCATCTTTGCAATAAGCAGCGAGCACGAGGCTCCTTCTCTCAGTCGGTCACGTCGGGTTGAACAATCTCGAAAATCCCCGCCAATCCCTAAAACCACCACCTCCATGAAATGCAGCAGTTTAGTCCTCCTCTGAAATTCAAATGAAGATCCATCAGAACTGCTAACAAGGCAGCTTAAGTAACAAGCCCTTCAAAGTCTGCGATTCACCGTTCCACGGGAGAGCAGGAGAGAGAGAGATTGGTGGGGGGAGTAGGAGGAAGAGGAAAAGAGGTGAGAAATAAATGGAGAGCAGATAGTGAAGCTCAGCAGCGTAAATGTTTGGCCAGGTCACTCACTGTGTGTGTGCATTTTGTGTCTCCAGGACAAAGGGGCAATTGTGTGTAACTGCGAGCCGCCAATGTCATTGTCCGGTCAAGGGTTTTTGTGCCTGCTTGTGCGGAGGACGTTGTATGAGTATGTATTTAGGTGTGAAGATCAAGTTATTTGCTATAAAGTGGGTTTTTCTAATGGTACGTGACGTGCATGAAAACATCCCGTAATGTGAAGATGACATTTGCTAAAAACACCAAAAAACTGTTAAACGTCGTCATTAACACCGTTGCACTGTTTTAAATTTGATGTATTACATTTTTGATTCTATTGTGCATTTTTCATTTATTTTATATTTATACCTTTATTACTTTTTGCCGTATCTTCCATGCTGCTGTAACAGCGGGATCAATAAAGTATATCTACCTACCGAACGACCGACCCACCCACCTGCCCATCCATCCACCCACCCATCCATCCACCCATCTATCCATCCACCCACCCATCCATCCACCCATCTATCCATCCACCCACCCATCCATCCACCCATCTATCCATCCATCCATGTCCACGTGTCCACATGTCGGTACAGCAGCTACTCTGATGAGGAAAACATCTTTTCACTTGGTGCTCCAAACTAGAGTCCTGCATTAAGTTGGGAACCATCCATTCCAACCAACCATGAATTAGATACCAACAAAATGCTAATGAAAGGATTAGTCACTGTAAAAAAAGAGGTGGAATATGTTGTTCCTCTTATTTCTTTTTTTGTATCTAAAAGCAGCCTTTCGATTTTTGCCTAAACCTGCACCAATATTTTTTTTTGACACCGAGTATTTGTAGAGTTGGCAAACAGTATTTCCAAATCTAGTAGATACAGAGCAAAAGTCACTCAGTGGGTGTCGCCACCTTGGGAGTTTTAGCTCCGGTTTTTTTTTTTTTTTTGGTCTCTACAAACTCCTGAGGGAAAAAAAAAAAAATCTAGTTTACCCGCTAAACGCTCCACTATGTTCACCTGCTAGTTGTCAACTGTGTCTGGCGCTAAGCAGGGGGTGTACTTTTAGGGGCTCTGTTTTAACAATTTAAGCACACAGTCTACAGTGGGAGTGCATTTACAGTGCGTAGTAAATCCACTTTTCCCAGTTTAACAGCAGATAATCTGAGCGCAGAGTAACGTGCATTGTTCAAGGAGGTGGTACTTAAGTCTCTTCATTAATCACAGGTGTGTTTTGGGCGGAACGTGAAATAAACCAATCAGACTGTAAACCTCCCATTACCTTTTAACAGCCGGGTGTTTGCCCACTAGTAACCGGTCAACACATACTCAAAGTAAGCAATTCTCCATTTCTTTCACTTGTGGGATCTCCTTTTTTTCCCCTGACAGAATGATGTCACAAAATCTTGTATCTCCATTGTCTGTTGTTAATTCTGTCAAGCACAGTGAAGGATCTTTTGTACGCGATCTATGTTTGCCCACATGCTCGCTTGCTGTTCTCTGCTAACCACTCAAGTTGTAGTTTACGTGCATATCTGTCTAAACGCATACGGCTGTTGAACTCACAGTGACCTATGACCTTTGCCCACCAAAATAAAAAAAAAAAAAAAAAATTGTCTTCCTTGAGTCCAAATAACTGTTTGTCTACTATAGACTATAGATATTTCGTCCCAAGTCTTTTCTGAGATATTGTGTTCACAATTGGAAATGCATGGGAACTCACCCTGACCTAAATGTTATCAGTTCACTAGTGAGTCAAAGTGAATGTTTGTGCCAAATTTGAAGAAACTCTTTCAAGGCATTCCTGAAATATTGCATACACAAGAATGGAACTAGCAAATAAGGACAGACATGAGATCATATTGACCTTGACCTTTGAACTTTGATTACTAAAATCCCTTGGACGCCGAGGTTAAACATTAGAAACATGTTAAAAAAAAAAAAAAAAAAAAAAAAAAAAAAAAAAAAAATGGGTGATGGATGTGAACTCAGAGGAACCTCAACCTTGGACCACCAAAATCGTATGAGTTCATCTTTGAGCCAAAATGAACATCTGTTCCACATTTGAAGGGATTTCCTCAAGGCGTTCCTGAGATATCGTGTTCTCAGCGGGAAATGGACGGAACTTACAACGATCTTGACAAAATTGAGTCAGTTCACCCTTGGCATCGAGTGAATGTTTTCGCCCAGTTGGAAGAAATGAGATATCCGGAAAACCTTAAAAAAAATAAATAAATAAAAAACAAAACAACATAATGCATCCCCACAATGTCCCGAAACCAACAGTCTTACGGAGTCCGCTGTCGACTTCTAGCCCTCTTTGGTTCCTCTTTTCTTTAAAAAGGGGGTCTAAAAAAATGTCCCCTCGGGGATTAATAAAGTATATACCTACCTACCTATTGGGAGTGGAAAAGGTGAGCTGGGGGAAGTGTGTTCACTTGATAAGCACAAAGTTTCCCCCTGAAGCTTCTCACTGTCCTCTAATGGCTCCACTAGTCTGACAGAAAAGCAAATTGGCTGTTAAATAACCGGAGTCAAATACAAATACTGAGATACACACAGCAAGCAAAACAGCAGTTTTGTGCGTGTTTGCTCTCGACAGTTGTTTGGATTTGCCTTTCTGCTCGTCTCTGTGCACACATGCCCGGTGCGCACGGGGGGGGGGGGGGGGGGGGGGGGGGGGCCGCGATTCTAGTCATGAAACCCTGTTCGCATTCATGTTTGGTGATTGAGTGCAATCGTGTTGAAGTCAAGTGTTGTTGTTTTTTTTTTAATTGCCCTCACGCCAGCGGGCAGCCCTCGCCGGAAGCACGTCATGTTTCGGGTTGTCCGTCCGCCCCGTTCTCGCGATCACGATATCTCAAGAACACTTCGAGGGGATTTCTTTTAACTTGGGGGGGGGAAAAAAAAAAAAAAAAAAAAATGCATTTGGTACATAGGATGAACTGATAAGTGTTCTGGTGGTCGAGGTCAAGTCGCTATGAGCTCACGTTCATTTCCCACTATCGATGCGATATCTCAGAAATCTCTACAGATGTGTCAGGAGCATGCGTGTCCATGAACTGCACGTGCATTACAACTCGAGTAGTTAGCAGAGGCATATAACCGCCGGGCGGGCATTCTGGTTTCTAAATGAAGTTGCAGCAGTGGTGGAGTTTGAGTTTATGTGGTGATCGATCAATAGCGATTGTGGCCACTTTATTTGTTTCACTTCTGGTTTAATATGTCTACACTCAGCAAAATGCAACAGCTGGAAATTATTCTCTGCGGAGAGGAGCCGAACTTATATATATATTCAGGCGGTGAAATTGGGTCTCGAATCTCGAACTCCAATTTCACTGTAACCTGGCAACCCCACAACCCGATTCAAAAAGCGTGCGTGCAGCCTCTCTCTGCGCGGGCCGGCGGGCCGGCGGGTTTGTTACTACGGTGCTTCCCACTTTCGCTCCGAGTTACTAATTTTTTTTTTTTTAATGTAAATATAGCGGCAATCAGATCTAAAGCGCCGATACAATCTGGCACGTGGCAAAATGCAAATAAAATGACGTCGCAAAAGGTTTTAATGGTTGGTTTCCAGCGAAAGCGCTTGGC